>NC_058086.1:98864668-99193929 GCF_014858855.1 Bufo gargarizans | reverse complement strand
AGGTCCCGTAAACAGAGAATCTGTCTTCATGTCAGCAGAGAATCAGTCTGCATGTCATAGCAGAGAATGAGGCTTCACGTCACCCACCACTGCAACAGTCCATTGGCATATATTTAGGCCTAGCACACAGGCAGAGCAGAGAGGTCCCGTAACAGACAATCTGGCTTCATGTCAGCAGAGAATCAGTCTGCATGTCATAGCAGAGAATGAGGCTTCACGTCAGCCACCACTGCAACAGTCCATTGGCATATATTTAGGCCCAGCACCCAGGCAGAGGAGAGAGGTCCCGTAACAGACAATCTGGCTTCATGTCAGCAGAGAATCATTCTGCATGTCATAGCAGAGAATCAGGCTTCACTGTCAGCCACCACTTGGAACAGTCCATTGGCATATATTTAGGCCCCGGCACCCAGACACAGGATAGGTTCATTCAACTTTGGGTAGCCTCGCAATATAATGGTAAAATGAAAATAAAAATAGGATTGAATGAGGAAGTGCCCTGGAGTCCAATAATATAATGGTTAAGGGGAGATAGTTAATGTCTAATCTGGACAAGGGACGGACAGATCCTGTGGGATCCATGCCTGGTTCATTTTTATGAACGTCAGCTTGTCCACATTGGCTGTAGACAGGCGGCTGCGTTTGTCTGTAATGACGCCCCCTGCCGTGCTGAATACACGTTCAGACAAAACGCTGGCCGCCGGGCAGGCCAGCACCTCCAAGGCATAAAAGGCTAGCTCTGGCCACGTGGACAATTTAGAGACCCAGAAGTTGAATGGGGCCGAACCATCAGTCAGTACGTGGAGGGGTGTGCACACGTACTGTTCCACCATGTTAGTGAAATGTTGCCTCCTGCTAACACGTTGCGTATCAGGTGGTGGTGCAGTTAGCTGTGGCGTGTTGACAAAAGTTTTCCACATCTCTGCCATGCTAACCCTGCCCTCAGAGGAGCTGGCCGTGACACAGCTGCCTTGGCGACCTCTTGCTCCTCCTCTGCCTTGGCCTTGGGCTTCCACTTGTTCCCCTGTGACATTTGGGAATGCTCTCAGTAGCGCGTCTACCAACGTGCGCTTGTACTCGCGCATCTTCCTATCACGCTCCAGTGCAGGAAGTAAGGTGGGCACATTGTCTTTGTAGCGTGGATCCAGCAGGGTGGCAACCCAGTAGTCCGCACAGGTTAAAATGTGGGCAACTCTGCTGTCGTTGCGCAGGCACTGCAGCATGTAGTCGCTCATGTGTGCCAGGCTGCCCAGGGGTAAGGACAAGCTGTCCTCTGTGGGAGGCGTATCGTCATCGTCCTGCCTTTCCCCCCAGCCACGCACCAGTGATGGACCCGAGCTGCGTTGGGTGCCACCCCGCTGTGACCATGCTTCATCCTCATCCTCCTCCACCTCCTCCTCATCCTCGTCCTCCTCGTCCTCCAGTAGTGGGCCCTGGCTGGCCACATTTGTACCTGGCCTCTGCTGTTGCCAAAAACCTCCCTCTGAGTCACTTCGAAGAGACTGGCCTGAAAGTGCTAAAAATGACCCCTCTTCCTCCTCCTCCTCCTCCTCCTCCTGGGCCACCTCCTCTTCCATCATCGCCCTAAGTGTTTTCTCAAGGAGACATAGAAGTGGTATTGTAACGCTGATAACGGTGTCATCGCCACTGGCCATGTTGGTGGAGTACTCGAAACAGCGCAACAGGGCACACAGGTCTCGCATGGAGGCCCAGTCATTGGTGGTGAAGTGGTGCTGTTCTGTAGTGCGACTGACCCGTGCGTGCTGCAGCTGAAACTCCACTATGGCCTGCTGCTGCTCGCACAGTCTGTCCAGCATGTGCAAGGTGGAGTTCCACCTGGTGGGCACGTCGCATATGAGGCGGTGAGCGGGAAGGCCGAAGTTACGCTGTAGCGCAGACAGGCGAGCAGCAGCAGGATGTGAACGCCGGAAGCGCGAACAGACGGCCCGCACTTTATGCAGCAGCTCTGACATGTCGGGGTAGTTGTGAATGAACTTCTGCACCACCAAATTCAGCACATGCGCCAAGCAAGGGATGTGCGTCAAATTGGCTAGTCCCAGAGCTGCAACGAGATTTCGCCCATTATCACACACCACCAGGCCGGGCTTGAGGCTCACCGGCAGCAACCACTCGTCGGTCTGTTGTTCAATACCCCGCCACAACTCCTGTGCGGTGTGGGGCCTGTCCCCCAAACATATGAGTTTCAGAATGGCCTGCTGACGTTTACCCCGGGCTGTGCTGAAGTTGGTGGTGAAGGTGTGTGGCTGACTGGATGAGCAGGTGGAAGAAGAGGAGGAGGAAGCCGAGAAGGAGGAGGTGGCAACAGGAGGCAAAGAATGTTGCCCTGCGATCCTTGGCGGCGGAAGGACGTGCGCCAAACAGCTCTCCGCCTGGGGCCCAGCTGCCACTACATTTACCCAGTGTGCAGTTAGGGAGATATAGCGTCCCTGGCCGTGCTTACTGGTCCACGTATCTGTGGTTAGGTGGACCTTGCCACAGATGGCGTTGCGCAGTGCACACTTGATTTTATCGGATACTTGGTTGTGCAGGAAAGGCACGGCTCTCTTGGAGAAGTAGTGGCGGCTGGGAACAACATACTGTGGGACAGCAAGCGACATGAGCTGTTTGAAGCTGTCTGTGTCCACCAGCCTAAATGACAGCATTTCATAGGCCAGTAGTTTAGAAATGCTGGCATTCAGGGCCAGGGATCGAGGGTGGCTAGGTGGGAATTTACGCTTTCTATCAAATGTTTGTGAGATGGAGAGCTGAACACTGGCGTGTGACATGGTTGAGACGCTTGGTGACGGAGGTGGTGGTGGTGGTGTTGGTGGTACATCCCCTGTTTGCTGGGCGGCAGGTGCCAACGTTCCTCCAGAGGCGGAGGAAGAGGCCGAGGCGGCAGCAGCAGAATAGGCCGAGGCGGCAGCAGCAGAAGAGGTAGCAGGGGGAGCCTGAGTGACTTCCTTGGTTTTAAGGTGTTTACTCCACTGCAGTTCATGCTTTGCATGCAGGTGCCTGGTCATGCAGGTTGTGCTCAGGTTCAGAACGTTAATGCCTCGCTTCAGGCTCTGATGGCACAGCGTGCAAACCACTCGGGTCTTGTCGTCAGCACATTGTTTGAAGAAGTGCCATGCCAGGGAACTCCTTGAAGCTGCCTTTGGGGTGCTCGGTCCCAGATGGCGGCGGTCAGTAGCAGGCGGAGTCTCTTGGCGGCGGGTGTTCTGCTTTTGCCCACTGCTCCCTCTTTTGCTACGCTGTTGGCTCGGTCTCACCACTGCCTCTTCCTCCGAACTGTGAAAGTCAGTGGCACGACCTTCATTCCATGTGGGGTCTAGGACCTCATCGTCCCCTGCATCGTCTTCCACCCAGTCTTGATCCCTGACCTCCTGTTCAGTCTGCACACTGCAGAAAGACGCAGCAGTTGGCACCTGTGTTTCGTCATCATCAGAGACATGCTGAGGTGGTATTCCCATGTCCTCATCATCAGGAAACATAAGTGGTTGTGCGTCAGGGCATTCTATGTCTTTCACCGCTGGGGAAGGGCTAGGTGGATGCCCTTGGGAAACCCTGCCAGCGGAGTCTTCAAACAGCATAAGAGACTGCTGCATAACTTGAGGCTGAGACAGTTTCCCTGGTATGCATGGGGGTGATGTGACAGACTGATGGGGTTGGTTTTCAGGCGCCATCTGTGCGCTTTCTGCAGAAGACTGGGTGGGAGATAATGTGAACGTGCTGGATCCACTGTCGGCCACCCAATTGACTAATGCCTGTACCTGCTCAGGCCTTACCATCCTTAGAACGGCATTGGGCCCCACCATATATCGCTGTAAATTCTGGCGGCTACTGGGACCTGAGGTAGTTGGTACACTAGGACGTGTGGATGTGGCAGAACGGCCACGTCCTCTCCCAGCACCAGAGGGTCCACTAACACCACCACGACCATGTCCACGTCCGCGTCCCTTACTAGATGTTTTTCTCATTGTTATGGTTCACCACAACAACAAATATATTATTTGGCCCAATGTATTGTATTCAAATTCAGCGGGATATAAATTTGAGGCCTAGTATTTAGGCGCTGGGTGACCGGTATGGATTTAGTGACAGAATTAGACTTGGAAATGCACAGAAGCGTGTGTGTGTGAAGTTATTCTGAATGACCCAATGTGCACCTTGAATATTATATACCCTTTTAGGGATAGATTTCAAATAGCTCTGATATAGCAGAAACCACTAAATTATGAAATTGCTAAATTGGGAATTGTATTTCAACCCAGAACAAAAAATGTGCTTTGACGGACACTAAATAACTTTCCCAGCCACAACAGGACAGCGGTAACGAGAGATTTAGCAGGATATAAATTTGAGGCCTAGTATTTAGGCGCTGGGTGACAGGTATGGGTTTAGTGACAGAATTAGACTTGGAAATACACAGTAGCGGGTGTGTGTGAAGTTATTCTGAATGACCCAATGTGCACCTTGAATATTATATACCCTTTTAGGGATAGATTTCAAATAGCTCTGATATAGCAGAAACCACTAAATTATGAAATTGCTAAATTGGGAATTGTATTTCAACCCAGAACAAAAAATGTGCTTTGACGGACACTAAATAACTTTCCCAGCTACAACAGGACAGCGGTAACGAGAGATTTAGCGGGATATAAATTTGAGGCCTAGTATTTAGGCGCTGGGTGACCGGTATGGATTTAGTGACAGAATTAGACTTGGAAATGCACAGAAGCGTGTGTGTGAAGTTATTCTGAATGACCCTATGTGCACCTTGAATATTATATACCCTTTTTGGGATAGATTTCAAATAGCTCTGATATAGCAGGAACCACTAAATTATGAAATTGCTAAATTGGGAATTGTATTTCAACCCAGAACAAAAAATGTGCTTTGACGGACACTAAATATCTTGCCCAGCAACAACAGTACAGCGGTAACGAGAGATTTAGCAGGATATAAATTTGAGGCCTAGTATTTAGGCGCTGGGTGACAGGTATGGGTTTAGTGACAGAATTAGACTTGGAAATACACAGTAGCGGGTGTGTGTGAAGTTATTCTGAATGACCCAATGTGCACCTTGAATATTATATACCCTTTTAGGGATAGATTTCAAATAGCTCTGATATAGCAGAAACCACTAAATTATGAAATTGCTAAATTGGGAATTGTATTTCAACCCAGAACAAGAAATGTGCATGAACGGACACTAAATAACTCGCCCAGCTACAGCACTAAGGACAGATTTAGCAGGATATAAATTTGAGGCCTAGTATTTAGGCGCTGGGTGACAGGTATGGGTTTAGTGACAGAATTAGACTTGGAAATACACAGTAGCGGGTGTGTGTGAAGTTATTCTGAATGTCCCTATGTGCACCTTCAATATGATCTACCCTTTTAGGGATAGATTTCAAATAGCTCTGATATAGCAGAAACCACTAAATTATGAAATTGCTAAATTGGGAATTGTATTTCAACCCAGAACAAGAAATGTGCTTGAACGGACACTAAATAACTCGCCCAGCTACAGCACTAACGAGAGATTTAGCAGGATATAAATTTGAGGCCTAGTATTTAGGCGCTGGGTGACAGGTATGGGTTTAGTGACAGAATTAGACTTGGAAATACACAGTAGCGGGTGTGTGTGAAGTTATTCTGAATGACCCAATGTGCACCTTGAATATTATATACCCTTTTAGGGATAGATTTCAAATAGCTCTGATATAGCAGAAACCACTAAATTATGAAATTGCTAAATTGGGAATTGTATTTCAACCCAGAACAAGAAATGTGCATGAACGGACACTAAATAACTCGCCCAGCTACAGCACTAAGGACAGATTTAGCAGGATATAAATTTGAGGCCTAGTATTTAGGCGCTGGGTGACAGGTATGGGTTTAGTGACAGAATTAGACTTGGAAATACACAGTAGCGGGTGTGTGTGAAGTTATTCTGAATGTCCCTATGTGCACCTTCAATATGATCTACCCTTTTAGGGATAGATTTCAAATAGCTCTGATATAGCAGAAACCACTAAATTATGAAATTGCTAAATTGGGAATTGTATTTCAACCCAGAACAAGAAATGTGCTTGAACGGACACTAAATAACTCGCCCAGCTACAGCACTAACGAGAGATTTAGCAGGATATAAATTTGAGGCCTAGTATTTAGGCGCTGGGTGACAGGTATGGGTTTAGTGACAGAATTAGACTTGGAAATACACAGTAGCGGGTGTGTGTGAAGTTATTCTGAATGACCCAATGTGCACCTTGAATATTATATACCCTTTTAGGGATAGATTTCAAATAGCTCTGATATAGCAGAAACCACTAAATTATGAAATTGCTAAATTGGGAATTGTATTTCAACCCAGAACAAGAAATGTGCATGAACGGACACTAAATAACTCGCCCAGCTACAGCACTAAGGACAGATTTAGCAGGATATAAATTTGAGGCCTAGTATTTAGGCGCTGGGTGACAGGTATGGGTTTAGTGACAGAATTAGACTTGGAAATACACAGTAGCGGGTGTGTGTGAAGTTATTCTGAATGTCCCTATGTGCACCTTCAATATGATCTACCCTTTTAGGGATAGATTTCAAATAGCTCTGATATAGCAGAAACCACTAAATTATGAAATTGCTAAATTGGGAATTGTATTTCAACACAGAACAAGAAATGTGCTTGAACGGACACTAAATAACTCGCCCAGCTACAGCACTAACGAGAGATTTAGCGGGATATAAATTTGAGGCCTAGTATTTAGGCGCTGGGTGACAGGTATGGGTTTAGTGACAGAATTAGACTTGGAAATACACAGTAGCGGGTGTGTGTGAAGTTATTCTGAATGACCCAATGTGCACCTTGAATATTATATACCCTTTTAGGGATAGATTTCAAATAGCTCTGATATAGCAGAAACCACTAAATTATGAAATTGCTAAATTGGGAATTGTATTTCAACCCAGAACAAGAAATGTGCTTGAACGGACACTAAATAACTCGCCCAGCTACAGCACTAAGGACAGATTTAGCGGGATATAAATTTGAGGCCTAGTATTTAGGCGCTGGGTGACAGGTATGGGTTTAGTGCCAGAATTAGACTTGGAAATACACAGTAGCGGGTGTGTGTGAAGTTATTCTGAATGACCCAATGTGCACCTTGAATATTATATACCCTTTTAGGGATAGATTTCAAATAGCTCTGATATAGCAGAAACCACTAAATTATGAAATTGCTAAATTGGGAATTGTATTTCAACCCAGAACAAGAAATGTGCTTGAACGGACACTAAATAACTCGCCCAGCTACAGCACTAAGGACAGATTTAGCGGGATATAAATTTGAGGCCTAGTATTTAGGCGCTGGGTGACCGGTATGGATTTAGTGACAGAATTAGACTGGGATATGGCCAAAAAATAAACAGACTATTGCTGGTTAAATGCACTTGGTGTGACAGCTTCACCCTGATGTAGGCTTTAGCCAAAAAACAACCACACCATTGAGGGTTAAATGCACTTGGTGACAGGCGCAGCTTGCCCCTGATTTAGTATATGGCCAAAAAATGAACAGACTATTGCTGGTTAAATGCACTTGGTGTGACAGCTTCACCCTGATGTAGGCTTTAGCCAAAAAACAACCACACCATTGAGGGTTAAATGCACTTGGTGACAGGCGCAGCTTGCCCCTGATTTTGTATATGGCCAAAAAATGAACAGACTATTGCTGGTTAAATGCACTTGGTGTGACAGCTTCACCCTGATGTAGGCTTTAGCCAAAAAACAACCACACCATTGAGGGTTAAATGCACTTGGTCGCAGCTTGTGCTGGCGCACCACAAGACACAAAATGGCCGCCGATCACCCCAGAAAAATGTGACTGACAAACGGTCTGGGCAGCCTAAAAACAGTGAGCAATTGAGGATCAGCAGCTCAATGATCCACAGCTGCAGATCGATCAGTTAATCAAGTCCTTTGGAGGAGTTAATCTGCCTAATCTCGCCCTACTGTCGCAGCCGCAACCTCTCCCTACGCTAATCAGAGCAGAGTGACGGGCGGCGCTATGTGACTCCAGCTTAAATAGAGGCTGGGTCACATGGTGCTCTGGCCAATCACAGCCATGCCAATAGTAGGCATGGCTGTGATGGCCTCTTGGGGCAAGTAGTATGACGCTTGTTGATTGGCTGCTTTGCAGCCTTTCAAAAAGCGCCAAGAAAGCGTCACAAAAGCGCGAAGAAAGCGACGAACACCGAACCCGAACCCGGACTTTTACGAAAATGTCCGGGTTCGGGTCCGTGCCACGGACACCCCAAAATTCGGTACGAACCCGAACTATACAGTTCGAGTTCGCTCATCCCTATTAGGGACTCTATATACGCTCTATACGTATAAAGGTTGTCGCTTCTTGAAATCAACGTGTCGCCGAGCGTTATATCCAGTTGATTAAAAAGACTCGCTATAGGGTAGTTAATAAGGGCAACGCGGGATACTTCTGGTATGGGTGTGTTATCAGGACTAACGATTTTGAAAACGACGTGTAACAATGTGTTATTAAGGTCGTAATAATATTCACCGCTGCCCGTGATGTAGAATTCCAAAGGGGCATTGTCAGTGATTGCTGCGATTGGCTGCACCTCTACATAAAGCGATTTTTAAATGCTTGTTTGGGTAGGGGGTATTTGAAAGATATCCAGCTCTGATTTGGCGTACTCGGCGGATGCGTCATGCACGAAAGCCATAGCGGCTGCCTAGAAGATGTCACTCGGTGAGCGACTTCTTGTTTTCTGGCGGCGACATCGCTTAGGTTGTGCTACTTTATTCATAAAAGTTGGTAAGACAATGGCAGCGCGTTCACGTTTTCTTTTACGCGTTTTTTTACGTATTTGTACGACACCAGAGCCCTCCTGGTTCTGAGCCGACCTATTTATACGGTCCATAAAGGCTGTCGAAGCCGTAGTGACAACGTCTTTAGCGATGTTACGGGCGGCTGTTTTCACATGGGGTTTTGCAAGCTCCACACCTTTCTTAAATAGGGGAACGACACGGCGGAACAGACCCCGAAATAACCCGGCGAGTCCAGAACCATGCATGAATTCAGTACCGTAAAAGCCGTCCAAGCCATGACCGGCTTGCGTTATGTAATAATGCGTATAATCGTCCGGGTCACCGTACACTCTCTGGGACAACATTTTAGTGCCTCGTCACCGCGCGCGGTCTAAAGTGTAATCGCACAATAGTCTTACCGTATTTGAATTTAACAGGTTTAGCCTGATCCGTCAGTATTGATATTGTAACCGTGTCAAAATGATGTTTACAAACAGGTATATAGTCCGGCCGGTGATACTTTTGCGTGACGATATTACCATTTTTGCCGCCTAACTCGACAGTTCTTAAACGTTGTACGTAACTATCGCCAACAAGTTGATGTTGGACGATATCGGTACATACAAACAATGTATAAAAACTGGCTTTAATATCGGAATTAATTTTTTTCTCTTTTGATGAAACTAGAGCAAGCCCCTTTATACCACCAACATGATGTTCTAAAACAGGTAAGCCGGGGCCTTTGTAGCGGAGAGTGATATGCTTGGTGTCAACATTCTTGAGCGGCGGAGCTTTCGAATACCCCGTCAGCCCCAAAATATTCCCCAACTTCACACAAGGCATGAACTTGTATGCTGGTGAATTCAGTACATAAACGGTTCTGTCAATATCGTATCTTAGACGCAATTGATCGGGAGGTATTTTTATAGATTCAAGTTTGCTAGTAATGGCTTTGATGAGATGTTGCATATTGGAGTAATAACCCGATTTAACAAAAAGCTCGCTGATCGTCTCGTCGCGCTGGGCGACGTAGAATACACCATCTCCGGGGCCAAAGGTTTCCCACGTATGTGGATACTGAATCTCCACTAAAGCTACTTCGTAAGGGCCGCGAAGATGCACCGCTTTTGCTAACTTAGTGGTGTAATCGGCGATGCTGTTTTCGGGATAAAGTTTGGCGGAGGCGTTGCAAGGCAGCGTGATAAAAATGATCCGTCCTCCATAGTTTACAGACGCATCAACTGTTTTTCAGGCACCCAAGAGTTAAACTTGTCAGGGTAACCTATCCACTTTACAAAACACAACGTTTTACCCCGAACTTTCTTCTTTTTCAGTATTTTTTCTATCCTGTAGCTTCTCGAGAGTTACTTTTTGGACTTCTTCCGGGTAGAACGACGCTTCAATGAGCTCATCGGACAGGTCTTTCAGCTTATAAAGGGGTCGGAGGCCCCTAGTGTTTACAGCGTGATTTTTAAATATCTCGTCCATATAGGTTTGTTCATACCTCTTTGTAAAAACACCCTTATAACAAACAATTCTGATGTGATCACCTATTTTTAATACCTGTTTAACTTTTTTAATAGTGTCGTAACACCCGTAGATATTTTTCCAAACGGTTAAAGAGTTCTCTTTTGTCACATCGACGGGGCGCCGCCTTATAGTTCTGTGGTATGTGTGGTTATAACTATACACCAAGTCTTGCAACTTGTCGATGTACCTGTACGTGTTTTGTTCTCTAAGATAGCGCCACATTTTAGTTTTCAGCGTTCTATTAAAACGCTCGACCAACGCTGCCTTAACAGCGTTTGTAGTTAAAAAATGATGTATTTTATAGGTTTCACAAAGATGCCTCATAGGTTTGTTTATAAACTCACGGCCCCGATCAGTCTGTAGCTTTCGGGGGGTTCGGCCGCTTAACTTAAATATCTGCTCAAAAGCGGTAGCCACGGTTGCCCCGGACTTATTTGAAAGGCCCGACACCCAGGCATATTTAGATAGAATATCAACGACCGTCAGCAGGTATTTTACACCATTATTTTCTTTAGAAAAATCCATCATCGACACAAGATCTGCCTGCCATTGAGCATCTATATCAGACACCATAACCTTGTTTCTTGTAAAGGCTTTTTTAACAGGTTTGTACAATGTGTAAGTATCCTCGTTACTCAACCAGTTTTTGACAGCGTCTTTTCTTATTCCAAATTTCCGTACTTCTCTGAATAAGGCGTCAATGCCCCCATAAGAGCCGACAGCTTTTGGCTTGCAGTACTGTTTTCGCAATATTTTGCTTTTTGCAGGCATTTTAGCTGTGTTTTAAACAGCGTCTACTCAACAACACGTCCTAACTGTTTATACAATTTTAAATAATCAAGCTATTATATTTATTGTAAAAAGAAAAAACTGAATACATTTTTATTTTAAACAGTTTATGTATAGTAAATAAACATTATAAGACATTACACACAAATACATTTTATATACAGGCGCAGTAAAAATGTATGTAAAACAAATAAAGTATTATAAGATGTTTAATACAAACAAAATTTATATACAATCGCCAAAGTAAGAAAATTTACAACGTTAACCAAGCAGCTTGCAACAAGGGTGGTGGCCTCTTTTTAGGTAGTAATGATCCACACGGCGATACAGTAGGCGATCTTAATAACCCCGGCGGTGTAAAAGGGCTTCGAGCCACGTCAAAGGGCTCACTCAGCGACCGCTTTTTCAAATTATCGAAAAGTTCTCTTGTGTTACCAATAACCGTTGACTATCGCACAACCGTTCAGCTGTGCGATAGTCTCCATAAAATAGTCCCAACCGTGAGGTTTAATATTAGGCAAGCCGTGACTCTGGGTAGCTGTTCGAATCAGGTTAATAATGTTGGATCCGGGTACAGTTTGTTCTTTGTAAATGAACTCACCCATAGCGTTCCAGTATGGTTTATTACCAGAGCGGTACAGTTTACTTACTAGTTCGGCATTTTTTCTATAACGTGTGTTAATACTGTTAAGTATCTCGTTAGTATCTGTGCTGCTTGAGGCTGCATTTAACAATTGTTGTTGATCGGTTTGCGGCTGTGTAATCAGGGTTATACCAGGCATTTCTTTACCGGACTGTTTGTTGAGCATTAAGTACCTCTGTAACACGACTGTGTAGCGCTTAATTTTTTCATCATCTGAAAGGTCATTTCTGTGTAGTATTTCACTAATCTCAGCATCTAAGCGCCGTATGGCTGTTTGGCGTATATCTGTTGCATCTACGGAGGTATTTTTAAGCCTGTCCATTTCATTTTTAGAAACCAGGAAAATTTTCTCTGCATGCTGCATTATGAACCACTGGCTGTATTAGCTATCAGGCTAGTGATTAAAGGTATAGCAAAGCTCCTATAAAACCGCCGCTCTGGTTCAAAATGCATTTCTTTCCTTTAATGGAGTACTTTTTATCGCTTAATTTCTTTATAGCCCTACGCCATTTTTTAAATATATTTTGTGGGCGCTCTTTAAGGGGGATCTTTCCTTTAAGGATGTTGAGAGCTATCTCGCCAATAGCCAATATCAAATCATTACTGGCGTTACGTAATATTGATTTTCGGGCCTTCAGATTTGTTTTGACTAATGCTTTTAAAAGGTCCCAATTACGCCGGATCGTGATCGACATCCTTACTGCACCAGCGCAGCTGGTAACCGTAAAGATGTGCGCTACCCCATTTTAGAGCTTCTGTTTGCACACATAAGCTACAGGCAGATCTGGAGGGAACAGATCGGTTCTGAGTCACAGGTCCTCAGGCGTGTCAGATCTTAAATCTACAAGTAAATAGCCGTAAGGCTTGTGTGTAGCATCTTCAAAAGCTTCTAAAAAGAAACGTGTTTTACTAGGGTACATCTGCCGAGCTAACGTAATAACCTGTAATTTATCACGAGGGTTCTTAAAAAGGACCATGTATTTAGTGTTTAAATTTATGGTTCGGCTTTTCTTACCCTGACAAAAAAACGTTTTGAACGAGATACATAATGCTCAAATTTCTGTGGTGTACGTATTTGGTGAATGCGTTTTGTATTTCAAGATTTTCACAAGCCGCCTCCATAAGATCATCAACAACCGCCAAATTTACCTTGTCCGTTGGAAATAGATCCGCATCTGTAAGATTTTGCGGGACCCCCTCGATAAACCTGATATTTGTAAACAAACGGGTTAGTTCATCATACAATTTCTGCCAACAGGCGTAAAACCAAATGACATTATCAGGTTTGTGCGACATTAACGTATCCTTGTGCATTAATACATTTTTAACAAAAAAACTCTTTCCGGAATTTGAGGGGCCTGCTAGAATACACGAAAAAGGGTGTTGAAATTGTGCAGTCATGTTTAATAGCCAAAAGGCAGCGTTGTAAAGTCAACCGTCAGCTGCCTCTTTGTGTAGACGCACTTTTGCGTTTTACGTAACGGTCTTGTCTCTATGGTCAAGCGCTTCCTATTTCTGAAAATGCTGTCTTGCTCGATGCCTATTGTTTTCTGCGTCTCGGGGTCGTTATTGTGTGAGTAATCCAACACAGGGTCTTTTAAACTGTCAAAATTAACAAGCTGTGTGTTAGCGACATTGAGTGTTATACCCTTAACCTTCAATACGGTTTTGCCGTTGTTAAGTTTGTAGCCGTAAGTCTTTGGGCCTGCGGATACAAACTCGGTAATGTGTGCATCGTCGGGTATTTCACTAGTTAGTTCACAGAGAAAATCACCCAAGGGTGGTGTCCATTCAGTCCCCTTACTCACGAATATGACTGAGTCTGTGTCGTGATAAAGGCAACGTTCCTGTAGCCTGTCTAGGAGCGTGTATAATTTGAGTCTGGCATAGGCGGTTGGCATAGGCGGTTGTAAAACAGGCTATAAAAATGTTTGTGTTTTTGTTGGGGGTGTAGCGCTCTTTTACATAGCGCCAATTGACTACGGCCGTATTGTCATCGATGAAATTAACCTCGGAGAGGTCGTAGCACAAAAGCTAATTTGAAAAGCTTGTCAGGGTCCGTGACTATGCTGGTACGTGACAAGTTAGAACGCTGGCCAAACTTACCCCACAAAGAGTTTAGGAACAGTTTTGAAATTTGTCTTTTTGCGGGGTTTACAGCTATCTTATCAGAGCGCAAGCAGACATCTTCTTTTTTTTTTAAAATGCCGCTATGTAAGAGGTTTTTTCAGAATCCGTTTTACACCAACTGGGATAACCGGAAGCCTCCTGTTTATCTCTGAGGTGTAATTTGATGTACGGGCGAACAAATCGTCTGTTGTATTCGGAAAATGCCAGATCTCGTAGATCTCAGCAATCCTGTAACCTTTTTCAACAGCTAAAACTAGCTCTATTGTACACCATGTACCGGTTAGGGACCGCTCATCGTCTGTGTGACTGCAAATGTCTTTCTGACAGCTCAAGGCGCATGTGTAACATAGCGGGAACATTAGTTTTTTATTTAGCTTTACAGGGAGGACCGGAAAAAATAAATCTCTTGGCGGGTACACTTTAACTCGTGCAATGCCAAAGTATTTTTTGATGTATCCAAAATGATCATAAATGATTTTTGGGTGCCCTACAGGGTAAGTCTTAGTTTTATTAACAAAAGGGTACAGACTGGTGAAATTATAATAATGCACTGTTTCATCGGCCTGCACCTTGTGGTAAAGTTTAATGGCGTTAGTGCGCCCACCGTAAAGCGCGTCACGAGGATCCAAAGGAGTCGGGAATTTCATTTTAATCAGAAAGTCTTTGACCCCCGAATCGTTTGCAATCATTTCCCGCCACTCATGTTCCCACAGGACGCGGACCGTAAAGCCTTGTCGCTGTAGTCGACTTTTCCTGACTAGGAAAGGTTGGTACAGCTGCCCGTAGGACGATTTAGTAAGCTCGTTGCTGTCCTGCTCGTTATAGCACACAGGACACCCATGATAAAAACAGCCCTGAAATTCAAAAGCGGTGTGTTTACCGTTAACAAAAGCATACCCGTCCAAAAAATATTTACCAACCTTTTTTTCACCGCCCTTTAACGCATGTTCAAGGTACATGAGCCAATGTATAGCGGGTGTTGAAAAGCGTTTCTGGGTCTTGTGGTAATTATCTGCAGGTACAATCGCTATTGGTATTTTTGGGTAGAAATTTAAACCGATACATGGCCATGCACACGGATGCCAATGTGATAAGCTGGAGTGGATCAATACATTTAGTGACCGTTCTGTATTTCTTTTCACGTTTAATGTATTGCAGCACTTTTTGTTCCGTCATGGCCATAATCGTGTCCCTGTAACACTCACAAGCCCTTCTCAAAACCTCAACATCCTGCTTACAGTAAGCTTTTAACTCTTTTTGAAAATTAAAGGTATCATTTTTATGTTTCTCATACCAATCTGTGAATTCTTTTTTCTCACCGGGCATCATGTATTCGACGCCATAATACATAGCGGCCGGTAGGGCGCCTATGTAGTTTTGATTTTCGTCCGTGTTGAAAAAATGCGGGAAGTGACCCTTGGCGCCTGAAAAACCCATTGCCTCGGGCATCTTGCGGAGCTTCATAGGCATGAAATTCAGAGAGTCTATGAACCTAATTTTTAAGTCCTTCAGGGTAACGCACATTAACCGACCGCCTTGATTTATAATATCCATTTTAAATTTTTCATTAATCAGCGCCTGTAAAACAAAATAAGCGTCGTAACGGCCTGCATTGTGAGCTATGAACGTGTAACCCGAAAACTTACCGTCAGCAAAAAATCGCACAAAGTCAAACGTACAGGTTTTTCCGCTAAACTGCCAGGAGTCGGGTCCGTATAGTGTGGTTGCGTAAATGAAATTGGGTATATGCAAGCCTGTTTCTTGCATGCATTCAAAATCGTAAAATATGTATTTATCAGTCATTTTTTTTGGGAGTGTATGGCTGCATGTAACAAACATGGTCGTCAAATTTGTCAACCTGCCCGCCGCAGATGGTGCATTTTAAACCGTTACATTTGTGCTCATCGCCGTTGTCTATATATTTGTAACAAAATCTGCAAAAAGTTTTTTTCTTACAAAGAGCTTTATCACTAAGTGCCAGGTTTCTATGTGTTTCAAAACATGCCGCTGAACGGCAATACGTCCTACATATCGGGCAACGTGTATTATTAGACTGCTCCGCACAATTCGGGCTCTGGCACGCTTTACAAAACTGCATGCACCCGTGTCGGTATTTATGTTTGTATACAGTGCAACAAACATCGCAAAAATAATCTAAGCCGATAAAGGCTTTTAGATTTTTTATGCCATAATAATGCTTTTCATGGTGCAATATATAGACGGTCTTTTCTTTAGCGGTGCGGGCTGTGTGATAATAACGCCACTGTCCCCTATTGTGGTACAAAATTTTAATTGTGATGTTTAATTTTTTTTTCTAATTCAGCAACGTCAGTAAAAGACACCAAATACCCCTCGGGTATTTGTAAGTCTCTATGCAGTTGTCGAGCTTTCTCTAACAAGGCGACATCGCCCAAAGCAACACCCTCCAAAATAGCGTAAACACTAGCGGCCAGACAGACGTTATTATCGTAATTATTAAAATCGTATAAATGTTGTTTTTTACGATCAATAATACGACTATACGCGACACCGCCCAAACGTCTTCGGGCCCCACCACGGCGGCACCTGACAATGATAACAACTAGTTTAAGTGTATTACCGGCTATGCACTCCGCGTTACTCTGTAAAGCGTTAGCGATATTGTTCAAAAATGTTTCGGCGCTAAATCCATCTCTAGAATACCTATTAGAAAAAATTGAATCAAACGTTTCGCCACCGCCTAAACGCAATTGTATGAAATCACCCAGATCGGCGTCCCGCAAAATCCTATCTAGCAATGTCTGTATAGCAGAGTGTATTGCATCAAGAGCGTCAACAAACGAGCAAATGGCTTCGAGGTTAGCGAATCTGAAGTGTTCCGTGTACATGGTACTGTTAAAATTCGCTAAGTCACGCTATTGCTGATATACACGTTCTAGATAAACGGATCTAACATTTTGTGTTTCAGGGGGGTCGTCTGTAATAGCCGTGTTATAGGGCCTGTCGCCTGAATGACTGCGCTTTGATTGCGTGTTTGAAGGTCTATTAGTGGGCGAGCTGTTTGGCCGACTGTGCTCCGCTTGCGCGGTCTGCGGTTGCTGATGTGTTTGTCCAGCATTCAGACGAACCGATGCACCAGTCTTGTTACGACACTCCTGTCTTTTTTTGCTAACTATTTTGTTCGGACGCGCCGGCGGCCCATTGTTACGCCGGCTACGCCTTTTTTCTCTAGCTCTTTTAGAACGTTTAACTGAAAAACAGATTTTTATAGCCTTTTTTAACTTTCTAACCCTAGCACTTACAGTTGTTTTTGTGCTTTTAAAAGGGCGTCCACCTCCACAAGTCATCACTAGTCAGTCTCGGCGTAGCAGCTCTTTTTCAAGAGCGTCAAGATGCGTAATCAGTCGTATGCATTTGTCACGCGTAGCGTGTATTTGTCCCTCAGTATTTTTGTTGGGACTGTTAAACGCTAGAGACGTAGAGTCTTTAAAGTAACATTTTAAATGCAACGCCACGCGTGCCATTTTGTCATTACATTTCGCGATATCCCTCAACGCGTCGTACGTCTTTCCACCCCGACAATAACTGGTATGGACAAGAGGCGCGTCTCGCTGTTGGGTTTCGCTTATCTGTTGTACATTGCTGCATGTGTCTGGCGTATCAAATGTGATGCGCTTTTTACAAGGTACTACATCCTGTGTATTGGGTGCTGGTGTTATGTCGCATAAAGCTGTAATATCATTTATTACGCTAGTTGGCTCACCACTCTGCAGACCCGGCAGCGGCGTTGTTAGAACTCCCGCTATAGGTGAAAAATGCTCCTAATGCTGTTTAGTGGTCGAGCGTTGTCTCTCTTTAGCGATTCGGGCTTTGTTGTTTTGTTTTCTTTTGGCTGAAAATTAAAGACAAACATTAAGATATAGTATTAAGAATTTTAAAGCGCTATAATTAAACAGCTATTATAAACATATCAAAAAATTGCTAGAATTTATATAGTTGTGTTATTTGGATGTATAGCTACATAGCTAGATAAATGGGTATATAGATAGATTGATAACTATATATGTCATTATGACTTTTATAAAAAATTTAAAGACAAGCAGCCAGCTGTATGTATTAAGAACATCAAACGGCTCTAATTACAACAGAGCACCCCGTGTAATATTAACTTACGGGCATCAGGACAGCGGATAACCGACATTGCAGTATTTTCCGCCAGCCAACTGTCGCGGGCGTTAGTGATCGCCTCTGGTGGTTCGGGGAATGAAACAGTTCTGTTGGTACGTGCGCTACTACCCGGCAGCTGAAAAACTTTAAATTACAAGGTTTGATTAAACATCATTGTTTTATACCTGCTTAAAAGTTATAGACATTGTTTATTGAGCCGCTGTAGCTGGATCCTTACCCTTTCTGTAAGCTTTCTTTGATAACGTTTTGGAGCCGCCGGTCGTGGCCATTTTTCTTTTCAACGCTGCATTTAAAGAAAGTATTAGACTTATAGCCATTGTTTAAAATATATTACAGCCTCAATGCATTTTGATCCTCACGCTCTTTGCCCCGCTTGCAAGGCTTTTGTAGGGCCTCCTCGGAGAGTGTCGCGTTGTCATAAATTGTATACACTTTTCTTTCCAGCGCTGTGTTTTAAAAAAGTGTATTAGAAATATAGATAATGTTTAAAACAGCCAACATCAAAGAAGTCGATCGAGCCTTACGTGTTCTGGCTAGCCTGGTGGTCTGTTTCATTTCAGGGCGACCTGGGGTTGTGAGATCGATAACTCGCGACAGATCGTTCTCCTTTAGCTCATCAGAATTGTTGTTGCTAGTAACTTCAATGTTTGAATGTACTGTATTTTCAGTATCAACGTCTCTGGTCGCAATTCCTAAAATGTTGCGGATTTGCGTGTCTGTAATAAATGTACATAACATATAGCGAGCTCTAAAACTACATATGTAATAAAAGCATAAGCTGGTTATACTTACCGGGTAGGCAAGGTGATGTCGGATTGTAATCGGGTTCACTTGAAATATACGTATGAACTAGCCCCATACTGGGCGAATCGTCTGAAAACAATTGCGCACCGCTAATGTACGACTCATAGTAATCATCGACCGCCATAAGCAGCTGCGCATCGGGCATGTTGTCATCCCCCCATAAATCTTGGTACGAATCCATCTAAACAAAATGTATATTGTTAGTTAAATTATAACTATATAGCTGACACGTTCGATAGATAAATTGTAGTTGTGGTATTTGTCTGTATGTATACATAGATAGATAGCTAGGTATCTAGCTAACAGAGAGATGTAAAGCTAGATAGTTAGATAGATAGATAGATTGATAGAATTTAGATAGTTGGGGGTATTTGGCTGTATGTATACATAGATAGGTAAATGGTTCGTTAGCTAGATAGGTAGATAGCTAACAGATAGCTGGAAAGTTAGATAGATAGATGTGAGATATATAGATAGATAGATAGATAGATAGACAGATATGTAGTAGATGGGTGGATAGATAGATAGATAGCTATGAGCTATGTAGATAGATAGATAGATATATAGATAGACATCGCGCTCTGTTAACCGCTAACGCAAAGTACTCGATCGATCGGGCGTCGCTTAAAGTGTACAGCGTACCCGCCGGTACACGCATATGTAACCACGTGAATCTTTTCCTCGGCAACCTACCAAAAACTGTAATACTAGCATTTGTGGATAACGAATCATTTTCCGGGAGTTACCAAAGAAACCCTTTGTGCTTCAACCACTATAATGTGAATTATGCAGCCTTATATTTGGATGGTCAACAGATACCGGCAAAACCTTTTCAACCTAACTTCCAAGACGAATCAGCTGTTCGTGAATATATGTCACTAGTACATATTTCGGGGAAACACAAGGCCGACAACGCTTTATCCGTCGATCGACACGAGTTTTTGAATGGTTACACTTTGTTCGCTTTTGATTTATCGCTGGATCAGGACCCCGGCGGTCATTTCTCGCTAGTAAAAACTGGCAATCTGAGAGCTGAAATTAGATTTGCCGAACCGATTGCGAACACAATTAATATGATTGTATATTCAGTTCATGAAAATATTATTGAAATAAATAATCGTCGGGAGGTATTATATGATTTTCAATAGACATGAATAATTATGAAATTGCATGTGTTATTAAAGCTGATATTAACGCCAGGCGCATATTTAAAGGTGTATTCCCGTGTGATTTATTATCGGGGGGTAAGATCATCGACAGGCCCACGGCCTACATTGTAAATTCGGATAATTCGTATCAGCGGGGGAAGCATTGGATTTTAATTATATTATACCCGAATGATATATCTATTTTTTTTGATAGTTATGGTTTATCCCCCGCAAATGAAATATTTCCGGGCAAGACTATAAGGTATCAAAACAGACAAATACAAGACACTAGAACAGAGAATGGTAGGGCACACCAATATTCGGTACCACACAGATAGTTATATAAATGTTTTATTAGTGATATACACTGTTAAGTAAACTTGCATAAAATATAAAATGTAACACTCCTAAAAATGTTAAAATAAAATACATTCATTTACTCAAAGACATTCATTTACTAAAAGACCATTGAATACATTCAAACCCAATAAAATCAAGTAATATTGGATAGTTGTATGGTAAAGATAGTGTCCTTCCAGATGGGTGCTTGTCACTTAATCAATACCCCAAAGGTAGGATTGGGGCTACACCTGTTTCTAAAGTCCTTTTGCTTGAGGGCTTTTTTAATAGTCACTGCAGCTGTAGCGACTCAGTGGTCGTTATATAATATCGATACACTCTTGCTGCTCAATAGTACAAAAAGAGCCGAAACAGTTATACTCACAATTGTAGCGTAGAATTGTCGGCTTTAGTCAATCACAGGTGGCGTCCCACGTGTGGTAAATGCTACTTGTACAAATTGCACCAAAGTAGGAGTGATGCGGTTTTGGGATCCTTGATGTTATTCATCTAGCCGTACTGTGTTTGGAGATCAGTCGGTGATGTATAGCTTCTATCTTTGGATGCTTTACAAAGGTGGACTCTGCCACGAGGCCGACTCTCCAGACAGACAGATATGCGGCTTGCCTTGAGTTTTTCAAGTTGAGAAATCAGCGATCCCTTTTTTTTCTTATTTCCTTTTTCCTTTAGCGCTTTAAGGTCCTCCGGTGTAGTACTTTATTCCATGGGGAAGTTACCAAACATGTTTCGGAGTTAACTACGACTCCTTCATCAGTGGCTGAACTGCCCATGGGAATCACTGACTTTTAAATACCTTGATCAGGTGTCGATTAAATTAATTAGTTTTAAATCGGAAGTGACGTACACTTTTCTTCTCAAATCAATGGTACAGATAGATCGCTTATATATACATTATAAAATTAGATTAAATATACAGCTAAGTATATCACCTTCATGCTACCGATTACATTAATGTATATTCAGATAATTCACTTGTATATACATACGTGCATATGCGCACGCATGTGTATGTCACCGCAACATTTTCACAAAGTCTATTACTTCACATAGAAAGTACTTTATTTCGCACCATCTTTTCCCACCAAGAAAAATAGTATAGTAGGTGAATAAATAGATAATGTGAAAATGCACATAATATTTGTGCAATTGAATGGAACAATTTTATATGTGTTGCGGTTTCATTGCGTTTTTGTGTTTCCTTTAACATTATTTCCACATCAGTCCCACATCGATGATTCCATTTGGTACTTAAATGCAGAATCAATGTACAAGGTAAATTCAGGAAATACATAAAAATATAAGAGGTTATATAAAAAAATATAAAAAATATAAAAAATATATATATATAAAATATATAAAATGCATATATTATTAGTAGATATCACTAAAATTAGATGGAACAGATAGGTATTTCCTATTGATTTTATTCTATATTCTATGTTTGCACACAGGGGAACTTCATAAATTTCAGTGTTTGTAGATAATAATACATTTCAGTGTTTGTAGATAATAATAAAGAGGGAGTTCGTCACCAGGGGAAGACTCGGAGGGTCTGAATACTCACGGGTCTCTCCCTGGTCAAGAACCCCCCCAAAAAGGGACGGCTACAGAAATCCATATATTTCAATTTCAGCATTTAATCCTGCTGGTAGTAGGGTATTCAAGTCAAAGATGAATCGTGATTCAATCCTTGAAATTTTCTTAATATGGTCCCCACGCCTCCAATCTGTTTCTATTTTCTCCAGAGCCGAGAAAACAAGACCCTTAGGATCTTGATTATGTACAAGTTTAAAATGGTTTGACAGTGTGTGTTTTACGTACCCCTTCTTTATATTGGAGATATGTTCCGCTATGCGGACTTTCAATTGCCTCTTTGTCCTTCCCACATATTGCCTCTTACAGGGACATTGTATGACATAGATGACACTATTGGTATTGCATGTAAGGAAATCTTTAATAGTATGTTGATGATTATTTGTTGTGGATTTCACTACCAATGTTTTTTTGGGGAACATAGTGTTTTTACACCCCTTACATTTTCCACATCGGAAAAAGCCTGCAGTGTTGGTCCATTTTTGTATGGATGAGTCTATCTTATTTTTACTAGTTTTTGGGATAGTTGGTGCTACCATAAGTGCTAAATTGGGCGCTTTGGTGAAAATGACTTGTGGGAATTCTGGAATTAATTGGCCTATTACTTTGTCTTTATTTAAAAAATGCCAATGTTTATTAAGTATATACTTCACTTTTTTATGTTGGGTATTGAACGGGACAATTATTCTTATATTTTCATCATTCTTTTCTTTTGTTCTTGTATTAAAGAAGGATTTTCGATCTAATTGTCTAACCTTGTTCAATGCTGTTTCCAAAATTTCTGTAGGATATTGTTTCTCTAGAAACTGTTTTTTCATGTCACCAGCCTCTTTTTCAAAAGTTTCCAATTTTGAACAATTTCGTCTAATTCTTCTAAATTGTCCTATAGGTACATTTAAAAGCCATTGCGGCAAATGGCAGCTATTATACAGGATATATCCATTTTATGCTGTTGGTTTCCGAAATGTATTGCAGATTAATTTGGACTCCTCTATTTTAATTTCTAGGTCTAGAAATTCTACCATTTCTAGGCTGGTTTTTCCTGCAAACCGTAAGTTATAATTATTTTTATTTATATCTTCTAAAAATTTGTCCAGTGATTCCTGATTCTTTTTCCATATAAAGAGGACTTCATCAATATACCTCTTCCAGAGCACCAGGTCTGTCCCCAGCTTAGGGTCGATGACTTCTTGTTCCCAATTCGCCATAAATAAATTGGCGTAGCTGGGGGCAAACCTGGTGCCCATTGCAGTACCACACACCTGCAGGTATATATTCGAATCAAACCAAAAATAATTGTGGTCTAGAATATACTGGGTAACTGTTTGCAGGTATTCAATCTGTTCTATAGGTATCTGGGTATTTTGTTGTAATTGCTGTCCCATAGCTTTTATTCCTTGTTTATGGTTTATAACCGTATACAGGGACTGCACATCCAATGTTCCTATAATCCATCCAGAGCTATATTCTATTTTCTCAATCGTATCAATTATTGAAGTGGTGTCTTTTATATATGATTTAATTGTTTTGACTGCTGGTTGTAATAATCTGTCTATATAATGAGACAGATTTGCTGTCAACGAGCCTATACCTGAAATTATTGGGCGTCCAGGTGGATTTATAGGGTCCTTATGCAGTTTGGGGATACAGTAGAATACTGGCAATCTGCATTGGCTATTAGTAATATAATGGAATTCCTGTTGGGATAAGATGCCCGATTTTTGACCTTGTTCACATAATATTACTAGTTGTTTATAGTATTCTATGGTAGGGTCAGTGCGTAACCGTTTATACGTAGTTATATCGGACAGCTGTCTTATACATTCCTTATTATAGTTATCTTTATCCCATACCACTATTGCTCCCCCTTTATCTGCTGGGCGTATAATTATTTGTTGATCCTTTTGTAATTGTTTAATAGCCTGTATTTCTACTTTTGATAGATTATTGTCTCTGCTTTTATTTATTTTTATTTTTCTAATATCAAATTCTACAGCCTGTCTAAAGGCCGTCATCTCTTCACTGATTTCTTGACGTGGATATTTGACCGATTTACTTTTCACATCTGTATGTACATATTTTCGGCCATCTCTTGGGATATCTCCATTTAATATAGGGTTTTTAATGAAATATTTCTTTAAACATAATTTTCTGATGTACTTTTCTATACCAATCATTGTATCAAACTTGTTTAATTGATTAGATGGTGCGAATTTCAATCCTTTATTTAATAATTTTATTTGTGAAGGAGTGAGGGGAGTCGTGCTTAGATTAACGATGGAATTTGCATCATCTAATTGTAGCGGCGATTGTAGTTTCTTCCTTCTACATCCTCTACGTAGTGGCTTTTTTCGTGTCTTTGTGACTTGTGTTGCTGTCTTTGGGTATTCTGGTGTTCTTCGTGTCGTGCTAGTGGTCGGGATTTGTGTTGTTGGTAAGGTTTGTAATATTGACGCTCCGGATTCATATCCCTGTGTCTCAAATTGTACCGATGTGTTGGGGATTCTATTGGTGTCAAATGTGAATGTGGTGATCATCTTGGTGTCTGCTGTCGTGATCTTACTTTGTGATGTGGTGGAGTTTGATCTAAAAAATGGTTTTCAGTGAATACTTCATATCTATTGGAGGTAGGTATGTTAAACTCTCCTTGATCTAAATTGTGGATTGTATCTCTTTCTACAGCTGGTTTAATATGTTGACTAACAGTCTTTTTTTGTGTCGGTTTTTTTAGCTCTTTTTTGGCATTTTTGGCATTCCAAATTTTTTTACTTTTCTTAGAAATTATATCATATTCAATTTTATCTATATTTTTGCAAATTCTTTCCTGCCATAATTTATATTCGTCATTTTTAGGTAAATTTGTCATAATTGTTTTTAGTTCCTCAATCTGGGCTGTTAGTTGCTCCAACATTTGAGATCTCCTCTTTATAACCATTTCCATTAATACAATGGATTGTGTGTATAGGAAGTCATCCCACTCTTTTTCAAAATCTGTATTATACAGATCATGTGCTGGGGTTTTGGATAACAACAGTCCATTTGGTATTATTCCTTGTACAATATACTGCCTGAGGGCTCTAATTTCCCATCTTTGTCGTAGCTGCTTTTGTAGTAAAGTTTCTAATTCCCTAAATATCTCTGCTGTCGATTTTTCATTAGATGAACCTATATGTCCATCATCATCTTTTTCAAACATAAAAGCTTCCACTTTCAAACGTTTATTTTCCATGTGGCTCCAAAGATGGTGCGAAATAAAGTACTTTCTATGTGAAGTAATAGACTTTGTGAAAATGTTGCGGTGACATACACATGCGTGCGCATATGCACGTATGTATATACAAGTGAATTATCTGAATATACATTAATGTAATCGGTAGCATGAAGGTGATATACTTAGCTGTATATTTAATCTAATTTTATAATGTATATATAAGCGATCTATCTGTACCATTGATTTGAGAAGAAAAGTGTACGTCACTTCCGATTTAAAACTAATTAATTTAATCGACACCTGATCAAGGTATTTAAAAGTCAGTCATTCCCATGGGCAGTTCAGCCACTGATGAAGGAGTCGTAGTTAACTCCGAAACATGTTTGGTAACTTCCCCATGGAATAAAGTACTACACCGGAGGACCTTAAAGCGCTAAAGGAAAAAGGAAATAAGAAAAAAAAGGGATCGCTGATTTCTCAACTTGAAAAACTCAAGGCAAGCCGCATATCTGTCTGTCTGGAGAGTCGGCCTCGTGGCAGAGTCCACCTTTGTAAAGCATCCAAAGATAGAAGCTATACATCACCGACTGATCTCCAAACACAGTACGGCTATATGAATAACATCAAGGATCCCAAAACCGCATCACTCCTACTTTGCTGCAATTTGTACAAGTAGCATTTACCACACGTGGGACGCCACCTGTGATTGACTAAAGCCGACAATTCTACGCTACAATTGTGAGTATAACTGTTTCGGCTCTTTTTGTACTATTGAGCAGCAAGAGTGTATCGATATTATATAACGACCACTGAGTCGCTACAGCTGCAGTGACTATTAAAAAAGCCCTCAAGCAAAAGGACTTTAGAAACAGGTGTAGCCCCAATCCTACCTTTGGGGTATTGATTAAGTGACAAGCACCCATCTGGAAGGACACTATCTTTACCATACAACTATCCAATATTACTTGATTTTATTGGGTTTGAATGTATTCAATGGTCTTTTAGTAAATGAATGTCTTTCAGTAAATGAATGTATTTTATTTTAACATTTTTAGGAGTGTTACATTTTATATTTTATGCAAGTTTACTTAACAGTGTATATCACTAATAAAACATTTATATAACTATCTGTGTGGTACCGAATATTGGTGTGCCCTACCATTCTCTGTTCTAATTTTATTACTGTTTTTGAGGATTGGGTGAATCCTTTTTTGGTAGGTGCACCCATCTCCATTCTTGAGCTTGTAGGTGAGCCCTCTCTAATTACTTGTATATTAAATACAAGACACTGTTAGTACGGTCTGCGGCCATTACTGTATCTATATCTTGCAATGTCTCGCTAAAGGGATATCTTTTGAAAATGTGTTAAAAATGTTCACTAACGATTTTAGAAAAAATGACCGTATTGTGCGATCATTTGTAACAAAACGCATGAAACGGTTATGTATACGATGCTGTAATTACAGTCAAACGTGTCTGTCCCTACGGGAATGTTGCAAATAAGGAAAATGAATAAAGCTTTTTAACCAAATTATATTTGTCATCGTTTGATTTTTAATACTATTATATTAAAATATCATGCAATATACATTTTAATATCAAACACTATAAATTTTAATAGCGAGACCTATAAATTTTAATAGCGAGACCTATAAATTTTAATAGCTAGGCCTATAAATTTTAATAGCGAGACCTATAAATTTTAATAGCGAGACCTATACATTTTAATAGCGAGACCTATACATTTTAATAGCTATGCCTATACATTTTAATAGCAAACACTATAAATATCAAACAATATCAAGCGATATAAACTTAATATCAAACTATAGACTTTATATCAAACACTATAAATTTGATATAAAATTAATATCAAGCTATATAAAAGGGGGCGTGTAAAAGGGGCGTGGTACCTGTCACTTTCACGAAACATATACCCTCTAACTACTCCCGCTTTTTGATTTTTGTCCCCAGAGGAGAGCGGAAATACATTTTACAAGATTCTCTGAACCAAACAAAATTAACACTCCCCCCAGAAAACCTATCCGGGAGGGCGACTTTAGGTTCAAGGCTGCTCTGGTTCCCAGTGATGAAACCAGACGCCTGAGAATTCTGAAACTGTGCAACTGAATTACAGAGGTCAGCTACCTCCAAAGATAATCCCTGCATGTAATCCACCAGTGCATTAACAGTATCCATATGCACAAAGCAAGGAAAATAATGACGGTATTGGCGGTTGATAATATCACGGCAGGTGGGGATAAGAGGAACACCAAGTAAACAAACAGCAACAGGTAAACAGACTAGGTCCCAAAACTAGGGAGGAAGGAATGGTAACCTCCTAGCAATCCCTGAGCCTCTCCCTGACTGCTGACAGTATGAGCAAGTTCTGATGGTAAACAAACTTAGGAAGTGGGGAATGAGACAGCCGGTACCTTCCACCATGAAGGGACCAACATCTCCCTGAGACCTAGAAGAAACACACGCACAAAGGAGAAAACAGGAGGACTTAACTTGAGACGAGCGGGTAGTAGAGGATTCACAAACAACCAGTATAGAACTGCAGAAGGAAAATATCAACCGCAAACTCAGCAGTAAGCTGCAGACTTAAACAGAGCCTCTTAAGCAGGTAACAAGCAGAAACTGTGGAGAGGTAGGATCCTGCCCACAACAACAAACAGAAAGGAAACATGGAAAGATCTTTCAGACAGACTCGCGTGCTGCGAGTTTAACCGATCTTCTCAGATCTCTCACAGGGCAAGCAGTCACACCATGTTCACCTCCTCCGGCGTCCTAACAAAAAATTGCCACACTGCCGGGTATGGCATTTATTCCCCAACACTTCGCGCTGACTGCCTGACACTGATACGCTACTTTCAGGACTGGTAGGCTCCTGCAAAGTGGGTGGTCTACCACAGGCACGTTTGGCTCCCGACCTCCTACTGCTGCCACCCTGCTGACTCGCTGCCACCCTGCTGGCTCAGCCATTGTTTCACTCGCAACCTTCTTCTCCTGATGATGATGATGATGAAGCCCCTGCTTCACCTGGCTCCCAAGTGCGATTGGCTACATCTTCATCATCATCCGCTACTGTCTGCACGTCACTGATGTCCCTTTCAATGGTCTCAGGGTCAGGCGCCTAATTGCTTGCAACACCTGCTCCCATGCAACTTTCATAATTACTACTTGCCCGCCTACCGGAGGAAATAGCGGATGTCTCCTCAGATCTTTGCTGGGCAGTAGCTGCTGACTGTCCTCTAGTAGCTCGTCCCCGCTGAAAAGTGGAGCCGAGCCTACGGCATATAATACTTCTCGTGCTGAGGATACTGAAAATGACAGAGAAAGGTTCAGGACAGGTGGGAGCACAGTGCCTGCTCCTGGGCCATGCCAACTAAGCATCATGTCCAAGGAACCCACCAACTTTTGGCTGGGGGTGTTGATTGCGATGAAGTAGAAGACCGAGTCAACCATTCAAGCACCGTTGGTCAAAACATGACTACTAGGTGACACCAGGAGCTCAGGTCTCTCCCTGCAACTCCTGCTACCACCCCCCTTCTTCTGCTGCCTGTGACAGAAACATTTTGCCCACTGTCTGTTTGAAGGGCCTGTCACCTGTCTGTCGGACATACTGTATTATAAAATAATTAAATTATAATAATACCCCCCCAAAAATGCAGTTACTTCACCACTGAACGGCAATTAAGATATTTTTTTTTCTGATTAATAAGGCCCCCCCCAAAAAAATATATTCACAATTCACAGCAGAAGGTCAATTAAGACTTTTTCTTTTTCCTATAACTACACTACAAAGATAGAAATATAACAATCACAATTCACTGCAGAACGGCTAATACGTATATTTCCTTTTAATACACCACTTAAATGGCTGTACTACAATGTAAGTTCACCGCTGAATGTCAATTATGACATTTATGGTTTCCTTTTTTTTTCCTATTCCTACACCCCCAAAAAAAGTTAAATCAACTCAGAATGGCTAATGGGACGTAAGTATCTATCCTATTAATACACTCCGTAAATGTCTGTAGTACAATGTAACTTCACCGTCGAATGGCATTTATGACATATATTTTTTTCATTAGTTTTCCTATTAATTGACCCGCCCCCCCAAAAAAAAAGTTAAACAATGTAAAATCAACGCAGGGCGGCTAATAGGATGTACGTATATATCCTCTTAATACACCCCGGAAAATGCTGTAGTACAATGTAACTTTACTGCTGAACGGCAATTATTTTATTTTTTTCCTACACCCTCCCCCAAAAAGTTAAAACAAAATCAACGCAGAACAGCTAATGGGACGTACATATCTTTCTTATTAATACACCCCGTAAATGGCTGTATCACACAGAACTTGCACCCCAAACACAAGCAAGGTTTGCTGGAATTAGTAATGTATCATATAGTGTAAACAGCCTTAAAGCAGCAGTATAACTACAATTTGGATCCCCAATTAGTGCAGCAAGCTGTAATAGAATCGCTCCTATTACCCCGGCTGTACACCCTCCTATTGCACCCTGTTCTCCTTTTATAGTGTAGTTGATGTCTCCCTATACTTTCCCTACATCTTGACTAATCTTTCCCTGAACTTGTAAATCATTTTTTCAGCACAATGAAGTCTTTCCTAGCACTGTTCCTACTGCCTGCTGACATCTCTCCCTGCACTAAGCACACTGGAAAATGGCAGAATCCAAAATGGCTGAGGCCATTTTTTTAGGGCTGTGCTATCATAGGGGCTGGCTGGCTGCTGATTGGCTGCATGCATGGCATTGTGGGTGATCCCTTGTTCCCAGAGTTCTTTGCTCCAACACGTGCAGCAGCCATTTTAGGAAAAAATTTGATTCGTTACCACGAAGTGTGACGAAATTCGGATTGGGTGTGAATCAAATTCTCCTGAAATTTGGATCGAATTCTGCTTTGTCAACTTCGATTCGCTCATCTCTAAGTATGACTATCTGGAAGTATCTATTGAAGGATGGAGGGGAGGGTGCAGGGCATGTCGATGCGCTAGTATACAGCCTAGCATCGACGCGCCATGCACTCCTCTTCACCATCCCTATATGTGAACTATATAAATCCAAAAACTTCTAGTTCCGAATTCAGACCGTGTGGCATAAGGGACCCAAATTCAAAATCTTCCTCAATTCATACCTGGACGTTTTGTATACAAAATCTTCCCCTCTCCAATCTTTCTTAACTGACTTTATGGCTCTAACGTTCAACCCCATTGGATTACTAGCATGAGACATTTTAAAATGATATGATAGAGAATGTTTTAGAGAATGTTTATCGTATCCTGTTTTTATGTTGTTGATGTGTTCTGCAATTTGAATTTTTTTAGGTCTTCCTGTACAACCAATGTATTGTTTGGAACATAGACATTTAATAATATATATAACCGCTTTTGTATCACATGTTAACATTAGTTTTAATTGGGAAATAAAAGCATTTACTGTAGATTTAACTTCCTTAGTTTTTGGGGGGGAATTTTGTAGCTCTGCAATTTGAACATGTTCCTCATCTGTAGAACGCAGTTGTAGTCATCCATGGCATACTAATAAAGTTGAGTGTTTTTTTTCAGGATAGTTGGAGCTACCTGAAGTGCCAAATTGGGCTCTTTTGTAAATACAATTGGTGGTTGATTAGGTAATATTGTGCCCAAAATGTCTTCTTTTAACAGATGCCAGTGTTTGTTGATTATCTATATGTTTTTTTTTCTTGAAAGAAGGTCGTTCTGTCCATATTTCTGACCTTATTTAGAGATTCTTCTAACTGTTCTATAGGATATTTCTTATCTAAAAGCTGTAATTTCATCTGCTGTGCTTCTAATTCAAACTGTGTGTTCTGAGTACAGTTTATTTTTAAGGGTCTAAATTGGCTCTCCTAGTACTCCCAGTAGCCACCTTGGTAAGTGACAACTCTTTTGTAATATAAAACTGTTTTTAGATACTACTTTTTGGTTTGTGCTACAGATGAGAGAATCTCTAACTAACCGAATCTTCAAATACAAAATTTTCACCTCATTGGTACTGATTTGTGGTAGGAATTTAAGGTTCAAGTCATTGCGATTCACTTCCTCTATGAATTCTGACAATTTAGAGTGTGATTTGTCTCCAATTTTATTTTTTTCGAGTAGTATGTTTTATATTTTATTGTATGCTTTAATGTTACATCTGGTCACAATGATTTTTTTTTTGGGGGGGGGGGGGGGGTGGCGGAAGGCCACAAAAACGTTTTTAAATAAATCTTTATTGTTTTTATAAAATTCTTACATAGTCTTCCACAATCAATACATTTTGTTTTACACTATACACAATATATATATACAACTTACATAATTCTTCCCACCCACCCTTTACCCGCTGCCTCCTCCCCCTCCCTTCCCTGGCCTCCACTCTTAGTACCCTTCATCCCCTATTTTAACCGTTTATGCCACGTTCTGGAAAATCTCAGTTTTTTCTTAGTAGTTACTAAATGAAATTCCTCTATGGCAAGCGAGACTCTAGTGAGGTTCTCCCATTCCTTAACCGTTTGAACAACACTATCTCCACAATGTCCAATAATACGTTTCCTAGCCTGAAATAAGAGTTTAGATGCTATGTCTCGATGTTTAATAATATCTATTTTATCCATCACCCCCAAAATACATGTTTCAAAATACCTAGGGACTTTGAACAGATGATATTTCTCTATTCTTTCATTTACCTTTTCCCAAAACTCTTGAATATTTGTACATGTCCAAAGTATATGGACATCGTCCACACCTAGCTCCCTGCATTTTTGACATCTAAATTCTTTGCTTTTGTAACATTTCATAAAAATCTTAGGGGAGTAGTATAGAATGTATAATATATTACATTGAGTAATTATATGGGAGAAGTTATTTGAAACTCTATTTTTTTGCCTGTATAGCCAGTTCCCCCAAAACTCTTCCCGTTGGGGGGGGGGGGGGGGGGGTGTTAAGACATCTTGCCATTTATGCATCAATCTATTAACTGCTCTTTTTTTCACTTTTTGATGTAGCAGACATTCATATATTTTAGAAACCAGTCCCCCCCCCCCCCCCCACACTGTTAGTTTGGAAATATTGGCTAATGGTAGCGTAAGGGTAGCTATTTCTATTCATTTTCCTAATGTTGCTCGCAGAACTTGTTTCAATTGTAGATAAAAAAAACCTCAGATCTTTATTACCCATCCCATTCCATACTCATTTCTGAGCTCTTGATATGGAAATATATCCCCCTCTTTCCATGCCTGGCCCAATTAAAAAATTCTGTATTTCCACCAGATTTCCAATGTTCAATTGACTTTAATTCTATAAGGTGAGTGTTATCCCACATTAAGGTGTCTATGTGTGGTCCATTCTGGGGCTCCCCAGTACTCCCAGTAGCCACCTTGGTAAGTGACAACTGTTTTGTAATATAAAACTGTTTTTAGATACTACTTTTTTGTATGTGCTACAGATGAGAGAATCTCCAACGAACCAAATCTTCAAATCCAAAAATGTTACCTCATTGGTACTGATTTGTGGTAGGAATTTAAGGTTCAAGTCATAGCGATTCACTTCCTCTATGAATTCTAACAATCTAGAGTGTGATTTCTCCCAAATTAACAAAACATTGTTTATGTAATAATGCCAGAGCACCAGGCCCGTCTCTAGTCTTGGAGTGATGAGGTCTTGTTCCCAAGCTGCCATAAAAAGATTGTCATAACTGGTGCAAACTTGGTGTCCATGACGGTTCCAACTAACTATAAATAGAATTCAGAATCAAAAGAAAATTAATTATGACATAACACAAAATGAATTCCATCCAAAATGAACTGTATTTGTTCTGATTTTAACTTATTAGTTTGTGTCAGAATTTTATGAATTGCCTTAATTTCTTGTTTAATACTAGTATAAAATGAGCTGACATCCATTATAATTTGAAGAAAGTGAGGAAGCAGCACACTGTATAAGCAGGGGGTGCACGTCCGTCCAGTGTGGACCAGCACCTTGACATCCATTATAGCTACGATCCAATGGGGTTGGCAAACTAATCCCTCTAGAATTTTAATAATTGATGTAGTATCTTTTAAGTGAGAGAGAGAGTTTTTCCAATATATGGTTGCAGAAATCTATCCAGGTATTGGAAAAGATTAGAAGTTAATGATCATATGCCAGAAACAATAGGCCTTCCTAGTGGGTCAATCAAGCACTAGTTCCACAATTGCATGGAGTCAACCATGTTCACAATACAACATATGGAGTCATCACAAGTATAGCTCAAATACATCCACTGATCACAGAAGCACACAATACAACACAAATAGCACAGCAATCACTTTCTCCGGCTAGGTCCTTCACACTGCATGCCTGCATTAGGCTGCATAGTGAGGAGGCGTGTCTCTCAGTAATCCAATCTGATTGGCTGGCAGGAAGCTGCTGGCTACAGCACGTTTGTATGTGACCCGAGGGAATGCAGTTTTGGCCTCAGAGAACTAGCAGAGGAGCCATCTTAAGAAGATCCTCATAATGTAGGATTCAAAACAACCGTAGCTAAGGGGAAAAGTCAAGGAAAACAGTGGTAAGTGAAAAAACTAAAGATTGCTTTATGCAAAATGCTGCTGCAGCAATAGCATATGCTAAAATATAATTTTTTAAATGAAAATATGAAAGTTATCCTTTAAATAAAAAATGTATCCAAGAAAATGGGAAAATAAATGACAGCCTTTCAAGGAGCTGTAGAAGCTGACATTAGAAAACTTCGAATCAATCAGAGTAAAAGGAAAAATGTGAGTGGTGAAGAAATAAAAACCACCAAACAATTACAACAAAATTAAAGAATAACTATACGCCTGGTCGATAAAGGCCGAAAGATAGTGATTTTAAATACAGGCGACTATACAGCAGAATGTAATAGACAATTAGCGGACAAAAACACATACAAAGTATTACAAAAAGACCCAACAGAAGTTTATGATAATGAATTATCTAAACTACTAGACATTAAGCCCGTTACAATAATGGGCGCTAGAACAGTAGTCCATAAACATTGCTAGGAACAGTCTATATTAAATGGCAAGGGGACGACTGACTGAGACTGCTGGCGTGGCTGAGACTGCTGGCACTGTGGCTGGTGGCACTGACTGATGGCTGACACAGTGTCACGGCTGAGGATGGGGAAAATCCTCAGCCGTGCGATGCCAGAAGATGTTAGGCTGCTCAGCCAGGACGACAGGATTAGGGAGCAGGTCACCTCCTAAAGCGTCCCTAACCTGATCCTAACTCCTAGCTGCATGGGCCGACCTTTAAGGTAGGAGGACCCATGCTCAGGAACCTCGGATCCCTAACTCACCCTCCGACCGGTCCCTGGACTAGGAGTCAGGGTAAGACGGCCTTGTTCCTTCTGGACACGGAGTTCTGGACAAAATATTAATGCATGAATGATATCCTATTTTCATGTCATCTTAGCCTCTAGAGGGAGCTGTTTCATTGTTGCCTGTGTATAGAGCTTTATGTAGAATTGTGTTGAAACAGCTCCCTCTGGAGGCTAAGATGACATGAAAATAGGATATCATTCATGCATTAATATTTTGATATAAACTATTTTTCTCTGAATATATGATCTTTACCATGTTCCGTTTTATTTTCGAGGAGAGGGTGGCTGAGACCTCGCCGTGTGATGATTGGTCGGTGAGCTGGTGTGGGCGCCGTGGGTCACGTGTGGGGCGGCGCGCTGGTGTGGGCAGTGCAGGCAGCGTGTAAAGCACTGTATAATGCGCAGTATAATTATCGACACACACGCGTGGACACGCAGCAAGTCTTTTATTATTATGGATGATAATGATACCACTAAACACCGGGAGTATCTCAGCCAGAAAGAAAATGCACTTTAAACCAAAATATATGTTGAAATTACATAACATAAAAGTGAATTTAACTCCGTTATTAAATAAACTTGCCCTTTCCATGGAATAAAACTTGCTCACAGTAGTGTACAAAAGATACCATCTACACCGATGCACATCTATGTAGGAGAGAGCTCCTCTACTCTTGCTCAGTTTTGTGTTTGAGGCTAGAAGCTCCTCAACCCAGTGCGCCTGCATGCCGAAATTTCATATCCTGTAAGCATGTGCAGTGAGCGCGGTGAGTCCAGGTTGGTTCACAAGTACTTGTTTACGCATGCTCAGTTCTAGTACTAAGGCTCTCACTTGGGCCACCCAGTGCGCCTGCGTGTCAAAAATCTCACGATGTGGTCTCCCTCTTAGGTTGCGCGAGAGTTCCCTAAGCATGCACAGTGAGCGCTGTGAGAAAAATGTTAGCAATTCTGCCTGTACTGGCACCTCTAAGGGACTCACAGCCACCCACGCCAGTATGCACGGCGCGGTTACATGTCGGGCAGCGGTGTTTGGGTGGCACCCTGGTGTGGATGGTGCAGGCGGCGTGTGGAGCACAAACACTGCGCACACACAGAGGGCTTTTATTATTATGGATATATATATATATATATATATATATAATCTGTAGTGGAGGGGCAGGAGAGAAGAGGGTGGTGTATATATACTGTAGGAAAGCGCAAGGGGCCATCATTGATGGAAGATATGTGTCACCGAGGTTCCTGGCCTCGGTGAGATAAGAGCCGATCATTTTAAATGTCAGCGGCAGCTAGTGCTGACTGACATTAGTGATTATTTAGTGTATCTGTAAAGCCGATCTGGGCCAGCTCATCCTGGGAGCAGCCAAAGTGCTGGGTGGTTGATTGGCTGTTCCCCGCGTTCCAGGCCGGGTTTTGGTTTGGGATAAAACCCCAGCCATCAGTCTCAGTTGTGTGGATTATCCTGCATCTGATACTGGAGCTTTGTCAGTCTGAGTGTTGAAGCCTGAGAGTTTGGGCCGGGACTAAGGCCTGCTATATTGTTTGGGGAAAAAAACATGGACTTCGGCTTCACCCAAGGACTTATGTGCTGCAGCCTGGTGTGAACAAACACTAGACTCAAAGTGACAGTTTTTCCTTGAAACTGCCTTTTTGTTGTCACTTTACTGATGTGTGAATAAAACACTGCACTGTTTAAGTTAAAGACGTTGTCATTGCCTCTGTACTGCGTCAGCAAGCCTGTCTACCGTAGAAAATCCCCACAATTGGTGGAGGATGCGTGCAAACGCAGTGAGGCAGGCCTGAAGGACGAAACATTTTGGTTTTTCCCCGACACAAGTGCATGTCCTACATTAAGCCGGCAGGGTTACGACCCGTGTCCCTTGACAAAATGGAGGCGGTCGTGGAGGCTTACTTGCAGCAACAAGAAACTAACGAGCTGCTATTGCAACATGAATGTCCACGATACCTGGAAAGCTGTCCGCACGGCTATTCTGAAGATGACCCCCTCGTATGATGTCGAGACCTATCTGGTGGTCATCGAAAAAGTGTCCGTGAGGGAAAAGTTACCCCGAGACCAGTGGGCTGAGGTCGTTGCTCCATTCTTGGCATCTCGTCCCCAGCAAGTATTGTTTGATCTCCCCGATGATTAAGCGGCCGTCTACCCGACAGTAAAAGGTAAGATCCTGGCGAGATTCGGGGTGCATCAGTGGGAATTTAACCTGGCTGAACTTGCCAGACCAGAATATTAGGATCTGCTGCACCGCTTGAAAAAATGGCTACAGCCTTACATATTGACTCCCACTGCTATGTTGCATCGGCTGTTGGCGGATGTGTTTTGGAGGGCTTTGCCGTACCCTCTCCAGCACTGGATCCGCCAGGTGTCTCCGAATAATGCCTTGGAGATGGTCGACCAGTAACATCAGCCCTGTTACAAATCTTTGTGTCATCATCAAAAAGACACACCTTACCATCGAGGCCTTCTGCAATTTCGCTGATAAAGATATTAAACAATATGGGTCCCATAACAGATCCCTTAGGTACCCCACTGGTAACACAACCATGGTCTGAATATACTCTATTGACTACAACCCTCTGTTGTCTGTCCTTCAGCCACTGCCTAGTCCATTCAACAATTTTTGGGAGTCCAAGCCCAAAGACTGCAATTTATTGATAAGCCTTCTATGTGGGACAGTATCAAAAGCCTTACTAAAGTCTAGATAAGCGATGTCTACTGCACCTCCTCCATCTATTATTTTAGTCAACCAATCAAAAAAAATCAATAAGATTAATTTGACATGATCTCCCTGAAGTAAACTCATGCTGTTTTTCATCTTTCAATCCATGGGATTTTAGATGTTCCACAATCCTCTCCTTAAGTATGGTTCCCATTAAATTTCCTACAATTGATGTCAGGCTTACTGGCCTATAGTTGCCCAATTCCTCCCTACTACCTTTCTTGTGAATGGGCACAACATTTGCTAATTTCCAATATTCTGGGACGACTCCTGTTGCCAGTAATTGGTTAAATAAATCTGTTAATGGTTTTGCTAGTTCACCGCTGAGCTCTTTTAATAGCTTTGGGTGTATCCCATCAGGCCCCTGTGACTTATTTGTATTAATTTTAGACAGCTGACTTAGAACCTCTTCCTCTGTAAAGACACATGCATCAAAAGAATCATTAGTCTTCTTTCCTAACTGAGGTCCTTTTCCTTCATTTTCCTTTGTAAAAACTGAACAGAAGTATGTATTTATTGAGGCAGTCAGCTAGTTCTTTATCTTCTTCCATATACCTTCCTTCTTTTGTTTTTAATTTGTTAATTCCTTGCTTTAGTTTCCTTTTTTCATTTATGTATCTGAAGAATGCATTGTCGCCTTTTTTCCCTGACTGAGCTAATTTCTCTTCTGCCTGTGCTTTGGAAGCTCTTATAACTTGTTTGGCCTCTCTCTGCCTAATCTTATAAATTTGCCTGTCATCCTCTTTTTTTTTTTTTTTTATAATAATTCCTAAATGCTATCTTTTTGTTTTTAATGATTTTGGCCACTTCTCCTGAGTACCATAGTGGTCTCTTCCTTTTTTTTGCTTTTACTGACAAGCCTAATGCAATTTTCTGTTGCCTTCAATAATGCCACTTTTAAGTAGTCCCATTTCTCCTGGACTCCAATGAAACTCCAATATATATTTATATCGGTAATCGAGGTGCAGGAGGCAGAGGGTGGTGTGTGTGTGTATATATATATATATATATATATATATATATAAAACGCACTGTACCAAACCCTCAGCAGTAGGGAAAAGGGAAAGAGACTACCAGCTCCTTCAACCACCAAAGGAGCTAGTGTCACTCGAGGGGCCTAGTAAACACAGACACAGAAGGGAAAGGACCTATCTTTAGATGAGTTGGAGTACACAATCCACTAAAACTTCCAGCACACAAGCAAGGAAGAACTATAACCCGCAAAGGCTATAGGGAGAGGGAGGAATAAATAGCCTTTCCCAATGACCAAACGAACCACACCTGATAGGAGGTGGGATTTTGTTCAAACCCCGAACAAAACAAACTGTCAGATCGAGTCACGTGTAGCAACTATGACAGATCGTCTCAGAACACCCACAGGGCAGGGCATGACAGTACCCCCCCCCCCTCTACAGGTGACCTCCGGACACCCAGGCCCAACTTTATCCGGGTGTGCCCTGTAAAAGGCATTAACAAGGCGGCTAGCATTAACATCGGTAGCCGGGACCCACATTCTTTCCTCGGGACGGTATCCCCTCCAATGCACCAGGTACACAAACATAGAAAAGGATTCTTTACGGTAAGAGCAGTGAGAATATGGAACTCTGCCTGAGGAGGTGGTGATGGTGAGTACAATAAAGGAATTCAAGAGGGCCATGGACGTATTTCTGGAGCTTAATAATATTACAGGCTATAGCTACTAGAGAGGGGTCTTCCTCTGGATCAACTTGCGGGATAACAGGCCGAACTGGATGGACAAATGTCTTTTTTCGGCCTTATGTACTATGTTACTATGTTACTATGTTACTGAAGGGAACCCCGAAGAACACGAGTTGAGAATTCTGGAGATCTGAAACTCCAGATTACCATCAATCAAAACAGGAGGAGGAGGAGGCAAAGGAGATGGTTCCGCAGGTTCCACATATTTCTTCAACAAGGACCTGTGAAACACATTATGGATCTTCCAGGCCTGCGGAAGTTCCAGACGAAACGCCAACGGATTGACAATGGCCAATTGTAAGGGCCAATAAATCTTGTAGCTAATTTCTAAGAGGGTACCTTCAGCTTAATGTTTTTAGTGGACAGCCACACCAAATCACCCACACACAGGTCCGGACCAGTCATACGTCTCTTGTCAGCCATCCGTTTAGATCTTTCACCCATTTTTTTCAAATTAACTTGTATCTACCGCCAGATAGATGACAAATAGGAAGAGAATATCTCCTCCTCTGGTATCCCAGAAGATTCGGTCCCAGAAAAAGTACCAAACTGTGGGTGAAAACCATATGCGACAAAAAATGGTGACTTATCAGTTGACTCCTGCCTACGGTTGTTCAAGGCAAACTCAGCTAAAGACAAGAATGAGGATCACTCATCCTGATTCTCAGCTACAAAACACCTCAAATAGGTCTCCAGGTTTTGGTTAGTGCGCTCAGTTTGACCGTTCAACTGAAGATGGAAAGCCGAAGAGAAAGACAACTGAATACCCAGACGAGAACAAAACGCCCTCCAAAACCTGGAAACAAATTGCGTCCCCCTATTAGACACTACATCAGAGGGAATGCCATGTAATTTCACAATATTATCAATAAAAACCTGAGCGAGAGTTTTCGCATTGGGCAAACCTGATAATGGTACAAAGTGAGCCATCTTGCTGAAGCGGTCCACTACCACCAAAATCACAGTTTTCCCAGAGGAACTCAGCAAATCAGTAAGTCCAAGGACGAGATGGGATGGACAAAGGAAGAAGGGATCATGATGGCTGAGTGTACGCCACCTTCCCGCGTTCACAGGTCTCACAAGCTGCTACATAGCTCTCAACACTTTTACGCAACCCAGGCCACCAGAATCTCTGGGAAATAAGATCTACAGTGAATCTACTTCCAGGATCTCCTGCAAGGACAGTATCATGATGCTCCTTGAACACTTTGTATCGCAGTTCAGAAGGAACAAACAACTTCCCTGGAAGATAAGAATCAGGGGCCTCCTCTTGAGCCCCCAACACTTCCGTCTCCAGCTCGGGGTAGAGAGCGGAAACCACCACTCCATCAGCCAAAATCGGAGCAGGATCCTCCGAATCCCCCCTCCGGAAAGCTACGTGACAATGCATCCGCTTTGACGTTTTTAATCCCAGGGCGACAGGTGACCACAAAATTGAACCTGGTAAAAAACAATGACCATTTAGCCTGCCTAGGATTTAAACGCTTTGCAGATTGCAGGTAGGCCAGATTCTTATGGTCAGTAAATACTGTAATCTGATAGGTAGCCCCTTCTAGCCAATGGCGCCACTTTTCAAAGGCCAATTTGATGGCCAACAACTCTCTATTCCCAACATCATAATTTCTCTCGGTGGCCGAGAGTTTCTTGGAGAAAAAAGCACACGGGCGCCATTTGCTAGGAGAAGGACCCTGTGATAAGACTGCTCCAACTCCCACTTCTGACGTGTCAACCTCCACAATGAAGGGTTGAGACACATCAGATTGCATCAGAATGGGCACAGAAGCAAAACATTTCTTAATAGCAGGAAAAGCCTGTAATGCCTCATCTGACCAGACAGAGAAGTCAGCGCCCTTCCTAGACATATCTGTCAAAGGTTTGACAATGGTGGAATAATTCAGGATGAACTTTCTGTAGTAATTAGTAAATCCTAAAAACCGCATCAGGGCTTTCTGATTCTCCGCACTATTACAAGTCTGGACTAGATTCCTGACTTGCAGTCTATTAGCAGCTACTTGCTAGCAAGTGTGGGGGAATAAGCTCGGGATCGCTTTTGCTGGCGGTCAAAAGACACTTGTCTGTTTCACATAATTCAGACCAGCCACCAAGGTATAAGTTTTCAGCTGGCCGGGAGCCAGGTTTATTGAGCAGGTTGCATAAATAAAATAAAACAAAAGAAAAGTCTTGCCTGTCCGGCACTTACTAAACATTAAATGTTCCTATCTATCCACTGGAGGGCTTCTCCCAGCCAGCTCACAAAACAAGGCTTCAGCAACCTACAGTCATGCCCAAAAGTTTTGAGAATTACATAAATATTGGAAATTGGAAAAGTTGCTGCTTAAGTTTTTATAATAGCAATTTGCATATACTCCAAAATGTTATGAAGAGTGATCAGATGAATTGCATAGTCCTTCTATGCCATGAAAATTAACTTAATCCCGAAAAAAACTTTCCACTGCATTTCATTGCTGTCATTAAAGGACCTGCTGAGATTATTTCAGTAATCGTCTTGTTAACTCAGGTGAGAATGTTGACGAGCACAAGGCTGGAGATCATTATGTCAGGCTGGGTTAAAATGGCAGACTTTACCTGTTAAAAGGAGGGTGATGCTTGAAATCATTGTTCTTCCATTTTTAACCATGGTGACCTGCTAATAAACGCGTGCAGCCATCATTGCGTTGCATAAAAATGGCTTCACAGGCAAGGATATTGTGGCTACTAAGATTGCACCTCAATCAACAATTTATAGGATCATTAAGAACTTCAAGGAAAGAGGTTCAATTCTTGTTAAGAAGGCTTCAGGGCATCCAAGAAAGTCCAGCAAGCGCCAGGATCGTCTCCTAAAGAGGATTCAGCTGCGAGATCGAAGTGCCACCAGTGCAGAGCTTGATTAGGAATGGCAGCAGGCAGGTGTGAGTGCATCTGCACGCACAGTGAGGCGAAGACTTTTGTAAGATGGCCTGGTGTCAAGAAGGGCAGCAAAGAAGCCACTTCTCTCCAAAAATAAACATCAGGGACAGATTGATCTCCTGCAGAAAATATGGTGAATGGACTGCTGAGGACTGGGGCAAAGTCATATTCTCAGATGAAGCCTCTTTCTGATTGTTTGGGGCATCAGGAAAAAGGCTTGTCCAGAGAAGAAAATGTGAGCGCTACCATCAGTCCTGTGTCATGCCAACAGTAAAGCATCCTGAGACCATTCATGTGTGGGGTTGCCTCTCATCCAAGGGAGTGAGTTCACTCACAATTTTGCCCAAAAACAAAGCCATGAATAAAGAATGGTACAAAAACACCCTCCCACAGCAACTTCTTCCAACAATCGAACAATAGTTTGGTGAAGAACAATGCATTTTCCAGCACGATGGAGCACAGTGCCATAAGGCAAAAGTGATAACTAAGTGGCTCGGGGACCAAAACGTTGACATTTTGGGTCCATGGCCTGGAAACTCCCCAGATCTTAATCCCATTGAGAACTTGTGGTCAATCCTCAAGAGGCGGGTGGACAAACAAAAACCCACTAATTCTGACAAACTTCAAGAAGTGATTATGAAAGAATGGGTTGCTATCACTCAGGAATTGGCCCAGAAGTTGATTGACAGCATGCCTAGTCGAATTGCAGAGGTCCTGAAAAAGAAGGGACAATACTGACTCTTTGCATAAATGTCATGTAATTGTCAATAAAAGCCTTTGAAACATATGAAGTGCGTGTAATAATATTTCACTACATCACAGAAACAACTGAAACAAAGATCTAAAAGCAGTTTAGCAGCAAACTTTGTGAAAACTAATATTTGTGTCATTCTCAAAACTTTTGTCAACAACTGTAGTACTCACAGTTTGCTCACTCACACAGACATGCTTTCTGTGTCCCCAGGCAGAGAGAGAGAGAGACTGACCTCCTAGCTCTGTTATATCCCCACCTTCAGTGCTGCTTCATTAATTACCTCACATGTGAGATTCTTTCACCTGCTACTTACATAGGAGAGGAATCTTGGGGAAATATACTTTCCTTCCACTACCAATCCAGCATTGGTATCACATCAACCTCCCCCCCCCCCCCCCTCTGCTCAGGCAAGTGGGTCTGTGCAACTGAAACCAGCAGACAATGCACACGTCACAATGCATCTGCATTTCCTTGCCACTTTCCTGGCCTGTGCTCCACTGTAAAACTGTAAGCCTGCAGGGCCAAAAACCATCTTGTCACTCTGCTATTTTTCTCTCTGTTCAGGTTCATCCACTTCAGAGGGGCATGATCAGTGACCAAGCGAAGCTTCCGACCCAGCAAGTAGTATTTGAGTGATTCTAAGGCCCACTTGATGGCCAAACACTCTCTCTCTACAACTGCATAGTTCTTCTCATGCTTATTTAGTTTGCGACTCAAGTAAAACACAGGATGCTCCTCTTCATTGACAGTCTGTGACAATACTGCCCCTATTCCTGAACTGGAAGCATCTGTCTCTACCACAAATTCATTTCTAAAGTCAGGGGTCATCAATACTGTTTGGGAACAAAGAGCCTGTTTTAGAGTCTGAAACGCTTCTTCTGCCTCATAATTCCATTTTACCATCACCGACCTGTTTCTCTTGGTGAGATCGGTTAAGGGAACTGCTATAGCTGCAAAATTGGGTATGAACCGCCTATAATAGCCAGTAATCCCCAGAAATGCCTTCACTTGTTTTTTATTTGCAGGCGGGGCCAGTTCTGTATAGCTTCAATCTTGTCAACTTGGGGCTTGACTACCCTTCTCCCAATAATGTAACCCAAGTACTTGGCTTCTTCTAGGCGAATGCTACATTTCTTGGGGTTTGCAGTCAACCCTGCGCTCCTCAAATCATCAATCATTGCCTGTACTTTGAGTAGGTGTGTTTCCCAGTCTGCACTGTGTATCATTAGATCATCAAGATAAGCAGACGCATACTGTCTATGTGGTCTCAACACTCTGTCCATTAGCCGCTGAAATGTTGCAGGAGCCCCATGTAGTCCAAAAGGCATAGTTACATTTTGGAATAGGCCGTCAGGTGTGGAAAATGCTGTCTTCTTTTTGGCAGCGTCCGTCAGGGGTATTTGCCAATAACCCTTTGTCAGGTCTAAGGTCGTAATGTAACGGGCTGTATCAAGTCGGTCTATAAGTTCGTCCACTCGTGGCATAGGGTATGCATCAAATTTAGACACAGTATTTAGCCTCCTAAAATCATTACAGAACCTTATGGTACCATCAGGCTTTGGAATTAACACAATTGGGCTTGACCATTCACTATGAGACTCCTCAATTACTCCCAACTCCAGCATAACTTTTACTTCTTTTGAGACTGCTTCTCGTCTGGCCTCAGGAATCCTATAAGGTTTTACATGGGGTTCAGTTATGATATCATGTTTTATAAGTGATGTTCTGAGTGACCAACAATCTAGCTTCCTTATTTTGGACATCGGACAGTGTTTCTGCTATTCTGACAGCAGGTATTGCTGCCCCATTATTGATGGCTGGAGCAAGTGCTGCTGCTAGGACTGGCCGGTCCTTCCAAGGTTTTAACAGATTTATATGGTAAATCTGTTCCGGCTTCCTTTTACCTGGTTGGTATGCTTTATAGTTCACCTCCCCTACTCTTTCAATTATTTCAAATGGACCTTGCCATTTAGCCAAGAATTTACTCTCCACGGTGGGGACAAGAACTAGTACTCGATCCCCTGGCTCAAATGTTCGAATCTTGGCCCTTCTATCATAAATCATTTTATGTACTCCTTGAGCCCATTCAATATGTTCCTTAACAATTGGCATGACTGATGAAATCCTGTCCTACATCTGGGACACGTGTTCTATTACACTTTTGTTTGGTGTGACCTGTCCTTCCAACGTTTCTTTAGCCACATCTAATAAACCACGTGGATGTCTACCATATACAAGCTCGAAAGGTGAAAACCCTGTGGATGACTGCGGTACCTCCCTTATAGCAAACAGCAGATATGTGAGCAAAAAGTCCCAATCTTTATCTACCACCTTTTTCAGCATTTGTTTTAGGGTTTTATTAAATCTTTCCACCAATCCGTCAGTTTGGGGGTGATAGACTGATGTACGTAGCTGGGTAACTTTAAAAAGCCTGCAAAGTTCCTTCATGACATTAGACATAAAGGGTGTCCCTTGGTCTGTTAGTATTTCTTTTGGAATACCAACCCGACTAAACACCTGGACCAGTTCTTTTGCGATGGTCTTTGACGAGGTATTCCGGTATGGCCTCGGGGTAACGGGTACCATAGTCCATTATGACTTAGATATGCTGGTGACCCCGAGCTGACTTTATTAGGGGACCCACCAAATCCATCCTAATGCGCTCAAAGGGTATTTCAATAATCGGCAGGGGTTCCAAAAGGCTACGGAAATGGGGCATAGGGGCTGTAATCTGACACCGAGGGCAGGATTCACAATATGCTTTTATGTCTCCATGCATTCCAGGCCAGAAAAACCTCTCTAAAATCCTTTCAGTAGTTTTTTGGATCCCCAAATGGACACCCATAATGTGCCCATGTGCCAGATGCAGAACAGTTCTCCGGTAGGGCTTTGGGACCACTAACTGCTGTACCACCTCCTCTCTCTTCTTGTCTAACTGAAACAACAAATCGTTCTCTAGAGCCATGTAGGGAAAAGCCAGCCTGGCACCGGACTCCACAGGATTCCCATTTATCACTTTTATATTATCTCTGGCCTGTGTAAGGATGGGGTCCTTCATTTGCTCACTTTGAAAGTCGTCTTTTCTAACGTCTAGGTCAGGCATATCCTGAAGTGTTACCCCTTCAGTCTCAGTCTCTCATGTGGACTCATCTAGATCCCCTGCCATAACAGAGAATGACAAAGGGGTGGAGCTATCTGCAGATACCTCAACTACACCCCCTAGTGGGGAATCCTCTAATAGTTCTGGGCCTATATCAGAGGCTGTCAATATCTGCGGTGTACTTCTTTTTGTTTCCAACTTGGATTCCCATAATTTCCAAAAATGTGGAAAATATCTCCCAAGAATAACCTCATGCAGTAGTGCTGGGACTACTCCAACTTTATGACACACAGACCTATAGGGGGTGGTAATATAAGCAAGAGTAGTCTGGTATTCACATGTATCCCCATGCACACAAGTGACAGTAAATGTGTCTGATTGACTGTCAGAGGGGGCTATAAGGCCTGCTTTCACCAGTTACTGCACTCCCTGAGTCTAGCAGCGCAGTCACACTCTTATTATCCACTTTTAATTCACACAAATGTTTCTCCGCACTGTCTGAACCTGTCGCAGTCATACTCTCGGTGAGGGGGCAACTCCTGAGCTCCACCCTCCAAGAATACGTCTGAAAAATCGGAAAGAAACTGAGGCACTAAGACAGTTGTTCATACAAAATTCCCTCAAATTCCTGATTTATCTTGTTTGCCAGTCAATGGTAGGGTTATGTTTGATCAACCATGGTAAACTCAGAACCATCGGAGCAGGCAAACTGTTCATAAAAAAACAAGAAATGAACTCAACATGAGAATCACCAACCTTCAAATGAATATCCTGAACAATATGAGCTAGACATCTTTGCGAGAGGGGGGCGGAATCTATAGAAAACACAGGTATCTCTTTGCTTAATGCGGTAGTTTTAAAACCATGACTCTGAACAAACTGAAAATCAATAAGATTTTAACCCCTGTGCCACTGTCAACAAATACCTTTAACTCAAAATTTCCAGAGTCTAGTGCCACCATTGCTGGCAGGAGGAATGGGGTACTGCAGTTTGGATACAAATATGATTGCTCTGCCCATTCACACTACCAACTGTCAGATCGAGTCACGTGCAGCAACTCTGACAGATCGTCTCAGAACACCCACAGGGCACGGCATGACAGTGGTGTATATATACAGTCATGGCCAAAAGTTTTGAGAATTACACAAATATTAGTTTTCACAAAGTTTGCTGCTAAACTGCTTTTAGATCTTGTTTCAGTTGTTTCTGTGATGTAGTGAAAATATAATTACACGCACTTCATACGTTTCAAAGGCTTTTATCGACAAGTACATGACATTTATGCAAAGAGTCAGTATTTGCAGTGTTGGCCCTTCTTTTTCAGGACCTCTGCAATTCTACTGGGCATGCTCTCAATCAACTTCTGGGCCAATTCCTGACTGATAGCAACCCATTCTTTCATAATCACTTCTTGGAGTTTGTCAGAATTAGTGGGTTTTTGTTTGTCCACCCGTCTCAATGGGATTAAGATCTGGGGAGTTTCCAGGCCATGGACCCAAAATGTCAATGATATCACTTTTGCCTTATGGCATGGTGCTCCATCGTGCTGGAAAATGCATTGTTCTTCACCAAACTGTTGTTGTATTGTTGGAAGAAGTTGCTGTTGGAGGGTGTTTTGGTACCATTCTTTATTCATGGCTGTGTTTTGGGGCAAAATTGTGAGTGAGCCCACTCCCTTGGATGAGAAGCAACCTCACACATGAATGGTGTCAGGATGCTTTACTGTTGGCATGACACGGGACTAATGGTCTTCTCCGGACAAGCCTTTTTCCTGATGCCCCAAACAATCGGAAAGAGGCTTCATCGGAGAATATGACTTTGCCTCAGCAGACCATTCACCATATTTTCTGCAGAAGATCAATCTGTCCCTGGTGGGTTTTTTTTTGAGAGAAGTGGCTTCTTTGCTGCCCTTCTTGACACCAGGCCATCTTCCAAAAGTCTTTGCCTCACTGTGCGTGCAGATGCGCTCACACCTGCCTGCTGCCATTGATGCAAAATTTGGGTGATGCAAGCCTGGTACCCCAACACTCCAGCGCCGCGATCATGTGGGTTGGGGCGACCAATAGCATGATAGAGAGAGGCCGCAGTAGGTGGTTGCCTGGTTACAGACGTAAACAGGAAACGGTGAGGGACACACAAGTCATGTGCGTCCATTTATGTGATAAGCTAGTCCACATAGAAATAAATCTAAGTCCCTTTAGAGAGCCTCGGGATATAATATACAATATACTGAATGGTCTGTTGGACCAAAAATCCCTTTAGGGGTCTCTAACTAGTAATAAAATGATATCTTTATTTTGTTCATTTAATAGGTACAAATATATCAAATAAGGGCTGTATTGGACAAGCTCCGTGAGTTGCTACTAGCAACCATCAGCAGACAATAGCTAAATTTAACATCTCACTAAACCCTGATAATTTTAATAATGAGTTTCCTTGTTGAGTGTATATTTTAAATGAACAAAATAAATATATTATTTTATTACTAGTTAGAGACCCCTAAAGGGATTTTTGGTCCAACAGACCATTCAGTATATTGTATATTATATCCCGAGGGTCTCTAGAGGGACTTAGATTTATTTCTATGTGGACTAGCTTGTCACATAAATTACAGCCCAGTCAATATGTGATCTGGGGTTAATCCCCTAATACCTCCCCTAAATCAGAGTCCATCTTGAGAATCTCCCAAGGGCATTGAAAGATTTGTCTTACTTGTTTTGATCCACTGTCAAAGGTAGTGATTATTCGTGAAAATTTGGCATCTTGATTACTGGACAGATTAGGGGTGAGGGTTTCTGTTGGGACAAAGCTGCCTTGTATGCGGGTCTAAGGACATGGTTTCAACAAAGGTAACCCCTTTGTTGAAACCGTGTCTGCAGATCACCAGCTTGGGTGACGAAATCCTACTTGTTCGAGCAATTTCTCTTCAATTGGAGATATTGGCCCCTAGGGATCCCTCTCCTGAGTAGGAGAGGATGGCTGCTTTCCCACCTCAGGAGGGAATTGGTGGAATTGGATTTTCTGTGAATTGAAGTGTCCAGTTCGCCTTTGGCATTTTTTGTGATTTTAATATCCCAAAATGGCAGACTAGACGGGTTTGATTCACAGGTAAAGCGCATGGCTATCTGATTATGGTTCAGTTACAAGACGAAGGATTCAAACTGCATCTTGTTGCCATTCCAGATGATGAAAATGTTGTCAATATATCTGTAGTGGAGGGGCAGGAGAGCAGAGGGGTGGTATATAGATATATATACTGTGGGTGCAGGATGTTAGAGGAACCATATAAATGTCAAGAATTGTGATGTGGGAAATGGCTCACCCCCTCGCAATCACAGAGAGGTGCTCTAGTCTAAAATGATTCACCCTTCAAAGAATGCAATAATAGTGTCCAATGTTATAAGACTGGCACACTCAACATATGAGACTCTATGGATCAATGCAAATCACAAAATTTATTATACATATACCTAAAATAATAATAATAAAAAAAGATAAACAGTGGTTTGATACAATGTAGATAATACCACTTGGTTTCTATAGATATTTCTCTTGTTAGTTACATAGTACAATGAGATAGAGCATACATTTGTACATTGTAATAAGCTTTATGTTAGTTAAATAGTCATTATTGGGAGCCTATGACTGGTTATGTTCTTTGTGGAAAACGATGCAACAAAATGATAATTTCCGCTGAAATGAAGATAATATTGCAGTTACAATGGAAACTGTTCAGTGTTGCTTTAAACGTAGTTGTTTCTTTTTATGCAGAGTGACTTGTTGATTTTCAGTTTCAATGTGGATAATAATCACCCACAGTTGTGGGCTTACCTTCCCTATATCCCGGCTGGTTAGTCAGATTTTTCGGGGCCCTCTAGATACCGGTGTCCCGGCTGTTTTTTCAGTCGGCGTCCAACGTGTGTACGGAGGTAAGCTTGTTGCTCCGGAAATGACGTATTCTGCATACAGGACTGGGATTGTCGATCATCCTTTTTCGATCTCAATTTTCATTTTAACAGTCAATATTTCGAAGGAAAAAAGTCTTATGTCGATTTTACAGTGCACTGTTGTTTCGCATAATAAATTTAATTCTTCTTACATAAGGGTCATATCACGATCTCATGTTAGATCTTCGAATCAAACGCGTTTCGGGGACAGCTCTCCCCTTCCTCAGTGGTTTTCCAGTGGGCCCCGAAAAATCTGACTGACCAGCTGGGATATAGGGAAGGTAAGCCCACAACAGTGGGTGATTATTATCCACATTGAAACTGAAAATCAACAAGTCACTCTGCATAAAAAGAAACAACTATGTTTAAAGCAACACTGAACAGTTTCCATTGCAACTGAATATTGTCTTCATTTCAGCGGAAATGATAATTTTGTTGCATCGTTTTCCACAAAGAACATACCCAGGATAGATTTTTTTCAATAGGAACTCATCCATAAACAGTCATAGGCTCCCAATAAGGACTATTTAACTAACATAAAGCTTATTACAATGTACAAATTTATGCTCTATCTCATTGTACTATATAACTAACATGTGAAATATGTATAGAAACCAAGTGGTGTTATCTACATTGTATCAAACCACTTTTTATCTTTTTTATTATTTTTATTATTTTAGGTATATGTATAATACATTTTGTGATTTGCACTGATTGTTGAGTGTGCCAGTCTTATAACATTCAGCAATATAAATGTACTAGCTATTATCCTAGTCTCCAGAAGGTGGAGCAAGTGTCTGTGGATTAAGCACATGCGCATTGCAGAGAGACGGAGGCGCCCACGTCATTAGCCGCTGGAATGCGGGAGAGCGCAAGACGTTGAGTGGAGGAAAGAGCAGAACTATTAGAGGAGAACACTGGACGAATATAGGAGAAGCGAGGGGGAGTGACCGGCATGTGAGAGGGGGAAGGGGACAGTGACCGGTATGTGAGGAGGAGGGGGGTACAATGACCAGTATGTGGCGTGTGGGGTGGCATGCATTGATTGGACACCGTGCATGCGCACATCAATGATCAGAACCCACGCACGGAGACCAGCCCTGAGCACGCACACAGGGCTTTTGGTAGTATAGATGCAAAATAGCCTTTGATAAGAAATTTTTTAATAAAGTAGAATTATAATTTTATTTTGGGAACCCCTAAGAGACTTACTCTATTTTACTGTATCCCAAAGATCCATAAAGATCCCGTTAACCCACCAGGAAGGCCTATTGTTTCTGGCATAGGGTCCTTGACTTCTAATTTTTCCCAATACCTGGATAGGTTTCTGCAACCTTATGTTGGAAAAACTCTCACTTAAAATATACTACATCAGTTATTAAAATTCTAGAGGGATTAGTTTGCCAACCCGATTGGATCCTAGCTATATTGGATGTCAGCTCATTGTATGCTAGTATTAAACAAGGCATTCAGGCAATTCATAAAATTCTGACACAAACTAAGTTAAAATCAGAACAAATACTTGCAGCATTCTCAAAGTGCAGCATTACTAAGAAGTGCATATGACATATTCAGGAGACTAACTTAGAGTTTGTGTTGGCTACTCAGACACTGTGCTTCAAAACAGTTAAGGAATTTGTTAGACAGATGTTTGGTATTGTCTGATTGCAAATGAGCATAGGGTGATTAAGGTGTTAAATTTGTTGTTGGAGGAGGAGATTTTGTGGGAGTGTGTGTATATATAGCAACATAGTATTAGCTTGCCTAATTTTACACTTGCAGCATTCTCAAAGTGCAGCATAACTGAGTGCGTCTGAGATATTCAGGAGGTAATCTGGAGGTGGATACAATCTAAAAAAGTAAAATTTGTTTGGTTAAAATCTTTCCCCTCTTTAAAATAGCAGACCTGGTTCTGTGCAGAAATTGTTGTGCTTTTATTTCAGGTTCCACTCTTCTGAGATTTGGATGCTGTCTGATCTGTAGACAGCTCTCGGTAATGCAGCAGGAAATGCATTTTTGAAATCTGAGATTTGTAAATTAACTGTTAAACAAACTCAGACTTGGAACGTTGCAATGCCACTGCCACAGAGGCCACTAGAAATGGAAGATGGGTTACTGCAGGTTCTGGTATACTTAGAGTTGTTGATAGAAGACATGTCCCACAGTCTGTGGCTCTCCATAATTCATTTGCAACACTTTCAGAGCGCAAGAGCAACATGGAGGATGGCTCAGGCATCGTGGGTGAGGAACAATCATCTCCTATGCCTAAAGTATGCAAGACTGCAGCCAAAGACAAGGATAAGGTGAGGACTGATAGTAAGCAGCTGTTGGTGGGCAATTCTATCATAAGAGGTGTGAAGTTTGAGGAAAATGGTTTTGTGAGATGTCTCCCTGGTGCTACCGCTAGCAGGGACAGGCGACACATCCTTAATATTGTTGGGCAAGCAAAGCAGGAAAGGGAGGTGGATGTTATTGTCCACCTTGGGACAAATGATCTGGGTGGCAATGAGGTTTCAAAGGTGAAGGAAGCTTTTCACACACTTGGTAATGATATACGGGAGGTTGCATCAACTGTTTCATTCTCTGCAGTTTTGCCTGTGCATAGCCTTCAGCATGACAGGAAGATGCACATTAAGGAATTCAATGTATGGCTTGATGAATGGTGTCTGAACCAAGGGTTTGGCTTTGTGTCTTATGTTAGCTCTCGTTGGAATGGAAAAGAACTGTACAAGAAATATGGTTTGCATCTTTCTCTCAAGGGAACGAATGTCTTCAGTGAACCGTTCAAAGTATTTGCTAAGGAGCATTTAAACTAAGAAAGGGGGGCAAAAGAGGGATAATCCAGCAGTCCGACTGCCCCCCGGAACAATGCCAGAAGATGCCAGTAGCACATAGGTTAAGAAATGACAAGCTCAGTGTCTTGTCTGCAAATGCTCGCAGTTTATGGAATAAGATCAATGAACTTGAGTCTATATCTGAGAATCTGAGAATATAGATTTAGTGGCTGTTACTGAGACATGGTTCAATGGAAATAATAACTGGGATATAACAATACCAGAGCTCTCTATATAGGAAAGACAGAGAAGGCAAGAAAGGGGGAGGGGTGGCCCTGTATGTGAAAGATAGCATAAAATCTAATTTAATACAAGTTATCGAGACCAATTTAGAGTCAGTTTGGGTTATGTTGCAGCTTGATAATCATAAGGTAACTTTTGTAGGCAGGGCTGCCATCAGAAATTTTGGGGCCCCTTACACAGCTCAAGGCCTGGGCCCCCAACCCCCCCCCCCCAGGCGAAAGCTAATTTTGCCGCCCCCCTTAACTCAGCCCATTGACCACACCCTTTAACCCGCCCCTTTTTTGTTGTCCACCTATTTAATGATTGTTTTATGCAACATTTTACTTGACCAGCTAATTTTAGATATTCTTGGTGGTCAGCTGTGCCATTTTGGCCTCAAAACATTATATGACCCCCTACACTACATTACATTATTGACAAATTTTAGTTTTTACCTGGACTGGTGGTGGCCTAGGTGTGTTTATCAGCAGGTCTGCTCCAGTCACTGTTATGGGGGATCTGTGGATGGCACTGTTATGGGGTATCTGTGGATGACACACTGTTATGGGGGATCTGTGGATGACACACTGTTATGGGGGATCTGTGGATGACACACTGTTATGGGGAATCTGTGGATGACACACTGTTATGGGGAATCTGTGGATGACACACTGTTATGGGGATCTGTGGATGACACACTGTTATGGGGGATCTGTGGATGACACTATTATGCGGGAGATCTGTGTATGACACTATTATGGGGGATCTGTGGATGACACTTATGGAGGGGATCTGTGAATGGCACTGTTATGGAGGGGATCTGTGGATGGCACTGTATTGGGGGATCTGTGGATGAGACTGTTATGGAGGGGGATCTGTGGACGACAGTTATGGAGGGGGATCTGTGGATGACACATACCGTATATAGCATCTTATGCTATGTGTCATCCACAGATCCCCCTCCATAACAGTGTCACCCACAGATCCCCCTCCATAACAGTGTCATCCACAGATCCCCCCATAAGTGTCATCCACGGATGACCCCCCTCCCTATAACAGTGCAGTCATCCATAGATCCCACTCCCCGCCGCTCACAGTAGTATACATTTTTAAACTGTAATCGGTATCCTGCAGACAGTAACTTTAAATCAGCGCTTATCTCTTTACTACCTTACATTCAGCTCCCTCCAGTAACAGGCAGTGCGGGTGGTGCTCACTCACTGACGTCACGCGTCTGCGCCGCCTAGTGGGAGGAGCAGGCCCGTACTGCATGTTAACGGAATCAGTGTAAGATAGTAAAGAGATAAGCACTGATTTAAAAGTGAACACACTGACACAAAAAAAAAAATGGCTCGGGACCAGCGGTGCCCCCCCAGTGTCCGGGCCCCTTACTGGGGTATCGGCGTTACCCCCCTGATGGTGGCCCTGAGCAAAAGGAAGAATTACTTGAGAGAAGCATTTCAAAGCACACATTTGTAAAAATAAAAATAAAAAATTACTAACAGACCAAAATTTTTCACTTTCACAAGGGGTTGAAGGAGAAAATGCACCCTAGTATATGTTCCCCTTTTTCTCCACATTTTGCACCCCATATGTGCTCGTAGCCTGCTGTTTTGGCGCAAAGCAGGCCTTTACAGGCAAAGTGCAAAATATGTTTTTTTTAGGCCTGAAATGGCAGACATGGATTTTAGCTACCATGTTGCATGAAAAAAATTCCTGAGGTCCCCAGAAATGAGAAACCCCAAGAAGTGACCCCATTTACGAAAGAGCACCCCCGTACGAACATTTTAAGTGGTGGAAAGAGTACTTTTTAGCAAACAGATGTCTCACAGAAAGTAGAATTACATGAGAGAAGCATTTCAAAGCACACATTTGTAATAATGAAAAATTACTAGCAGACCCATATTTTTCACTTTTAAAAGGGGTTGAAGAAGAAAATGCACCCCAGTATACGTTACCCTTTTTCTCCACATTTTGAGAACACCCCATATGTGCTCGTAGCCTGCTGTTTTGCAACATAGTAGGCCTTTAGAGGCAAAGTGTCAAATATGTTTTTTGAAGGCCTGAAATGGCAGACATATATTTTTGCTGCCATGTCACATTTAAAAAAATTCCTGAGGTCCCCAGAAATGAAAAAATCCAAGAAGTGACCATATTTCAGAAAGAGCACCCCCGTACAAACATTTTAAGTGGTGGAAAGGGTAATTTTTAGCAGACAGGTGTCTCACAGAAGGCAGAATTACATGAGAGAAGCATTTCAAAGCACACATTTGTAATAATGAAAAATTACTAGCAGACCCATATTTTTCACTTTTAAAGGGGTTGAAGAAGAAAATGCACCCCAGTATATGTTCCCCATTTTCTCCCTATTTTGAAAACACCCTATATGTGCTTGTAGCCTGCTGTTTTGGCGCATAGTAGGCCTTTAGAGGCTAAGTGCAAAATATGTTTTTTGAAGGTCTGAATTGGCAGACAAGGATTTTTGCTGCCGTGTCACATTTAAAGATTTTCCTGAGGTCCCAAAATTGAAAAACCCCAAGACGTATCCCCAATTCGGAAAGAGCACCCCCGTGCAAACATTTTAAGTGGTGGATAGGGTATTTTTTAGCAAACAGGTGTCTTGTAGAAGGCAGAATTACTTGAGAGAAGCATTTCAAAGCATATATTTGTAAAAATGAAAAATTTCTAGCAGACCCATATTTTTCACTTTTAAAAGGGGTGAAGAAGAAAATGCACCCCAGTATATGTTCCCCATTTTCTCACGATTTTGCAAACACCCCATAAGTGCTTGTAGCCTGCTGTTTTGGCGCATAGTAGGCCTTTACAGGCTAAGTGCAAAATATGTTTTTTGTAGGCCTGACTAGCAGACATGGAATTTAGCTGACATGTCGCATTTAAAAATATTCCTGAAGTTCTCAGAAATGAAAACCCCCAAGAAGTGGCTCCAATTCAGAAAGAGCACCCATGTAAGAACATTTTAATTGGTGGATAGGGTACTTTTTAGCAAACAGGTGTCTCATAGAAGGCATAATTACTTGAGAGAAGCATTTCAAAGCATAACTTGGTAAAAATGAAAAATTACTAGCAGACCCAAATTTTTCACTTTCAGAATAGGTTAAATGAGAAAATGCACCCCAGGATATGTTCCCCTCTTTCTCCACATTTTGAGAACACCTCATATGTGCTCGTAGCCTGCTGTTTTGGCGCATAGTAGGCCTTTAGAGGCAAAGTGAAAAATATAGTTTTTGAAGGCCTGAATTGGTAGACATGGATTTTAGCCGTCATGTCACATTTAAAAAATTTCCTGAGGTCCCCAAAAATTAAAAACCTCAATACGTCAGCGCAATTCGGAAAGAGCACCTCTGTGCGTATATTTAAAGTGGTGGAAAGGGTACTTTTTAGCAAATAGGTTTCTCATAGAAGGCAGAAGTACTTGAGAGTAGAGTTGAGCGAACACCTGGATGTTCGGGTTCGAGAAGTTCGGCCGAACCCGAACCCCATTGAAGTCAATGGGGACCCGAACTTTTCGGCACTAAAAAGGCTGTAAAACAGCCCAGGAAAAAGCTAGAGGGCTGCAAAAGGCAGCAACATGTAGGTAAATCCCCTGCAAACAAATGTGGATAGGGAAATGAATAAAAATAAAAATAAAATAAATAAAAATTAACCAATATCAATTGGAGAGAGGTCCCATAGCAGAGAATCTGGCTTCACGTCACCCACCACTGTAAAAATCCATTGTCAGATATTTAGTCCCAGGCACCCAGGCAGAGGAGAGAGGTCCCTTAACAGAGAATCTGGCTTCATGTCAGCAGAGAATCAGTCTGCATGTCATAGCAGAAAATCAGGCTTCACGTCAGCCACCACTGTAACAGTCCATTGTCATATATTTAGGCCCAGGCACCCAGGCAGAGGAGAGAGGTCCCGTAACAAAGAATGTGGCTTCATGTCAGCAGAGAATCAGTCTGCATGTCATAGCAGAGAATCAGGCTTCACGTCAGTCACCACTGTAACAGTCCATTGTCATATATTCATGCCCAGGCACCCAGGCAGAGGAGAGAGGTCCCGTAACAGAGAATCTGGCTTCATGTCAGCAGAGAATCAGTCTGCATCTCATAGCAGAGAATCAGGCTTCACGTCAGCCACCACTGTAACAGTCCATTGTCATATATTTAGGCCCCGGCACCCAGACAGAGGAGATGTTCATTCATCTTTGGGTTGCCCCGCAATATAATGGTAAAATGAAAATAAAAAGAGGATTGAATGAAGAAGTGCCCTGAAGTACAATAATATATGGTTAAGGGGAGGTAGTTAATGTCTAATCTGCACAAGGGATGGACAGGTCCTGTGCGATCCATGCCTGTTTGCCAGGCAGGCCAGCACCTCCAAGGCATAAAAGGCTAGCTCTGGCCACGTGGACAATTTAGAGACCCAGAAGTTGAATGGGGCCGAACCATCAGTCAGTACGTGGAGGAGTGTGCACACGTACTGTTCCACAATGTTAGTGAAATGTTGCCTCCTGCTAACACGTTGCATATCAGGTGGTGGTGCAGTTAGCTGTGGCGTGTTGACAAAACTTTTCCACATCTTTGCCATGCTAACCCTGCCCTCAGAGGATCTGGCAGTGACACAGCTGCCTTGGCGACCTCTTGCTCCTCCTCTGCCTTGCCCTTGGGCTTCCACTTGTTCCCCTGTGACATTTGGGAATGCTCTCAGTAGCGCGTCTACCAACGTGCGCTTGTACTCGCGCATCTTCCTATCACGCTCCAGTGCAGGAAGTAAGGTGGGCACATAGTCTTTGTAGCGTGGATCCAGCAGGGTGGCAACCCAGTAGTCCGCACACGTTAAAATGTGGGCAACTCTGCTGTCGTTGCGCAGGCACTGCAGCATGTAGTCGCTCATGTGCCAGGCTGCCCAGAGGTAAGGACAAGCTGTCCTCTGTGGGAGGCGTATCGTCATCGTCCTGCCTTTCCCCCCAGCCACGCACCAGTGATGGGCCCGAGCTGCGTTGGGTGCCACCCCGCTGTGACCATGCTTCATCCTCATCCTCCTCCACCTCCTCCTCATCCTCGTCCTCCAGTAGTGGGCCCTGGCTGGCCACATTTGTACCTGGCCTCTGCTGTTGCAAAAAACCTCCCTCTGAGTCACTTCGAAGAGACTGGCCTGAAAGTGCTAAAAATTACCCTTCTTCCTCCTCCTCCTCCTCCTCCTGGGCCACCTCCTCTTCCATCATCGCCCTAAATGTTTTCTCAAGGAGACATAGAAGTGGTATTGTAACGCTGATAGCGGCGTCATCGCCACTGGCCATGTTGGTGGAGTACTCGAAACAGCGCAACAGGGCACACAGGTCTCGCATGGAGGCCCAGTCATTGGTGGTGAAGTGGTGCTGTTCCGCAGTGCGACTGACCCGTGCGTGCTGCAGCTGAAACTCCACTATGGCCTGCTGCTGCTCGCACAGTCTGTCCAGCATGTGCAAGGTGGAGTTTCACCTGGTGGGCACGTCGCACATGAGGCGGTGAGCGGGAAGGCCGAAGTTACACTGTAGCGCAGACAGGCGAGCAGCGGCAGGATGTGAACGCCGGAAGCGCGAACAGACGGCCCGCACTTTATGCAGCAGCTCTGACATGTCGGGGTAGTTGTGAATGAACTTCTGCACCACCAAATTCAGCACATGCGCCAAGCAAGGGATGTGCGTCAAACCGGCTAGTCCCAGAGCTGCAACGAGATTTCGCCCATTATCGCACACCACCAGGCCGGGCTTGAGGCTCACCGGCAGCAACCACTCATCGGTCTGTTGTTCTATACCCCGCCACAACTCCTGTGCGGTGTGGGGCCTGTCCCCCAAACATATGAGTTTCAGAATGGCCTGCTGACGTTTACCCCGGGCTGTGCTAAAGTTGGTGGTGAAGGTGTGTGGCTGACTGGATGAGCAGGTGGAATAAGATGAGGAGGAAGCTGAGTAGGAGGAGGTGGCAACAGGAGGCAAAGAATGTTGCCCTGCGATCCTTGGCGGCGGAAGGACGTGCGCCAAACAGCTCTCCGCCTGGGGCCCAGCTGCCACTACATTTACCCAGTGTGCAGTTAGGGAGATATAGCGTCCCTGGCCGTGCCTACTGGTCCACGTATCTGTGGTTAGGTGGACCTTGCCCCAGATGGCGTTGCGCAGTGCACACTTGATTTTATCGGATACTTGGTTGTGCAGGGAAGGCACGGCTCTCTTGGAGAAGTAGTGCCGGCTGGGAACAACATACTGTGGGACAGCAAGCGACATGAGCTGTTTGAAGCTGTCTGTGTCCACCAGCCTAAATGACAGCATTTCATAGGCCAGTAGTTTAGAAATGCTGGCATTCAGGGCCAGGGATCGAGGGTGGCTAGGTTGGAATTTACGCTTTCTCTCAAATGTGTGTGAGATGGAGAGCTGAATGCTGCTGTGTGACATGGTTGAGATGCTTGGTGACGGAGGTGGTGGTGTTGGTGGTACATCCCCTGTTTGCTGGGCGGCAGGTGCCAACGTTCCTCCAGAGGTGGAGGAAGAGGCCGAGGCGGCAGCAGCAGAAGAGGCCGAGGCGGCAGCAGCAGAAGAGGTAGCAGGGGGAGCCTGAGTGACTTCCTTGTTTTTAAGGTGTTTACTCCACTGCAGTTCATGCTTTGCATGCAGGTGCCTGGTCATGCAGGTTGTGCTAAGGTTCAGAACGTGAATGCCTCGCTTCAGGCTCTGATGGCACAGCGTGCAAACCACTCGGGTCTTGTCATCAGCACATTGTTTGAAGAAGTGCTATGCCAGGGAACTCCTTGAAGCTGCCTTTGGGGTGCTCGGTCCCAGATGGCGGCGGTCAGTAGCAGGCGGAGTCTCTTGGCGGCGGGTGTTCTGCTTTTGCCCACTGCTCCCTCTTTTGCTACGCTGTTGGCTCGGTCTCACCACTGCCTCTTCATCCGAACTGTGAAAGTCAGTGGCACGACCTTCATTCCATGTGGGGTCTAGGACCTCATCGTCCCCTGCATCGTCTTCCACCCAGTCTTGATCCCTGACCTCCTGTTCAGTCTGCAGAAGACGCAGCAGTTGGCACCTGTGTTTCGTCATCATCAGAGACATGCTGAGGTGGTATTCCCATGTCCTCATCATCAGGAAACATAAGTGGTTGTGCGTCAGTGCATTCTATGTCTTCCACCGCTGGGGAAGGGCTAGGTGGATGCCCTTGGGAAACCCTGCCAGCGGAGTCTTCAAACAGCATAAGAGAGTGCTGCATAACTTGAGGCTCAGACAGTTTCCCTGATATGCATGGGGGTGATGTGACAGACTGATGGGCTTGGTTTTCAGGCGCCATCTGTGCGCTTTCTGCAGAAGACTGGGTGGGAGATAATGTGAACGTGCTGGATCCACTGTCGGCCACCCAATTGACTAATGCCTGTACCTGCTCAGGCCTTACCATCCTTAGAACGGCATTGGGCCCCACCAAATATCGCTGTAAATTATGGCAGCTACTGGGACCTGAGGTAGTTGGTACACTAGGACGTGTGGATGTGGCAGAACGGCCACTTCCTCTCCCAGCACCAGAGGGTCCACTAACACCACCACGACCATCTCTGCATTCTTTTATTAGATGTTTTCCTCATTGTTATCGTTTACCACAACAACAAAAATATTATTTGGCCCAATGTATTGAATTCAAATTCAGGCCTTTTTTTACAGACACCTAACACTATCTGGCTATCTATTTAGGTACCGTATTACACTAATACAGGCACAGCAGTAACCACAGATTTAGCTGACTATAAATTTGAGGCCTATTATTTAGGCGCTGGGTGACAGGTATACGTTTACAGACAGAATTAGACTGGGATATGCACAGTAGCGTGTGTGTGAAGTTATTGAGAATGACCCTATCTGCACCTTGAATCTGATATACCCTTTTAGGGATAGATTTAAAGGAGGTCTGATACAGCAGAAACCACTAATTTAGAGAATTGCTAAATTGGGAATTGTATTTCAACCCAGAACAAAAACTGTGCTTTGACGGACACTAAATAACTTGCCCAGCCACAGCAATAACCACAGATTTAGCTGACTACAGATTTGAGGCCTATTATTTAGGCGCTGGGTGACAGGTATACGTTTACAGACAGAATTAGACTGGGATATGCACAGTAGCGTGTGTGTGAAGTTATTGAGAATGACCCTATCTGCACCTTGAATCTGATATACCCTTTTAGGGATAGATTTAAAGGAGGTCTGATACAGCAGAAACCACTAATTTAGAGAATTGCTAAATTGGGAATTGTATTTCAACCCAGAACAAAAACTGTGCTTTGACGGACACTAAATAACTTGCCCAGCCACAGCAATAACCACAGATTTAGCTGACTACAGATTTGAGGCCTATTATTTAGGCGCTGGGTGACAGGTATAAGTTTACAGACAGAATTAGACTGGGATATGCACAGTAGCGTGTGTGTGAAGTTATTGAGAATGACCCTATCAGCACCTTGAATCTAATATTCCCTTTTAGGCCCCTTTCACACGGGCGAGTTTTCCTTGCGGGTGCAATGCGTGCGGTGAAAGTATTGCACCCGCACCAGTGGCGTACCAAGGGGGGGGGGGGGGGGCGGTGGGTGCCACTCACAAGGGGGGTGCTGACGGAATCACCCGTCCCCGGCTCCATCCACTGCTGCGACGCGAAGGATTATTGCAGCGGCGGGCGGCGCGCAACATGACGTGACGACGTCACGATGCTGACGCCGCGCCGCCACCTTCACGGATCAGAAGAAGGATCTCCATTATACCAGCGGTCGGACGGCCAGACGGCGGGCATCATCAAAATAAATGTGAAAGAGACGACGAGTAAAGTAAATAATTGTGTAATTAAGGGGGGTGTACCGTGTAATTAAGGTGGGGAGGGAGGGGGTGTAATTAAGGGGGGGTGTTATTAAGGGGAGAAGAGAGGGTGTAATTAAGGGGGGGTGCAGGATTTGTTCATTTTATTGATGGGGATTTGGATTTTTTTTCTTTTTGGTGCAGATGGAAAGTGATTTTTTTTTAAGGGGGTGCAGCATGCTGCGATTTTCACTCAACGCACAAGTGATGCGTGAAAATCACCACTCATGTGCACAGCCCCATAGAAATGAATGGGTCAGGATTCAGTGCGGGGCAGGGGCGTACCTAGAGCATTTGGCACCCGGGGCGAACCCTTTGTTTGGCAACCCCCCCCCCCAAGAAAGTTAAGAAAACATGCACAAACTTTTTTCAATGTTTTCAATAATATTTATTACAAATTTTCGGATCCGCAAAACACATGCGGACGTCTGAATGGAGCCTTACAGGGGGGTGATCAATGACAGAGGGGTGATCACCCATATAGACTCCCTGATCACCTCCGTCATTGATCACCCCCCTGTAAGGCTCCATTCAGACGTCCGCATGTGTTTTGCGGATCCGATCCATGTATCAGTGGATCCGTAAAAATCATACGGACCTCTGAATGGAGCCTTACAGGGGGGTGATCAATGACCGAGGTGATCAGGTAGTCTATATGGGTGATCACCCCTCTGTCATTGATCACCCCCCTGTAAGGCTCCATTCAGACATCCGCATGTGTTTTGCGGATCCGATCCATGTATCACTGGACCCGTAAAAATCATACGGACCTCTGAATGGAGCCTTACAGGGGGGTGATCAATGACAGGGGGGTGATCAGGGAGTCTATATGGGGTGATCAGGGGTGATCAGTGGTTCAAAAGGTGTTAATAAGTGACGGGGGGGGTAGTGTAGTGGTGTTTTGTGGTACTTTACACAGCTACCTGTGTCCTCTGGTGGTCGATCCAAACAAAAGGGACACCAGAGGACCAGGTAGCAGGTATATTTGACGCTGTTATCAAAACAGCGTCTAATATACCTGTTAGGGGTTAGAAAAAATCACATCTCCAGCCTGCCAGCGAGCGATCGCCACTGGCAGGCTGGAGATCCACTCGCTAACGCTTACCTTCCGTTCCTGTGAGCGCGCGCGCCTGTGTGCGGGCGTTCACAGGAAATCTCGCATCTCGCGAGATGACGCGTATATGCGTCGCTGTGCGCAGCGCTGCCACCTCCGGACCGCACATCTGCGTTAGGCGGTCCGGAGGTGGTTAATAAAATAAAAACCTGCACCCCCTTAAAAAAATCACTTTCCATCTGCACCAAAAAGAAAAAAAATCCAAATCCCCATCAATAAAATGAACAAATCCTGCACCCCCCCCTTAATTACACCCTCTCTTCTCCCCTTAATTACACCCCGTCCCTTAATAACACCCCCCTTAATTACACCGTGTAATTAAGGGGGGGTGTTATTAAGGGAGGGGGTGTAATTAAGAGGAGAAGAGAGGGTGTAATTAAGGGGGGGTGCAGGATTTGTTTATTTTATGAAAATCGCATAGCATCCGCAAGCAAGTACGGATGCGGTGCGATTTTCACGCACGGTTGCCTTGAGACAATCGGGATGGAGACCCGATCATTATTATTTTTCCTTATAACATGGTTATAAGGGAAAATAATATCATTCTGAATACAGAATGCATAGTAAAACAGCGCTAGAGGGGTTAAAAAAATAAAAAATTAACTCACCTTAGTCCACTTGATCGCGAAGCCGGCATCTCCTTGTGTCTCCTCTGCGCTGAACAGGACCTGGGGTGAGCTGCTGCATTAAATACCGGTTAAGGACCTTTGATGACGTCACTCCGGTCATCACATGGTCTTTTACCATGGTGAATCACCATGGTAAAAGATCATGTGACGTACCATGTGATGACCGGCGTGACTTCATCAAAGGTCCTTAACTGGTATTTAATGCAGCAGCTCACCCCAGGTCCTGTTCAGCGCAGAGGAGACACAAGGAGATGCCGGCTTTGCGATCAAGTGGACTAAGGTGAGTTAAATTATTTTTATTTATTTTTTAACCCCTCTAGCGCTGTTTTACTATGCATTCTGTATTCAGAATGCTATTATTTTCCCTTATAACCATGTTATAAGGGAAAATAATACAATCTTCAGAACATTAATCCCAAGCCCGAACTGTGAAGAAGTTCGGGTTTGGGTACCAAACATGCGCGATTTTTCTCACGCGAGTGCAACGCATGACAATGTTTTGCACTCGCACGGAAAAATCGCGCATTTTCCCGCAACGCACCCGGCTCTTATCCGGGCAAAAAAACTGACACCCGTGTGAAAGAGGCCTAAGGGATAAATTTTAAGTAGGCCTGATACAGCAGAAACCACTAATTTAGAGAATTGCTAAATTGGGAATTGTATTTCAACCCAGAACAAAAACTGTGCTTTGACGGACACTAAATAACTCGCCCAGCCACAGCAATAACTACAGATTTAGCAGACTACAAATTTGAGGCCTATTATTTAGGCGCTGGGTGACAGGTATACGTTTACGGACAGAATTAGACTGGGATATGGCCAAAAAATAACCACACTATTGATGGTTAAATGCACTTGGTGTGACAGCTTGACCCTGATGTAGGATTTAGCCAAAAAACAACCGCACTATTGAGGGTTAAATGCACTTGGTGACAGGCTCAGCTTGCCCCTGATGTAGTATATGGCCAAAAAATAACCAGACTATTGATGGTTAAATGCACTTGGTGTGACAGCTTGACCCTGATGTAGGATTTAGCCAAAAAACAACCACACTATTGAGGGTTAAATGCACTTGTTGGCAGCTTGTGCTGGCGCACCACAAGACACAAAATGGCCGCCGATAACCCCAGAAAAAAGTGACTGAAAAACGCTCTGGGCAGCCTAAAAACAGTGAGCAATTCAATAGTAGCAGTTCATCATCCACAGCTGCAGATCGATCTCTGAATGAAGTCTTTTGGAGGAGTTAATCACTGCCTAATCTCGCCCTAACGTCGCAGCTGCAACCTCTCCCTATACTGATCAGAGCAGAGTGACGGGCGGCGCTATGTGACTCCAGCTTAAATAGAGGCTGGGTCAAATGCTGCACTGGCCAATCACAGCCATGCCAATAGTAGGCATGGCTGTGACAGCCTCTTGGGGCAAGTAGTATGACGCTTGTTGACTGGCTGCTTTGCAGCCTTTCAAAAAGCGCCAAGAAAGCGACGAACACCGAACCCGAACCCGGACTTTTACGAAAATGTCCGGGTTCAGGTCCGTGTCATAGGCACCCCAAAATTCGGTACGAACCCGAACTATACAGTTCGGGTTCGCTCATCCCTATTTGAGAGAAGCATTTCAAAACATACATTTGTAAAAATGAAAAATTACTAGCAGACCCATATTTTTCACTTTTACAAGGGGTTGAACAAGAAAATGCACCCAGTATATGTTCCCCTTTATGTTCCCCTTATAATCCCTATTTTGAAAACACCCCATATGTGCTCGTTTCCTGCTGTTTTTGCGCATAGCAGGCCTTTACAGGCAAAGTGCAAAATATGTTTTTTGTAGGCCTGATTAGCAGACATGGAGTTTAGCTGACATGTCGCATAAAAAAACAAATCCTGAAGTTCTCAGAAATTAAAAACCCCAAGAAGTGGCCCATATTCAGAAAGAGCACCCCGTACAAACATTTTAATTGGTTGATAGGGTACTTTTTAGCAAACAGGTGTCTCACAGAAGTCAGAATTACTTGAGAGAAGCATTTCAAAACACTCATTTGTAAAAAAAAACTTGCAAAAACCCCATATGTGCTCGTAGCTTGCTGGTTTGGCGCAAAGCAGGCCATTACAGGCAAAGTGCAAAATATGTTTATTGCAGGCCTGACATGGCAGACATGGATTTTAGCTACCATGTTTCATTTAAGAAATTTCCTGAGATCCCCAGAAATGAAAAACCCCAAGAAGTGACCCCATTTTGGAAAGAGCAACCCCGTACGAACATTTTAAGTGGTGGAAAAGGTACTTTTTAGCAAACACGTGTCTCATAAAAGGCAGAAGTACTTGAGAGAAGCATTTCAAAACATACATTTGTAAAAATGAAAAATTACTAGCAGACCCCAATTTTTCACTTTCACAAGGGGTTGAAGGAGAAAATGCACCTCAGTATATGTTCCCCTTTTTCTCCACATTTAGCAAACACCCCATATGTGCTCATAGCCTGCTGTTTTGGCTTATAGTAGGCCTTTTGAGGCAAAGATGAAAAATATGTTTTTTGTAGGCCTGAATAGCAGATATGGAGTTTAGCTGACATGTCGCATTTAAAAAATTTCCTGAAGTTCTCAGAAATAAAACCCCCCCAAGAAATGGCCCCAATTCAGAAAGAGCACCCCCATACGAACATTTTAATTGGTGGATAGGTTACTTTTTAGCAAACAGATGTCTTACAGAAGTCAGAATTACTTGCGAGAAGCATTTCAAAGCACACATTTGTAAACATGAAAAATTACTAGCAGACCCCAATTTTTCACTTTTACAAGGGGTTGAAGGAGAAAATGCACCCCAGTTTATGTTCCCCTTTTTCTTCCTATTTGTAAAACACCCCATATGTGCTCATAGCTTTCTGTTTAGGCACATAGCAGGCCTTTACAGGCAAAGTGCAAAATATGTTTTTTGTATGCCTGATTAGCAGACATGGAGTTTAGCTGACATGTCGCATTTAAAATAATTTCCTGAAGTTCTCAGAAAGGAAAAACCCAAAGAAGTGTCCCCAATTCAGAAAGAGAACTTATGTAAGAACATTTTAAGTGGTGGATAGGGTACTTTTTAGCAAACAGGTGTCTCAAAGAAGGCAGAAATACTTGAGAGAAGCATTTCAAAGAACAAATTTGTAAAAATTAAAACTTACTAGCAGACCCCAATTTTTCACTTTTACAAGGGGTTGAAGGAGAAATGCACGCCAGTATATGTTCCCCTTTTTATCCACATTTTACAAACACCCCATATGTGCTCGTAGCCTGCTATTTTGGCGCAAAGCAGGCCATTACAGGCAAAGTGCAAAATATGTTTTTTGTAGGCCTGAAATGGCAGACGTGGATTTTAGCTACCATGTTGCATTTAAAAAATTTCCTGAAGTTCTCAGAAATGAAAAACCCCAAGAAGTGGCCCCAATTCAGAAAGAGCACCCCCGTACTGACATTTTAATTGATTCAAAGGGTACTTTTTAGCAAACAGATGTCTCATAGAAGGCAGAATTACTTGAGAGAAGCATTTCAAAGCACACATTTGAAAAAATGAAAACTTACTAGCAGACTCCAATTTTTCACTTTCACAAGAGGTTTAAGGAGAAATGCACCCCAGTATATGTTCCCCTTTTTATCCACATTTTGCAAAACCCAATATGTGTTCATAGCCTGCTATTTTGGCGCAAAGCATGCCATTACGGGCAAAGTGCAAATTATGTTTATTGCAGGCCTGAAATGGCAGACATTGATTTTAGCTACCATGTTGCATTTAAAAAATGTCCCGAGGTCCCCAGATGTGAAAACCCCCAAGAAGTGACCCCATTTTGGAAAAAGCAACCCTGTACGAACATTTTAAGTGGTGGAAAAGGTACTTTTTAGCAAACAGGTGTCTCACAGAAGGCAGAATTACTTGAGAAAAGCATTTCAAATCACATATTTGTAAAATTGAAAAATTATTAGCAGACCCCAATTTTTCACTTTCACAAGAGGTTAATGGAGAAAATGCACCCCAGTATATGTTCCCTATTTTCTCCTCATTTTGAAAACACCCCATATGTGCTTGTAGCCTGCTGTTTTGGCATATACTAGGCCTTTACAGGCAAAGTAAAAAATATGGTTTTGGAAAGCCTAAATTGGCATACATCGATTGAAAAAATTTCCTGAGGTCCCCAGAAATGAAAAACCCCAAGACGTGACCCCATTTCCGAAAGAGCACCCCCGTGCCAACATTTTAAGTGGTGGAAAGGGTACTTTTTAGCAAACAGGTGTCTCACAGAAGGCAGAATTACTTGAGAGAAGCATTTCAAAGCACACATTTGTAACAATGAAAAATTACTAGCATACCCCAATTTTTCATTTTCACAAGAGGTTAAAGGAGAAAATGCACCCCAGTTTGTACCCCATTTTCTCACCATTTTGAGAACACCCCATATATGCTCATAGCCTGCTGTTTTGGCGCATAGTTGCGCCGTAGCCTTGCTGTTTTGGCCTTTCGAGGAAAAGTGCAAAATATAGATTTTACAAGCTTGAATAAACAAAAATGGATTTTAGCTACCATGTCACATTTATAAATTTTCCTGATGTCCCCATAAATAAATAAAAAACCTAGAAGTGACCAAATTTCGGATAGAGCACCCCCGTACGAACATTTTAAGTGGTGGAAAGGGTACTTTTTAGCAAACAGATGTCTTGCAGAAGGCAGAATTACTTGAGAAAAGCATTTCAAAGCACACATTTTTAAACATGAAAAATAACTAGCAGACCCCAATTTTTTGCTTTTATAAGGGCTTGAAGGAGAAAATGCACCCCACTATATGTTCCCCTTTTTATCCACATTTTGCAAACACCCCATATGTGCTCGTAGCCTGCTATTTTGGTGCAAAGCAGGCCATTACAGGCAAAGTGCGAAAAATGTTTATTGCATGCCTGAAATGGCAGATATTAATTTTAGCTACCATGTTGCATTTCAAAAATTTCCTGAGGTCCCCAGAAATGAAAAACCCCAAGAAGTGACCCCATTTCGGAAAGAGCAACACCGTACGAACAATTTAGGTGGTAGAAAGGGTACTTTTTAGCAAACAGGTGTCTCATAGAAAGCAGAAGTACTTGAGAGAAGCATTTCAAAACATACATTTGTAAAAAATGAAAAATTACTAGCAGACCCATATTTTTTACTTTTACAAGGGGTTGAACAAGAAAATGCACCCCAGTATATGTTCCCCTTTTTCTTCCTATTTTGAAAACACCCCATATGTGCTCGTAGCCTGCTATTTTGGCACATAGCAGGCCTTTACAGGCAAAGTGCAAAATATGTTTTTTGTATGCCTGATTAGCAGACATGGAGTTTAGCTGACATGTCGTATTTAAAATAATTTCCTGAAGTTCTCAGAAATTAAAAACCCCAAAAAGTGTCCCCAATTCAGAAAGAGAACTTATGTAAGAACATTTTAATTGGTGGATAGGGTACTTTTTAGCAAACAGGTGTCTCAAAGAAGGCAGAAATGCTTGAAAGAAGCATTGCAAATCACACAGTTGTAAAATTGAAAATTGCTAACAGACCCCAATTTATCACTTTCACAAGGGGTTAAAGGAGAAAATGCACCCCTATATATGTTCCCCTTTTTCTCCACATTTTGCAAACACCCCATATGTGCTCGTAGCCTGCTGTTTTGGCGCATAATAGGCCTTTCGAGGCAAATTGAAAAATATGTTTTTGTAGGCCTGATTAGATGATATGGAGTTTAGCTGACATGTCGCATAAAAAAAAATTCCTGAAGTACTCAGAAATAAACCCCCCCCCCCAAGAAGTGGCCCCAATTCAGAAAGAACACCCCCATACGAACATTTAAATTGGTGGATAGGTTACTTTTTAGCAAACAGATGTCTTGCAGAAGGCAGAATTACTTGAGAGAAGCATTTCAATGCACACATTTGTAAACATGAAAAATTACTAGCAGACCCCAATTTTTCACTTTTACAAAGGGTTGAAGGAGAAAATGCACCCAAGTATATGTTCCCCTTTTTATCCACATTTTGAAAACACCCCATATGTGCTCGTAGCCTGATATTTTTGCGCAAAGCAGGCCATTACATGCAAAGTGCAAAATTTATTTATTGCAGGCCTGAAACGGCAGACATGGATTTTAGCTACCATGTTGCATTTAAAAAATTTCCTGAGGTCCCTAGAAATGAAAAACCCCAAGACGTGACCCCATTTCAGAAAGAGCAACCCCGAACAAACATTTTAAGTGGTGAAAAGTAGGGATGAGCGAACCCGAACTGTATAGTTCGGGTTCGTACCGGATTTTGGGGTGTCCGTGACACGGACCCGAACCCGGACATTTTCGTAAAAGTCCGGGTCCAGGTTCGGTGTTCGTCGCTTTCTTGGCGCTTTTTGAAAGGCTGCAAAGCAGCCAATCAACAAGCGTCATACTACTTGCCCCAAGAGGCCGTCACAGCCATGCCTACTATTGGCATGGCTGTGATTGGCCAGAGCACCATGTTACCCAGCCTCTATTTAAGCTGGAGTCACATACTGCCGCCCGTCACTCTGCTCTGATTAGCGTAGGGAGAGGTTGCAGCTGCTGACACTAGGGCGAGATTAGGCTGATTAACTCCTCCAAAAGACTCCATCCAGTGATCGATCTGCAGCTGTGGATCATTGAGCTGCTGATACTCAATTGCTCACTGTTTTTAGGCTGCCCAGACTGTTTGTCAGTCACTTTTTTCTGGGGTGATCGGCGGCCATTTTGTGTCTTGTGGTGCGCCAGCACAAGCTGCGACCAAGTGCATTTAACCCTCAATGGTGTGGTTGTTTTTTGGCTAAAGCCTACATCAGGGTGAATCTGTCACACCAAGTGCATTTAACCAGCAATAGTCTGTTTATTTTTTGGCCATATAATACATCAGGGGCAAGCTGAGCCTGTCGCCAAGTGCATTTAACCCTCAATGGTGTGGTTGTTTTTTGGCTAAATCCTACATCAGGGTGAAGCTGTCACACCAAGTGCATTTAACCAGCAATAGTCTGTTTATTTTTTGGCCATATACTACATCAGGGGCAAGCTGCGCCTGTCACCAAGTGCATTTAACCCTCAATGGTGTGGTTGTTTTTTGGCTAAAGCCTACATCAGGGTGAAGCTGTCAAACCAAGTGCATTTAACCAGCTATAATCTGTTTATTTTTTGGCCATATACTACATCAGGGGCAAGCTGCGCCTGTCACCAAGTGCATTTAACCCTCAGTAGTGTGGTTGGTCAAGCTGTCACACCAAGTGCATTTAACCAGCAATAGTCTGTTTATTTTTTGGCCATATACTACATCAGGGGCAAGCTGCGCCTGTCACCAAGTGCATTTAACCCTCAATAGTGTGGTTGGTCAAACTGTCACACCAAGTGCATTTAACCATCAATAGTGTGGTTATTTTTTGCCATATCCCAGTCTAATTCTGTCAGTAAACGTATACCTGTCACCCAGCGCCTAAATACTAGGCCTCAAGTTTATATCCAGCTAAATCTGTCGTTACTGCTGTACTGTTGTGGCTGGGCAAGTTATTTAGTGTCCGTCAAAGCACAGTTTTTGTTCTGGGTTGAAATACAATTCCCAATTTAGCAATTTCCTAATTTAGTGGTTTCTGCTGTATCAGAGCTATTTGAAATCTATCCCTAAAAGGGTATATAATATTCAAGGTGCACATAGGGTCATTTAGAATAACTTCACACACACGCTACTGTGCATTTCCAAGTCTAATTCTGTCAGTAAATCTATACCTGTCACCCAGCGCCTAAATACTAGGCCTCAAATTTATATCCCGCTAAATCTGTCGTTACTGCTGTACTGTTCTGGCTGGGCAAGTTATTTAGTGTCCGTCAAAGCACAGTTTTTGTTCTGGGTTGAAATCCAATTCCCAATTTAGCAATTTCCTAATTTAGTGGTTTCTGCTGTATCAGAGCTTTTTGAAATCTATCCCTAAAAGGGTATATAATATTCAAGGTGCACATAGGGTCATTCAGAATAACTTCACACACACGCTACTGTGCATTTCCAAGTCTAATTCTGTCAGTAAATCTATACCTGTCACCCAGCGCCTAAATACCAGGCCTCAAATTTATATCCCGCTAAATCTGTCGTTACTGCTGTACTGTTGTGGCTGGGCAAGTTATTTAGTGTCCGTCAAAGCACATTTTTTGTTCTGGGTTGAAATACAATTCCAAATTTAGCAATTTCCTAATTTAGTGGTTTCTGCTGTATCAGAGCTATTTGAAATCTATCCCTAAAAGGGTATATAATATTCAAGGTGCACATAGGGTCATTCAGAATAACTTCACACACACGCTACTGTGCATTTCCAAGTCTAATTCTGTCAGTAAATCTATACCTGTCACCCAGCGCCTAAATACTAGGCCTTAAATTTATATTCAGCTGAATTTGAATACAATACATTGGGCCAAATAATATTTTTGTTGTTGTGGTGAACGATAACAATGAGGAAAACATCTAGTAAGGGACGCGGACGTGGACATGGTCGTGGTGGTGTTAGTGGACCCTCTGGTGCTGGGAGAGGACGTGGCCATTCTGCCACATCCACACGTCCTAGTGTACCAACTACCTCAGGTCCCAGTAGCCGCCAGAATTTACAGCGATATATGGTGGAGCCCAATGCCGTTCTAAGGATGGTAAGGCCTGAGCAGGTACAGGCATTAGTCAATTGGGTGGCCGACAGTGGATCCAGCACATTCACATTATCTCCCACCCAGTCTTCTGCAGAAAGCGCACAGATGGCGCCTGAAAACCAACCCCATCAGTCTGTCACATCACCCCCATGCATATCAGGGAAACTGTCTGAGCCTCAAGTTATGCAGCAGTCTCTTATGCTGTTTGAAGACTCTGCTGGCAGGGTTTCCCAAGGGCATCCACCTAGCCCTTCCCCAGCGGTGGAAGACATAGAATGCACTGACGCACAACCACTTATGTTTCCTGATGATGAGGACATGGGAATACCACCTCAGCAAGTCTCTGATGATGATGAAACACAGGTGCCAACTGCTGCATCTTTCTGCACTGTGCAGACTGAACAGGAGGTCAGGGATCAAGACTGGGTGGAAGACGATGCAGGGGACGATGAGGTCCTAGACCCCACATGGAATGAAGGTCGTGCCACTGACTTTCACAGTTCGGAGGAAGAGGCAGTGGTGAGACCGAGCCAACAGCGTAGCAAAAGAGGGAGCAGTGGGCAAAAGCAGAACACCCGCCGCCAAGAGACTCCGCCTGCTACTGACCGCCGCCATCTTGGACCGAGCACCCCAAAGGCAGCTTCAAGGAGTTCCCTGGCATGGCACTTCTTCAAACAATGTGCTGACGGCAAGACCTGAGTGGTTTGCACGCTGTGCCATCAGAGCCTGAAGCGAGGCATTAACGTTCTGAACCTTAGCACAACTTGCATGACCAGGCACCTGCTTGCAAAGCATGAACTGAAGTGGAGTAAACACCTTAAAAACAAGGAAGTCGCTCAGGCTCCCCCTGCTACCTCTTCTGCTGTTGCTGCCTCGGCCTCTTCTGCTGCTGCTGCCTCGGCCTCTTCCTCTGCCAATGGAGGAACGTTGGTACCTGCCGCCCAGCAAACAGGGGATGTACCACCAACACCACCACCACCTCCGTCACCAAGTATCTCAACCATGTCACACGGCAGCGTTCAGCTCTCCATCTCACAAACATTTGAGAGAAAGTGTAAATTCCAACCTAGCCACCCTCGATCCCTGGCCCTGAATGCCAGCATTTCTAAACTACTGGCCTATGACATGCTGTCATTTAGGCTGGTGGACACAGACAGCTTCAAACAGCTCATGTCGCTTGCTGTCCCACACTATGTTGTTCCCAGCCGCCACTACTTCTCCAAGAGAGCCGTGCCTTCCCTGCACAACCAAGTATCCGATAAAATCAAGTGTGCACTGCGCAACGCCATCTGTAGCAAGGTCCACCTAACCACAGATACGTGGACCAGTAAGCACGGCCAGGGACGCTATATCTCCCTAACTGCACACTGGGTAAATGTAGTGGCAGCTGGGCCCCAGGCGGAGAGCTGTTTGGCGCACGTCCTTCCGCCGCCAAGGATCACAGGGCCACATTCTTTGCCTCCTGTTGCCACCTCCTCCTTCTCTGCTTCCTCCTCCTCTTCTTCCACCTGCTCATCCAGTCAGCCACACACCTTCACCACCAACTTCAGCACAGCCTGGGGTAAACGTCAGCAGGCCATTCTGAAACTCATATGTTTGGGGGACAGGCCCCACACCGCACAGGAGTTGTGGCGGGGTATAGAACAACAGACCGACGAGTGGTTGCTGCCGGTGAGCCTCAAGCCCGGCCTGGTGGTGTGCGATAATGGGCAAAATCTCGTTGCAGCTCTGGGACTAGCCGGTTTGATGCACATCCCTTGCCTGGCGCATGTGCTGAATTTGGTGGTGCAGAAGTTCATTCACAACTACCCCGACATGTCAGAGCTGCTGCATAAAGTGCGGGCCGTCTGTTCGCGCTTCTGGCGTTCACATCCTGCCGCTGCTCGCCTGTCTGCGCTACAGCGTAACTTCGGCCTTCCCGCTCACTGCCTCATATGCGACGTGCCCACCAGGTGGAACTCCACCTTGCACATGCTGGACAGACTGTGCGTGCAGCAGCAGGCCATAGTGGAGTTTCAGCTGCAGCACGCACGGGTTAGTCGCACTGCGGAACAGCACCACTTCACCACCAATGACTGGGCCTCCATGCGAGACCTGTGTGCCCTGTTGCGCTGTTTCGAGTACTCCACCAACATGGCCAGTGGCGATGACGCCGTTATCAGCGTTACAATACCACTTCTATGTCTCCTTGAGAAAACACTTAGGGCGATGATGGAAGAGGAGGTGGCCCAGGAGGAGGAGGAGGAAGAGGGGTCATTTTTAGCACTTTCAGGCCAGTCTCTTCGAAGTGACTCAGAGGGAGGTTTTTTGCAACAGCAGAGGCCAGGTACAAATGTGGCCAGCCAGGGCCCACTACTGGAGGACGAGGAGGACGAGGATGAGGAGGAGGTGGAGGAGGATGAGGATGAAGCATGGTCACAGCGGGGTGGCACCCAACGCAGCTCGGGCCCATCACTGGTGCGTGGCTGGGGGGAAAGGCAGGACGATGACGATACGCCTCCCACAGAGGACAGCTTGTCCTTACCCCTGGGCAGCCTGGCACACATGAGCGACTACATGCTGCAGTGCCTGCACAACGACAGCAGAGTTGCCCACATTTTAAAGTGTGCGGACTACTGGGTTGCCACCCTGCTGGATCCACGCTACAAAGACAATGTGCCCACCTTACTTCCTGCACTGGAGCGTGATAGGAAGATGCGCGAGTACAAGCGCACGTTGGTAGACGCGCTACTTAGAGCATTCCCAAATGTCACAGGGGAACAAGTGGAAGCCCAAGGCCAAGGCAGAGGAGGAGGAGCAAGAGGTCGCCAAGGCAGCTGTGTCACTGCCAGCTCCTCTGAGGGCAGGGTTAGCATGGCAGAGATGTGGAAAAGTTTTGTCAACACGCCACAGCTAACTGCACCACCACCTGATACGCAACGTGTTAGCAGGAGGCAACATTTCACTAACATGGTGGAACAGTACGTGTGCACACCCCTCCACGTACTGACTGATGGTTTGGCCCCATTCAACTTCTGGGTCTCTAAATTGTCCACGTGGCCAGAGTTAGCCTTTTATAGCTTGGAGGTGCTGGCCTGCCCGGCGGCCAGCGTTTTGTCTGAACGTGTATTCAGCATGGCAGGGGGCGTCATTACAGACAAACGCAGCCGCCTGTCTACAGCCAATGTGGACAAGCTGACGTTCATAAAAATTAACCAGGCATGGATCCCACAGGACCTGTCCGTCCCTTGTCCAGATTAGACATTAACTACCTCCCCTTAACCATATATTATTGTACTCCAGGGCACTTCCTCATTCAATCCTATTTTTATTTTCATTTTGCCATTATATTGCGAGGCTACCCAAAGTTGAATGAACCTCTCCTCTGTCTGGGTGCCAGGGCCTAAATATATGCCAATGGACTGTTCCAATGTTGGGTGACGTGAAGCCTGATTTTCTGCTATGACATGCAGACTAATTCTTTGCTGACATGAAGCCAGATTGTCTGTTACGGGACCTCTCTCCTCTGCCTGGGTGCTGGGCCTAAATATCTGACAATGGACTGTTGCAGTGGTGGCTGACGTGAAGCCTGATTCTCTGCTAGGATATGCAGACTGTTTCTCTGCCGACATGAAGCCAGATTGTCTGTTACGGGACCTCTCTCCTCTGCCTGGGTGCTGGGCCTAAATTTATGAAAATGGACTGTTACAGTGGTGGGTGACGTGAAGCCTGATTCTCTGCTATGACATGAAGACTGATTCTCTGCTGACATGAAGCCAGATTGTCTGTTACGGGACCTCTCTCCTCTGCCTGGGTGCTGGGCCTAAATATCTGACAATGGACTGTTGCATTGGTGGCTGAGGTGAAGCCTGATTCTCTGCTATGATATGAAGACTGATTCTCTGCTGACATGAAGCCAGATTGTCTGTTATGGGACCTCTCTCCTCTGCTTGGGTGCCGGGGCCTACATATCTGAGAATGGACTGTTCCAGTGGTGGGTGACGTGAAGCCAGATTCTCTGCTATGGGACCTCTCTCCAATTGATTTTGGTTAATTTTTATTTATTTAATTTTTATTTTAATTCATTTCCTTATCCACATTTGTTTGCAGGGGATTTACCTACATGTTGCTGCCTTTTGCCCTTTCCTGGGCTGTTTTACAGCCTTTTTAGTGCCGAAAAGTTTGGGTCCCCATTGACTTCAATGGGGTTCGGGACGAAGTTCAGATCGGGTTCCGAACCCGAACATTTTTGGGAAGTTCGGCCGAACTTCTCGAACCCGAACATCCAGGTGTCCACTCAACTCTAGTGAAAAGGGTACTTTTTAGCAAATAGGTGTCTCACAGACGACAGAATTACATGAGAGAAGCATTTCAAATCACATATTTGTAAAATTGAAAAATTACTAGCAGACCCCAATTATTCACTTTCACAAGAGGTTAATGGAGAACATGCACCCCAGTATATGTTCCCCATTTTATCCTCATTTTAAAAACACCCTATATGTGCTCGTAGCCTGCTGTTTTGGCATATACTAGGCCTTTACAGGCAAAGTAAAAAAATATGTTTTTTGAAAGCCTGAATTGGCATACATCGATTTAAAAAATTTCCTGAGGTCCCCAGAAATGAAAAACCCCAAGACGTGACCCCATTTCCAAAAGAGCACCCCTGTGCCAACATTTTAAGTGGTGGAAAGGGTACTTTTTAGCAAACAGGTGTCTCACAGAAGGCAGAATTACTTGAGAGAAGCATTTCAAAGCACACATTTGTAACAATGAAAAATTACTAGCATACCCCAATTTTTCATTTTCACAAGAGGTTAAAGGAGAAAATGCACCCCAGTTTGTACCCCATTTTCTCACCAATTTGAGAACACCCCATATATGCTCGTAGCCTGCTGTTTTGGCGCATAGTTGCGCCGTAGCCTTGCTGTTTTGGCCTTTCGAGGAAAAGTGCAAAATATAGATTTTACAAGCTTGAATAAACAAAAATTGATTTTAGCTACCATGTCACATTTATAAATTTCCCTGATGTCCAAAAACCTACCAAATTAGACAGTTCATCAATTGCCGCACGAAGGGAGTTATATACAGGGTCAACTGTATATGCGGTTTAGAATATATAGGGAAAACTACCCGCGAACTACGACGACGGGTGGGGGAGCACCTGGGTGACGTTAGGAATGACAGAGACACGCCCCTGGCAAAACATGTCAACTCGGTGCATGGGGGAGATGCGTCTGACCTGAAATTTATGGGAATTGAGGCTGTTGCAAGGCCAAAAAGGGGAGGTGACTGGGATCGGAGAATTTTGCAAAGAGAGACATGGTGGATCTTCCATCTCCAAACTGTGACCCCCTCGGGTCTGAATGAGCAGCTGTCATTCAGCTGCTATATAGAGTCCTAAAGTGCCTCTTGAGAAACCCTCCCCCCCCCCCCTAATTGGGGACCGATCCCAGTCACCACCCCAGATGACACCTATAGTGCTATGGAGCAAAACACTCTATTGCCCCACACTAAATCTCTGTAAGATGTCACTTGATAAGGAGCATGAATTTAAAGGCCGATTTGAGCATTTGTATATCGATGCCAGCTATATTTAGGAAATCGTCTTATAAACTACAATTCTCCATTGGGATAACTGCAGAACCAGGCAGGCCACTGGATTATTATTCGAATTCTAGTGCTAGCAGGGGATCAGCAAATTTGCCCATTGACTCTACCCTGCACCACTAGCCATCAGTCTCATATATGCGCAGTAGAGAACGCTTGGCCGTTTGACACATACCAGGTGGACACGGCTGGCTGCTGGGTGGACTGAATCTTTCGGACTACGGCTCTTCTGTGAGGACCGTAGGCTCCGAGGGTCTCCTGGCAACGGTAAACAAGCCTCTACATTGTGCGTCTCAGGAAGGAGATCGGTCACGTGGCGAGAGGTCGAGACAGCTGACACGTGACGCGATGATGACGCTGCGTGACGGTGAGAGGGTGTGCGATGGGGGCGGCACCACACGGCTATTTAAATGACCCGCGAATATGGCGCTATTGCCACTGCCACACGCGGGACGCCGGGGAGCACTCTCCGCTCATCGCTGTCTGGAATCAGTCGACATCCAGGACTGGACAGATAAGTTTGCTAGTGCTGTGATACCTGCACACTAAAGAGATCCAGCACCATTTAATTTATAACATTGCAGAGACCTCGTTAACCTCTAGTGTTACTATTAGCACTGGGAGGTCTGCTACAATGTTTTGTGATACACTTTGTGACCTGAATCTTGGTTGAAACACTATTGCCGTTGGACTGGAGTTTCACTAGGGCATATAATGCATGGGATTTTTTCCGGGTATTGGTCCGGACTGTGAGATATGGATACATGAATAATAACTCTGATGTAATTCAGCCATGTACACTGAAGTATTTGTTCAACTTGACATCACCCCGTGCTGTGTGACTAAAAGGCTAATTGAATCATTCATGGTCTTTAGAGCCAACATTATGCTCTTTTTGACCTGCCTTCACATATTATAACATATGCCTTGTGACTCCACCCTTGTGACTGGAGATATATACCTTGAACAAAAAGGAACTCCTGCAATTTGGTGTTTTAGTTTTTTTCTTTTCTGTCCCCTGATGAATCTGATATCATTGAGGAACACTTCAAACTTTTTGATGGTGTATATATGTGTATATCTATGTCGTCCAGCACACGCCACTTTGTTTAATAGGACGAGAACATATATACAGAGACATATATACCTATATTGATTGATATGTGCGCGAATCAATTTGAGTTTTGTGTCAAGGGTGCCCTACATTTACAGGACATCTAGATTGGACCCCACTCACTGCACATATTAAACCAGTCTTTATGTCCCCTTTGTAATCCATTTGGCCGTATATCAACAGGACTGTATTCTGTCTTTTGGGTAAAGCTGGGCAGTCCACATTTAGGGAGGGTGACAATAGGGTCAGAGTATCAGCCAGGTTTACTTTAATAGACTGAAGGGGCTACTTAGGGCTTCGTCCCAGCATTGTATCTTTCCATCTAAGTACCCCTCATCCTGTCTGTCAACAATTTTTTGCTATCCCTACATACGGTCCTCTCCCATCTCCGCCATCTATTAGGAGAATAGTGTGACCAGTGGTTACAATAATTCTGTGTTTAATACTTAAGGGCCTATAATTTTATTTCAAATACCATATTAAATGTTAAGTTTTAACTTAAATAAGCTACCCACTAATGTTAATATAATTCTTTGGATTTAAAGGGTCTAGCATTTCAGATATTACCATAGTGTGACCGACTATAATCAGTTGTGTTATTATTTTTCCCTGATGTCCCCATAAATAAATAAAAAACCTAGAAGTGACCAAATTTCGGATAGAACACCCCCGTACGAACATTTTAAGTGGAGGAAAGGGTACATTTTAGCAAACAGATGTCTTGCAGAAGGCAGAATTACTTGAGAAAAGCATTTCAAAGCACACATTTTTAAACATGAAAAATAACTAGCAGACCCCAATTTTTTGCTTTTATAAGGGCTTGAAGGAGAAAATGCACCCCACTATATGTTCCCCTTTTTATCCACATTTTGCAAACACCCCATATGTGCTCGTAGCCTGCTATTTTGGTGCAAAGCAGTCCATTACAGGCAAAGTGCGAAAAATGTTTATTGAATGCCTGAAATGGAAGACATGGATTTTAGCTACTATGTTGCAATTAAAAAATTTCCTGAGGTCCCCAGAAATGAAAAACCCCAAGAAGTGACTCCATTTCGGAAAGAGCAACACCGTACGAACAATTTAAGAAATTTATTTGGTAGAAAGGGTACTTTTTAGCAAACAGGTGTCTCACAGAAGGCAGAGTTACTTGAGAGAAGCATTTCAAATCATACATTTGTAAAATTGAAAAATTACTAGCAGACCCCAATTTTTCACTTTCACAAAATGTTAAAGGAGAAAATGCACCCCAGTATATGTTCCCTATTTTGAGAACACCCCATATGTGCTCGTAGCCTGCTGTTTTGGCGCATAGTAGGCCTTTAGAGGCAAAGTGAAAAATATTGTTTTAAAGGCCTGAATTGGCAGACATGGATTTTTGCTGCCACTTCACATTTAAAAAATTTCCTGAGGTCCCCAGAAATGAAAAACCCCAAGAAGTGACCCCATTTCGGAAAGAGCACCCCCGTGCGAACATTTTAAGTGGTGAAAAGGGTACTTTTTAGCAAACAGGTGTCTCATAGAAGGCAGAATATTTTTAAGAGAAGGATTTCAAAGAAAACAATTGTAAAAATGAAAAATTACTAGCAGACCCAATTTTTTTCACTTTTACATGGTGTTGAAGAAGAAAAAGTGTCACACAGAAGGCAGAATTACTTGAGAGAAGCATTTCAAATCACACATTAGTAAAATTGAAAAATTACTAGCAGACCCCAATTTTTCACTTTCACAAAATGTTAAAGGAGAAAATGCACCCCAGTATATGTTCCCCTTTTTCTCCCTATTTTGCAAACACCCCATATGTGCTGGTAGCCTACTGTTTTGGCGCATAGCAGGCCTTTACAGGCAAAGTGAAAAATATGATTTTTGTAGGCCTAATTAGCAGACATGTAGTTTAGCTGACATGTCACATTTAAAAAATTTCCTGGAGTTCTCATAAATGAAAACCCCCAAGAAGTGGCCCACAATTCAGAAAGAGCACCCATGTAAGAACATTTTAATTGGTGGATAGGGTACTTTTTAGCGAATTGGTGTCTCACAGAAGGCAGAATTACTTGAGAGACGCATTTCAAATCACAAATTTGAAAAATTGAAAACTTACTAGCAGACCCCAATTTTTCACTTTCACAAGGGGTTGAAGGAGAAAATGCACCCCAATATATGTTCCACATTTTCTCCCCATTTTGAGAACACACCATATGTGCTCGTAGCCTGCTGTTTTGGCGCATAGTAGGCCTTTAGAGGCAAAGTGAAAAATATGATTTTTGAAGGCCTAAATTGGAGACATAGATTTTTGCTGCCATGTCACATTTAAAAATTTTCCTGAGGTCCCCAGAAATGAAAAACACCAAGACGTGACCTCAATTCGGAAAGAGCACCCCCGTGCAAACATTTTAAGTGGTGGATAGGGTACTTTTTAGCAAACAGGTGTCTCATAGAAGGCAGAATTACTTGAGAGAAGCATTTCAAAGCATACATTTGCAAAAATGAAAAATTACTAGCAGACCCATATTTTTCACTTTTGCAAAGGGTTGAAGATGAAAATGCACCCCAGTATATGTTCCCTTTTTTCTCCCTATTTTGCAAACACCCCATATGTGCTCGTAGCTTGCTGTTTAGGCGCAAACCAGGCCTTTAGTGGCAAAGTGAAAAATATGTTTTTTGTTTGCCTGATTAGCAGACATGGAGTTTAGCTGCGATGTCACATTTAAAAAACTTCCTGAAGTTCTTATAAATGAAAAACCCCAAGAAGTGGCCCAAATTCAGAATGAGCACCCATGTAAGAACATTTTAATTAGTGGATTGGGTACTTTTTAGCAAACAGGTGTCTCATAGAAGGCAGAATTACTTGAGAGAAGCATTTCAAAGCATACATTTGCAAAAATGAAAAATTACTAGCAGACCCATATTTTTCACTTTTGCAAAGGGTTGAAGATGAAAATGCACCCCAGTATATGTTCCCTTTTTTCTCCCTATTTTGCAAACACCCCATATGTGCTCGTAGCTTGCTGTTTAGGCGCAAACCAGGCCTTTAGTGGCAAAGTGAAAAATATGTTTTTTGTTTGCCTGATTAGCAGACATGGAGTTTAGCTGCGATGTCACATTTAAAAAACTTCCTGAAGTTCTTATAAATGAAAAACCCCAAGAAGTGGCCCAAATTCAGAATGAGCACCCATGTAAGAACATTTTAATTGGTGGATTGGGTACTTTTTAGCAAATAAGTGTCTCATAGAAGGCAGAAATACTTGAGAAGCATTTCAAATCACACTTTTTTTTATTTTAAATCAGATAATTTTTATTTAACTTTATTTGAAAATCACAAAAATGCAAAGGAAAATAGTCTGCACACTATGCATGCAACAGTTCATGACAAAAACAAATCGCACATTTGTAAAATTGAAAAATTAATAGCAGACCCCAATTTTTCACTTTCACAAGAGGTTTAAGGAGAAAATGCACCCCAGTATATGTTCCCCATTTTCTCCCCATTTTGAGAATACCCGATATGTGCTCGTAGCCTGCTGTTTTGGCGCATAGTGGGCCATTAGATGCAAAGTGAAATATATGTTTTATTGAAGGCCTGAATTGGCTGACCAGGATTTTTGCTGCCATGTCACATTTAAAAAATTTCCTGAGGTCCCCAGGAATGAAAAACCCCAAGACGTGACCACATTTCTGAAAGAGCACCCTCGTGCAATCATTTTAAGTGGTGGAAAAGGTACTTTTTAGCAAACAGGTGTTTCGCAGAAGGAAGAATTACTTGAAAGAAGCATTTCAAAGCACATTTGTAAAAATGAAAAATGATTAGCAGACCCCCATTTTTCACTTTCACAAGGGGTTGAAGGAGAAAATGTTCCCCTTTTTCTCCACATTTTGCAAACACCCCATATGTGCTCGTAGCCTGCTGTTTTGGCGCATAGTAGGCCATTAGAGGCAAAGTGAAATATATGTTTTTTGAAGGCCTGAATTGGCTGACCAGGATTTTTGCTGCCATGTCACATTTAAAAATTTTCCTGAGGTCCCCAGAAATGAAAAACCCCAAGACGTGACCCCAATTCGGAAAGAGCACCCCTGTGCGAACATTTTAAGTGTTGGATAGGGTACTTTTTAGCAAACAGGTGTCTCATAGAAGGCAGAATTTCTTGAGAGAAGCATTTGAAAGCATACATTTGTAAAAGTGAAAAATTACTAGCAGACCCCAATTTTATTTTTTCACTTTCACAAGGGGTTGAAGGAGAAAATGCATCCCAGTATATGTTCCCCTTTTTCTCCACATTTTGCAAACACCCCATCTGTGCTCGTAGCCTGCTGTTTTGGCGCATAGTAGGCCTTTTGAGGCAAAGTGAAAAATAATTTTTTTGTAGGCCTGATTAGCATATATAGAATTTAGCTGACATGTCGCATTTAAAAAAAATCCTGAAGTTCTCAGAAATAAAACCCCCCAAGATGTGGCCCCAATTCAGAAAGAGCACCCCCGTATGAACATTTTCATTGGTGGATAGGGTACTTTTTAGCAAACAGGTGTCTCACAGAAGGCAGAATTACTTGAGAGAAGTATTTTAAAGCACACATTTTTAAAAATGAAAAAGTACTAGCAGACCACAATTATTCATTTTCGTATGGGGTTAAAGGAGGAAATGCACCCCAGTTTATGTTCCCAATTTTCTCCCCACTTTGAGAACACCCTTATATGTGCTCGTAGCCTGCTGTTTTGGCGCATAGTAGGCCTTTAGAGGCAAAGTGCAAAATAAGGTTTTTGAAGGCCTGAATTGGCAGACAAGGATTTTTGCTGCCGTGTCACATTTAAAGATTTTCCTGAGGTCCCCAGAAATAAAAAACCCTAATAAGTGACCCTCTTTAAGAAAGAGCACCCCAGTGCGATCATTGTAAGTGGTGGAAAGGGTACTTTTTAGCAAACAGGTGTCTTGCAGAAGATAGAATTACTTGAGAGAAGCATTTCAAAGCACACATTTGTAAAAATGAAAAATTACTAGCAGACCCCATTTTTTCACTTTTACAAGGGGTTGAAGGAGAAAATGCACCTCAGCATTTGTTCCCCTTTTACTCCACATTTTGCAAACTCCCAATATGTGCTCGTAGCCTGCTGTTTTGGCGCATAGCAGGCCTTTACAGTCAAAGTGCAAACATGTCACATTTCCTGCAGTTCCCAGAAATGAAAAACCCCAAGAATTGACCCCAATTCAGAAATACCTCCCCTGTACAAACATTTTAAGTGGTGGATAGAGTACCTTTTAGCAAACAGGTGTCTCACAGATGGCAGAATTAGGCCCCTTTCACACGGGCGAGTTTTCCGTGCGGGTGCGGTGAACGCACTGCACCCGCACTGAATCCTGACCCATTCATTTCTATGGGACTGTGCACACGAGCGGTGATTTTCACGCATCACTTGTGCGTTGCGTGAAAATCGCAGCATGCTCCTTTTTGTGCGTTTTTCACGTAACGCAGGCCCTATAGAAATGAATGGGGTTGCGTGAAAATCGCATGCATCCGCAAGCAAGTGCGGATGCGGTGCGATTTTCACGCATGGGTTCTAGGTGACAGTCTATTCACTGTATTATTTTCCCTTATAACATGGTTATAAGGGAAAATAATAGCATTCTGAATACAGAATGCTTAGTATAATAGTGCTGGAGGGGTTAAAAATAATATAAAAGTTAACTAACCTTCTCCTCTTGTTTGCGTAGATGCCGGTCTGTTCTTTAGCTGTGGGCTGAAGGACCTGTGGTGATGTCAGATCACATGCTCCATCACCATGGTGATGGACCATGTGATTGGAGCATGTGATCTGACATCACCTCAGGTCATTCAGTCCACAGCTAAAGAACAGACCGGCATCTACGCTAACAAGAGGAGAAGGTGAGTTAACTTTTATATTATTTTTAACCCCTCCAGCACTATTATACTATGCATTCTGTATTCAGAATGCTATTATTTTCCCTTATAACCATGTTATAAGGGAAAATAATACAATCTTCAGAACATCAATCCCAAGCCCGAACTTCTGTGAAGAAGTTCGGGTCTGGATACCAAACATGCGTGATTTTTCTCACGCGAGTGCAAAACGCATGACAATGTTTTGCACTGGCGCAGAAAAATCATGCATTTTCCCGCAACGCACCCGCCTCTTATCCGGGCAAAAAACATGACGCCCGTGTGAAAGAGGCCTTACTTGAGAGAAGTATTTCAAAGCACACATTTGTAAAAATGAAAAATTACTAGCAGACCCCAATTTTTCATTTTCACAAAATGCACCCCAGTTTGTGTTCCCCATTTTCTCTCCATTTTGAGAACACTCGATATGTGCTTGTAGCCTGCTGTTTTGGCGCACAGCAATTTTTTCGAGGCAAAGTGCAAAATATAGTTTTCGCAAGCTTGAACAAACAGACAGATTTTAGCTACCATGTCACATTAAAAAAAATTCCTGAAGTACATGTTTCTCATTTTCTCCCCATTTTGAGAACACCCTTATATGTGCTCGTAGTGTGCTGTTTTGGCGCATAGTAGGCCTTTGGAGGAAAAGTGCAAAATAAGGTTTTTGAAGGCCTGAATTGGCAGACATGGATTTTTGCTGCCATGTCACATTAAAAAATATTCCTGAGGTCCCCAGAAAAGAAAAACCCTAAGATATGACCCCATATCGGAAAGAGCACCCCCGTGCGAACATTTTAAGTACGAGAAAGGGTACTTTTTAGCAAACAGATGTCTCACAGAAGGCAGAATTACTTGAGAGAAGCATTTCAAAGCATACATTTGTAAAAATGACAACTTACTAGCAGACTCCAATTTTTCACTTTCACAAGAGGTTTAAGGAGAAAATTCACCCCAGTTTATACCCATTTTTAGAACACCCCATATGTGGTAGTAGCCTACTGCAGGGATGGCCAACCTGAGGCTCTCCAGATGTTGCAAAACTTCAACTCCCAGCATGCCCAGACTGCCAACAGCTATCAGCCTACAGCAGGGCATGGTGGGAATTGTAGCTTTACAACAGCTGTAGAGCCTCAGGTTGGCCATGCCTGGCCTACCGTTTTGGCACATAGCAGGTCTTTACAGGCAAACTGCAAAATATGTTTTTTGTAGGCCTGATTAGCAGACATGGAGTTTAGCTAACATGTCGTATTTCCTGCAGTTCCCATAAATGAAAAGAAGTGACCCCAATTCAGAAATATTAAACTACTGTATCAAAGTCGTACGTGCCCCATACGTCTTATGTGGGAATTTTTTTGAAAATTTTTAAAATTGCTCCAAAATTCTAAGATTAAAAAAAAAAAAAATTATGACATTCCCAAAATGATGCCAACATAAAGTAGACATATGGTGAATGTTAATAACTCTTTTATGAGGTATCACTATCGGTCTTAAAAACAGAGAGATTCAGATTTAGAAAATAGTGAATGTTTCCAAATTTTCTGTAAAGTGGGGATTTTTTAAAAATTATGGAAAAACAATATTGACGCAAATATACCACTAAAATGAAGTACAATGTGTCAAGAGAAAACTGTCTCAGAATAGCTTGGATAAGTAAAAGTATTCCAAAGTTATTACCAAATAAAGTGACACAAAATTTGAGATTAAAAACCCCTTACAAAGTGACTGCACTTTCATACAATAAGGCTTCATGCACACGACAGTATTTTTTTGCAGTCCGCAAAAATTGGTTCCGTTGTTCCATGATCCGTGTCCGTTTTTGTTTCCGTGTGTCTTCCTTTATTTTTGGAGGATCTCCAGACATGAAGGAAAGTAAAAAAAAATGTAAGTCAAGTTTGCCATTCAAATGATAGCAAAAAATCGGACGCGGATGACAATCTTGTGTGCCTCCCTGTTTTTTCACAGACCCTTTGACTTGAATGGGTCCGCGAGCCGTTGTCCGTGAAAAAAATAGGACAGGTCATATTTTTTTCACGGACTGGAAACACGAATCACGGACGCGGATGACAATCAGTGCATTAGCCGAGTTTTCCACGGACCCATTGAAAGTCAATGGTTCCGCAGAAAATCACGGAAAACGGAACAACGGACACAGAACATGAGGCCTATTGGTGTAACTAGCAAAGTTGTAAATCACTTCATTTAGGGCTCATGCACATGACAGTATTTTGCGTTCAGTATACTGACCGTTTTTTTTGTTCAGTATGCGATACATATACTGAACTATTCATAAAAAAAAGTGTCTCCGTGTGCATTCCGTTTCAGTAGTTCCGTATTTCCGTACCGTGAAAAGATAGAACATGTCCTATTCTTGTCCGCATATCACGTTGCTTGGCTCCATTCAAGTCGATGGGTCCGCAAAAAAAAACTGAACACATACGGAATTGCATCCGTATGTCTTCCGTATCTGTTCCGTTTTTGCTGAACCATCTATTGAAAATGTTATGCCCAGCCCAATTTTTTCTATGTAGTTACTGTATATTGCATGCGGAAAAACGGAACAGAAAAACGGAAAGGAAACACATCGGAAACAAAAACGGAATAACGGATCCGTAAAAAAATGGACCGCAAAACACTGAAAAAGCCATACTGTCGTGTGCATAACCCCTTACAAAAATGGCTGCATTCACCTGAAAAAAAAAAAGCTATTAAGTCATGGCCACTAGGGGTCTTACTTTGATCTAATGAATGAATGTGTGTTGCACGCAAACAGCAGGTATGCAGTAGGCTCCTTTCACACGTCCGCAACGTGTTTTGCGGATCCACGGAGCCGCGGATCCGCAAAACACGGAAAGCGGCAATGTGCGTTCCGCATTTTGCAGACTGCACATTGCCGGCACTAATAGAATATGCCTGTTCTTGTCCGCAATTGCGGACAATAATAGGACATGTTCTATTTTTTTGCGGAACGGAAGTGCAGACTGTGAAGTGCGGATCCGCAATTCCGTGTCTGGGCAGCACATCATGCTGCCCCATAGTAATGAATGGGTCTGCAATTCAGTTCTGAAAAATGCGGAACGAAATTGCGGACATGTGAATGGAGCCTTATACAGGCACCAGCTATGTGCGCTCCATATAACGGATTAAGTGAATGAGTCCACAATCCATAAGATACGTAGCTGAGGTTTGGAGATGAGGAGCAGAATGGAAGCCCATGGAAGCATGGGATTTCGGTCCATGCCTTCGTACCGCAAAAAATAAAACATTCTATTTTTTTGTGGTTTGAACTGAATCTTACAGGTTGTATGAGTGGTAAAGAATAATGACAGAAACTTTTAAATAGCCTTGCTGGGCGCTTCAGTAACATTGATAAGAGGCAAAAAGGGGGGAGGGGTGCAGAAATAAATGTGTAAGTCTGCAACAAAACAGAACTGATCAAGAGTGCTTTGGTTAAAACTAGAGGTGGGACGAATCCAATTTTTTTCAAATCCGAATCCGAAAAGGTTATCGAATCTTTCGAATCTCGAATCCTACGAATCCTGTACATAACAATTGTGTGAACAGTGTAAGAAACAAAGTGATCCAAAGTCAATATTCTTTTAATATGAAAAAATAAAAAGTCCTTACTTTTTTAACTAAGTACTATTTGTCAACAGTAAAGAAGGTAACCTTGACTCTAAGTTCACACCTGAGCGTTTTACAGCGCGTTCCTACGTGCTGTAAATGCTCAACAAGGAGAAACCAATGCTTCCCTATGGGAATGGTTCTCACCTGGGCGTTTTACAGTACGTACGATCGCGCTGTAAAACGCCCGACGCTCAAACAAGTTCTTGAGCTTTTTTGGGGCGTTTTTTTTGCGCGTTAGACTTTCAGGAAGTCCTCTGCTAATCTGAAAAAATCCGCTAAAACTCCCCAAACCGATGAATTTTTTGAGGACGGCTTAGTGGAGGTAGATCAGGAAGCAGGGGGGGAAGATCTATCTGCACAGATGCAAACTGAACATGATCCTTCCGTTCTGGATAAAATTCTCTCGGCCGTAGAGCACAATGGCACTCTAGTGCAGGAGATGTCTATTCAACTAGGGTCGGTACAGAGCGACATTTCTGCAATAAGAGAGAACCTGAAAATCAAGCACTACAAAATAAGCTAGAGGACTTCGAAAATAGGTCAAGGCGAAACAACGTCCGCATAATTGGTTTCCCAGAAGGAGTGGAAGGCCGACACTTAGAGGAACAACTTAAAGATGTGGTCTTGCATAACCTAGGCAGTGACTATTTTTCTTCCATGTTTCAGATAGAAAGAGCCCATCGTATCCCAGGAGGGAAACCTATTCCAGGGAGGCCGCCGCGAGCAATCTTAATGAAATTATTATCATCCATGGATAGAGATATGATACTGAAAAGAGCAAGAGAATGTACTCCTGTTGAGTACCAGGGCACTAGGTTGCTCTTTTTTCCTGACTTTGCTCGGCAGACTCAGGAAAAGAGAAGAAACTTCATAGAGATAAAGAAACGCCTGGCATCAAAGGGGATTAAATATTCCTTACAGTATCCAGTGAAACTAAGAATGATCTATAATGGGACTTCTCTTTTTTTTGAAACACCACAGCAAGCGCTGGACTGGATGGAGCAAGGGGATATTTGAAATCGTGCACTATTATGATTGAAATGTTGGGGGGGGGATGGAGCGGGGGAGGGGGAGATTGGCTTGAGGTTAGAGGTTCGCTGATCGGGCGGATCAATAGAGAGGGGGGATGGGGGGGAAAGGGGAGGGGGGAAAGGGAACCCACCTTGCAGGTAGGGGTGTTTTTTTTTCTTTTTTTCCTTTGTTTGTCCCGTGTCTGTTTCCGTAGCAGTGAAGGATGGCCACTAGAATTGTAACTTGGAATGTTAGAGGGCTCGGGGAAAGAGTCAAAAGGCAAGCTATTATGGATGCATTAAAAAGATACCTTCCAGCAATTATCTGCATAGTAGAAACTCACCTTACTAAAGAAACTGTGTCCCGTTTGACAATGGGATGGTATTCTCAATCTTACCATTCCACCTTTAGCAGTTCCTCTAGGGGCGTTTCAGTTCTGATTCATAATTCTGTAGATTTTATTCTTATAGAATCCTACATAGATGATCAGGGCAGATTCATCTTTCTCTATGGTAAGCTGCATGGGCATAGTTATATTCTTGCCTTTTTCTATATACCTCCGCCTTTTTCAATGTACCCATTGACTCAGTTGATGCTTTTCTCTGAAAGGAGGCCAGAATGCCGGTTAGTCCTGATGGGGGACTTCAATGTGGTTATGGACCCCAACAGAGATAGATTCACATTAGACGTAGATCGAGGGAGGAATTTATGTAATTCACCGCTGCCACAGTTTTGCTCGGAGGTTGGAGTGGTGGATATATGGGAACATCTTGGCGGAGGAAAGAGAGTATACTCTTGTGTTAGCCGGGGTGGTAGAGCAATGTCTAGGATTGATTTAGCATTTACTAATGAGAGCAATTTGCGTAATATCCGGAAGATACGGTATGGGGTAAGAACAGTTTCGGACCACTCGCCCGTACTGGTTGAGGTTTGCATTGGGGAGAACAAGGATAACAGGGGGCTAGGATTTAAGCTAAATCCATACTGGCTTACTATTATGGATAACCCTGAGCCTATTAAACTATTGATATCCTCCTTTTGGGAGGTGAACTTCCCCTCTGCTGACATCAATATAGTATGGGACGCCCTGAAAGCATATCTGAGGGGGGTGTTCATAAGTGAGATTGCTGCAGCAAAGAGAACATTTAAGAAAAAAGAGGAGGAACTGGTCAAAGCTGCTGCAGACACAACTGCACGATTTACCAGCCAACCTTCCGAGTATAACAGGGAAGAGATGCAGAAGGCCAGTTGTTTTTTGGAGAAATATATAATAGAGAAAGCAAACCATAGAGTATTCTTTAAGGGCTTAAAATATTTTTCGGAGTCCGGACGCCCTGGTAAGCTTTTAGCCAGGATAATTACACAACAAGATAAGAAAAATCAATCTATTGTCTCGATTCGTAACACAGTGGGGGAAATTATAACAGACCCAGAAGGAATTAGGGATGCTTTTTTAAAATATTTCTCTCATATATATAGCTCCTCTCTTGGCTTGTCATCCGATCTGGCGGCGCAGTTCTTGGAGAGGATTCCACTTTCTACTTTAAGTAAAGCCCAAATAGAGTATCTGGAAGAGGAGTTGTCTCTTTCGGAGCTCCAGGAGGCCCTGGGGTCCATCTCGGGGAACTCGTCGCCAGGGATGGATGGCCTTCCATACAAGGTTTATCGTAAATACAGCAATGTGATTCTTCCCCAGCTACTAGAGGTTTTTTCCCAAGCAACACAGGGAGGGGGTCTACCTTGTTCTATGATGGAAGCTCTTATTGTTCTAATTCCCAAAAAGGATAAAGAGCCGATAGAAATGAGTTCCTATAGACCAATTTCCTTACTAAATACTGACGCTAAGCTACTATCAAAAGTTTTGGCTAGGAGGCTTTCGCGGGTTATATCCACCATTATCCACCCAGATCAAAATGGCTTTATGCCAAAGAGAGGCACCCATCATAATTTGCATAGGTTATTTATGAATATTCAGTCCCCGGGGTGCGGCTCCCGCTCCATCCTGTCGTTGGATGCTACTAAAGCCTTCGACAGGGTGGAGTGGATTTTTCTCTGGGAGGTGATGAAAAAAATGGGTTTTGGTCCGAGATTTATGTCGATGGTGCAGTTATTATATGCCTCTCCAGTTGCCAGGATTAGGATTAATGATACGATCACTGAGAGTTTTTCCCTAGGAAGAGGCACTCGTCAAGGATGCCCTCTTTCCCCCCTCTTGTTTAATATTTATATTGAACCCTTAGCAGTTAGTATTAGGCAAGACTTGCAGGTGTCTGGCTTCGGTGTAATGGGGAAGCATGATCGTGTATCCCTCTATGCAGACGATATCCTGGTTTTTGTCCATCAAACAGAAACCACTCTTCCTCGAATAATGGATTTGGTGGGCTCTTTTTCTGCTCCGTCTGGCTTGCAGATTAACTGGGAGAAGACTGTTCTCCTCCCTATAGATGAGTTGCGAGGCGACTGGGACAATCAGCTAACAATTTCTGATTCAATAAAATACCTGGGGATTTCAGTTTCTGTCAAACCTCAAGAATACCTACAACTCAATTTGATTCCCTTGTTGAAAAAGCTGAGGGCCAAAATTAAGATATGGCAAAAAATCTTGCCCGCAAGAGCGGATAGAATCTCTCTAATAAAAATGGTAGTGTTGCCCCAGGTTCTTTATGTCCTTCGCAACTCGCCTGTATGGATCACGGACAAGTATTTTAGATTGATAGAGCGGATGCTTAATGATCTATTATGGGGGAGGAAGCGCGTGAGACTGAAGGCACTCTATTTTTCCATGCCCTATAATCAGGGAGGTCTTAACCTCCCTTATTTTAAGGGCTATTTTGTGGCCTCTCAACTTTGCTTTTTTAATGATTGGGAAAGTAGCCATTTCTGCAACAGAGTGGTGAAAGACTCAGGTTTTTCGGATTTTTTTTACTGTACTGGAGTCCGATTACTTATCAAATCCACAGATTGGGTATACACTCTTTTGCAGAATGGCTATAAAGACGTGGCTGGTTATAAGGAGCTGGTGTGGAGTCAAGGCATCACTTATCTGTACTCCATTATGGCATAACTCAAAGCTCTTGGAGTTAGGGGATTTGGGTTGTTGCCAGTATTGGAGGACTAAGAATGTTCAGTACTTATACCAGGTGGTTAGCGGCGGACAAATCCTGTCCCCGACGGAGCTAAGGCAAAGAACAAACCTGGGTGAGGTGGCTTGGTATGCATACTTTCAATTGAGGTCAGCACTTTCTAGTACTTTGAATAGTCACCTTCTTTCTATAGATACTCCCCAATTTTTACATGACTTACTCTGTAAAAAAGCTGTCACGAGAATTAAAATATCACATTGTTATAGACACTTAATGAAAGGATTTTTTTTGGGTGTTCTTTCTCCAGGACAAAGATCCTGGTCTTCTGTACTTCTAGAGATGGGTCCCCCAGATTGGGAGAATATAGGGGAAAGCTTAAAATTTGTTTCACACAACTTTAATCACACTGTTGTACAATTTAATATTTTGCACAAAATATATGTGACACCTTTGTGGTTATATAGGAGAGGACTTAGAGTCTCCTCTGACTGCCCACGCTGTGGCGATTCCGAGGCAGATCATTTACATCTGTTTTGGGACTGCCCAATGGTGAGCAGCTATTGGAGATCGGTCCAAATTAACTTGGCTCGTAAACTTAATATTGCTATCCCTCTGTCCCCCAGGATATGGGTCCTTGGAGATTTATCAGAGGTTAATTACCAGCCTATAAAACGCCAACTATTGATTAAAGTAATGTTTTTGGCCAGGCTTCTCATTTCCAGATTATGGTTTTGCTCTTCTGCTCCAGACTGCAACCATTGGTTAAGCTTGGTTGAGAAAGTGAAAAGTTATGAGAGGATTTTGTATAAACAAAGAGGATCCTATCTAAAGTGGGGCAAACTGTGGGCAGACTGGGGTGGCGGGGTGGGTTGGGAATGATCCTATTGGTCCGGTCTTTTCTATATGAATCATAAATAGTAAAGGAGGTGAAGTTGCATTTGTGAACTGGAGTATCTCTAGGAATGCTGGGGGATGGCAGGACCTTCCGGCATTAAATAATGGTTAAAAAATTTTAAACGAACCAAAATTTTTAATTGAACCATGACATCGTGCCGGTTATGGGTGGGGACCCGGGGCCCGGGATATTGGCAGCCTGGCGAATGGGTGTGCCCTAGGACGCGGCTCTCTCTGACAGACATGTGGCTCGACTGCAGGCAGTGATATGACACATGTTGTATGGGTACCAAGAGGTGTTCTCTTAGCGGGACAGAGCCGGTTTTAGGTAGTGCTCATGTTTACATCTTCCCTAAATGCCGGTGATCACCGAGTGATACTCGAGTTGAGTCCCTTTATATGCGAGACACTAGTGTGGACATATGTGAGCTACGGTTAAGTCGGGTATTAAACTCTTAATTTAACTACATGGGGATGAGGCAGCAAAATATGCAAGAGGTTCCTTCTCTACTGCGATGGAAGACTGCTGGACCCCCAAATTTGTTTTATGAAATGCTTGCGATCAAAGATCGCAGTAGGCCCGCTACGTACGGTTAATGTGAACACTGGATGAATGGCTACATGATTGTCAATCCTGTCAATTTCCTGCCTATGATCGGGGGAGAGAGCGCGGGGCGCGCGCTCGATCCCTGGTTGCCGCCCGGGCTGAGGGCCCCTGACCTTTTTTCCCCTGTACAGACAATAATATGTCAAGTGGGATGCTCTGTGTGTTTGTTTTGCCTTATTAGGCTGTGGATGACGGACGTATCCCGCCTTTCCCCCAGCAAGTGAGATCTCCATTTGTACTTTTTTTGTCTCCATAAGTATGGATACTTGCATGAAATTATTCTTAATCATGTTGCAAATCACAAATTTACGGACTGATGGATTTTATAATATTATAATTGTAATATGGATACGAATTTTTGCATTATAAATTAATAAAACATATTTAAAAAAAAAAAAAGACTTTCAGGAACGACAATGTGTGTTCGCCTGTCTCTGTATGCGCGATTGTAAACGCCCGTACAATTGCGCATACAGAGCGCTCCTTTCGGAACACTCAGGTGTGAACCCAGGGTAAAGGGAACCTGTCACCAGGATTTTGTGTATAGAGCTGAGGACATGGGCTGCTAGATGGCCGCTAGCATATCCGCAATACCCAGTCCCCATAGCTCTGTGTGCTTGTATTGTGTAAAAAAAAAATTTTTTTGATACATATGCAAATTAAACTGAGATGAGTCCTGTCCCTGACTCATCTCATGTACAGGACTCATCTCAGGTTAATTTGCATATGTATCAAATCATTTTGTTTTACACAATAAAAGCACACAGAGCTATGGGGACTGGGTATTGCGGATGTGCTAGCGACCTTCTAGCAACCCATGTCCTCAGCTCTATGCACAACAAAATCCTGGTGACAAGTTCCCTGTAAGGACAACTGAAATGAGAGGTATATGGAGGCTGCCATTACTTGAGCAATAACAGTTGCCTGGCTGTCCAGCTGATCCTCTTCCTCGAAAACATTAGCCATAGGCCCTGAACAAGCATGCAGCAGATCAGGTGTTTATCAGACATTTTTGTCAAATCAGATAAGATTACCTGTATGCTTGTTTATGGTGTGATTCATACACTACTAGTGCCAAATAGACAAGCAGGGCTGCCAGGCAACTGGTATTGTTTAACCCTTTCATGACCAAGGGTCATTGATGCCCCAGTGTCCAGGTCAAAATTTACAAATCTAAAGAGGAGTTAAGTCATGTGATAGTTTTATAGAGAAGATCGTTAGGGACGTGGCAATACCTAATATGTATACTTTTTCTTATTTATTTAAGTTTTACACAATAATAGCATTTCTGAAAAAAAAAAAATGATGTTTTAGTGACTCTATAGTCTGAGAGCCATAGCTTTTTTATTTTTTGGGAGATTGTCTTAAATAGGGTATCATTTTTTGCGGGACGAGGTGACTGTTTGATTGGTACTATTTTGGGGGTCATACGCCTTTTTGATCGCTTGCTGTTGCACTTTTTTTGATGTAAGGTGACAAAAATGGCTTTTTTTTACAGTTTTTTTAAAAATGGTATTTATAAGACGGGGTCTATCATGTGATATCTTTATAGAGACGGTCGTTACGGACGCAGTGATACCTAATATGTGTAGTTTTTTTATTTATTTTTTATAGGAAAAGGCAATTTTTTTTTATTTTACATTTTTATTTATTTATTTTTACTTTTATTTTTTTCACATTTTTTTTTATCAAGTCCCTCTTGGATCATGAAGATCCAGTGGGGCTGATGGCTGTACTATACTTTGCAATTCTCTTGCATTGCAAAGTGTAATACATTCAGATTCCCTGTAGGTAGCCACCATCGGGGCTGCCATCGCAGCGCAGCAGCCCCGATGGTGGAGAGAGGGAGCCCCCTCCATCTATTAACCCCATGGATGCCACTGCCGTGGCATCTATGGGGTTACAGCAGAGTGTCAGCATAGAGCTGACACTCTGATGATGTCGGCGGCTCAGGAATGGAGCCGCCGCCATCAAACACAGCAGGGGGGGCAGACTGAGCGGGGGCAGCACTGGAAGGGAGAGGGGGTGGAAATTGTTGCGGCCAGCAGGAGGAATGGAGGGGGCGGACTCGAGGAGGGGGCACTGTGGACACAAGGGCACAGATGGAGGGGGCACAGATGGGGGGCTGCACAGATGGGGGGGGCAGCCTGCACAGATCGGGGGGGGGGGGGCACGAGGACACTGTGATTTCAGGCTCTGATCTGCACAGCGCAGATCAGAGCCTGAAACTGGCATTTTTTCACTGCCGCGATCCGATTGGTTAGTCTGCACAGACTAACCAATCGGATCGATTGCCGGCAAGGGGCCACTCTGATTGGTCCCTTGCCAGCATTACTGCACTGTATGCTGTCCGTGACAGCATACAGGGCAGGGGCAGAAGCTTGGATTAAAGAGCTGCCAGAACGTATATATACGTGGTAGCTGCACGGGGTATGTGCAGCTATCACGTATATATACAGATTACGGTCGGGAAGGGGTTAAAAAGGGAAAAACATGGCAGCATCCATATACCTCTCACTTCAGTTGTCCTTTAAAGCACCTGAAGTTAGGGGTATTTGGAGGCTGACATGTTTTCTAAACTATACCAGTTGCCTGGCTGTCTAGCTGATCCTCTGCCTGTGATGCTTCTGTGAGCAACTATACCTGGCTACCTAATAGTGTGGGCTACTATACCAGGTTACCTAATAGTGTGGGCTACTATACCAGACTACCTAATAGTGTGGGCTACTATACCAGGCTACCTAATAGTGTGGGCTACTATACCAGGCTACCTAATAGTGTGGGCTACTATACCAGGCTACCTAATAGTGTGGGCTACTATACCAGGCTACCTAATAGTGTGGGCTACTATACCAGGCTACCTAATAGTGTGGGCTACTATACCTAGCTACCTAATAGTGTGGGCTACTATACCTGGCTACTTATCCTGGGGGCAACTATACCTACAGGCTACTATAACAGGCTACCTATACCAGAATTCAAGTGATATAGCTCACTACTGCACTTGAATTGCAAATGCACCTCTTCTGTGCAGGTCCTGTTCAACTACCAGGGCATATCTTATGTGTTTTGACTGGGAGGTTTATATTGATGTGTTACTTACTAGAGGGGTTCTATACTAAGGGCAGGGCCGTTTGAAGGAATTTGGGGGCCCCAAGCAAAATAGACATGGAGGCCCCCCCCCCCGCTGACGGCCGCTAACGACTTTTCCCTGTCAATCAGGTGACGTCACAATACGCCTGTTGTAACTGTAAACACAGCGCTCCTGTCCGTGCCCTGGTCAGTCCCTCATCCCTTCACCTACCGTTCCCTCCGGGCTCTGTTGCCCCTGCACACGCCGGGCCACCTACCTGCAGTTCAGACCTCATCCCACTAGAACCCATCAATACAAGACAATTCATTGAGAAGCGCCGGGCAGCTGACGTCATGTCCCCAGTAAGCAGCGCCTCGTCCAATGGGCTTGCGAGCTGGGGGAAGACAAGTGGATATTAACCCCTCCGCTGCCGGCAGAGATGAAGAAGGGGGGGAGGTTGCCCGTTAAACTGGCTGCAACAGCACCTATTGGGGCTAGCTCGGGGCCCCAAGCAATTGCTTCTTTTGCCTGTCTGTTAGCGACGGGCCTGACTAAGGGGCAGTATCTAGTCTACTAAGGGGGCATTATATTGAGGTGGCAGGCATGAGAAGAAGGGAGCAGTGACAGGGGGCAATACAAAATGTAGGGTTAAAGACATTTTTTTTTTTTTTTATGTCACTTTGAGGCAGAGTGTGCCAGTAGCACCCCATATGATGGCATCATCTCAACCAGCATCAAACATCTGGAACTTTTTCAAAATATCACTGAAATGCAAATTGCACCCTGTGCCCGGCAAAGACTCCCATACCACCTCAGCTATTTAGACATAGGCCCTGAGGAAGCAGGCAGTTGGATTTTCTATCTACTTGAGACTGAAGTTTTACAGGAATTTTAAAGATCATGTTTGCACCTACTGGTATGTGATTAATGCAGGAAAGATCAACAGGACAACAGGCAACCCGTATATAAACATGGCACACTCCATATCCCGGCCTCAAGCTAAAACAATGCACCATCCTCCATATCCCAATTTACTAAAGTTGTTCGTTCAAGGAAGATTTTTGTTCAGGAAAACCAGCATACAAACTTGTCCTGGGTCCAGTCTACTTTGTTTCCTATCAACTATGATGCCTGATGTGCTGAATAGTCTTTCGGAAATTACAGTAGAAGGAGGTGTAATTAAGAACTTTTTAGAGAGTGTTCTCAAATTCTGATATTTTTTGTTTTCCTTCCAGTACTTGAAAATATCAGAGGATGGCTGAATCAGTGGTTCTGCTAAGTAGGCATTTATTTCTTCCTCCAGAGATAGAGAATGCTCGAAGATGGTACCACCATCAATTGAGAATAATAACTCCACATGCTGTGACCTCCTTGTTGTTCAGTTTGTGATGTTTGACTGTTATCTGCTCCTAGTCCTTGTGCTGATGAATGTCAATCAGTGTCTTCGCCTTGCATACTTACATCTGAATCTGTAATCTCAATGGCCAGTGTGGATTTAGCTTTCTCAAGTTTTTCTCTATTAATAAGCACAGTTCCCTTGAATCTGGGATCCAGTAAAGTACCAAGAGCATAGAATTTTTCAGATTCAACAGAGTGATAGCGCTTTTTTATTGATGCAAGCAAATCATTTCTGAATCCCTGTATGGAAGCTATAGTGGATTTGAAATTCTGCAAAGCACGAATTGTACTGTTGACTAAAGGAATTATTTCAGAGATTGTCACTTGGCTTGAACTGGCCACAAAAGTAGCTCTATCAAACACATCAACAAGGATTCGTATCACTTCTTCTATAATTGTCCACTGCCGAGCACTAAGATCTACCTGAAAATTTAGGTCAGAAGCAGATAGTAAAACAGCTGGCTTTTGTTCCAGGAGACAAGCTAGCATGTGAAGCTGAGCGTTCCATCTAGTTGGTTCGTCTTGTATGAGACGATGAGGTTTCAAATTTCAGGCTACTTTCACACTAGCGTTCGGGTGTCCGCTTGTGAGCTCCGTTTGAAGGCTCTTATAAGCGGCCCCGAACGCATCCGTCCAGCACTAATGCATTCTGAGTGGATGTGGATCCGCTCAGAATGCATCAGTCTGGCAGCGTTCAGCCTCCGCTCCGCTCAGCAGGCGGACACCTGAACGCTGCTACCTAAGACAATCGCCCGAAAAAAACAAAAAAAAATATGTCTCTCAGTATATGGAGACACTAAAACTTCATTTTTTTGGTTTATAAAATCCTGTTATTGTGTAAAACTTGATGCCCTGTAAAAAATGATACCCTACCCTACCTAAGACAATCGCCCCAAAACATAAACTATGGATCTCAGAATATGGAGACACTAAACATGATTTTTTTTGTTTGTTTCATAATAAAAAAAAGTATTCATATTAGGTATTGCCCTGTCTATAACGAGCCTCTCTATAAAAATATCACATGACCTAACCCCTCAGGTGAAGACTGTCAAAAAATGTAAAATAAAACTGTGCTAAAAAAAAAATTTTTTTTGTTACCTTACATTAAAAGTGCAACACCAAGCGATCAAAAAGGCGTATGCACCCGAAAAAGGTGCCAATCTAACCGTCACCTCATCCTGCAAAAACTGAGCCCCTAACTAAGAAAATCACCCAAAAAATAAACTATGGCTCTCAGAATATGGAGACTCTAAAACATCATTTTTTTGGTTTAAAAAATGCTGTTATTGTGTAAAACTTAAGCAAATAAAAAAGTATACATATTAGGTATCGCCGCATCCATAAGAACCTGTTGTATAAAACATTACATGACCTAACCCCTCAGGCGAACACCATAAAATAAAAAAAAATTATCACCTTACATCACAAAAAGTGTAATAGCAAGCAATCAAAAAGTCATATACACCCCAAAATAGTGGCAATCAAACCGTCATATCATCCTGCAAAAATGATACCCTTAAAAAAAAAAAGTGTGTCAAAAAAGCAATTTTTGGTCACCATACATCACAAAAAGTATAATACCAAACAATCAAAAAGTCATATACACCCTAAAACAGTACCAATCAAACCGTCATCATATACTTAAAAAATGAGCTCCTACGTAAGACAGTCACCCAAAACATAAAAAAAGATGGCTTTCAGAATGTGGAGACACAAAAAAATATTTTTTTACAAAAATGCTTTACTACATAAAACTGAAACAAGTGGTAGGCAATTAAGAGTGTCGTGTTTGTGTGAGGGGAGGCGGGGCTTTAACTATTTAAACCTGGCTCTCCTGCCCCCACTTGTCGGTTCGAATGCTTTCGGATCGGCTCGTGGGTTGGCATCCGTTCCAGAGAAGTCGTGTGTCTCCTGGTAGTTCGCGTGGTCGGATGCGTCGGGCTCATCGCTGCTTTAAATAGGTAGCCCGGGTGGCTGCCCACCCGTCTCGTTATGTATGCTATACCATGCTGCCGCCCGTTGCTATCTGTCCCCAGCCCACCTATGTTGGCTCCGTATTTCCACTCAAATGCAGCGTCCCCCAGGCAGTGCTACACCCTCCTCGGTCGCCCCTCACCTGTGGCCCTCTGCGGCGAGTTCATTCCCGCACTCATGCGCCGCTCACCGGCTTCATAGTGCGGCTCACTGGCTTCGGCGCTCCAGCAGGTCCCGGCATGTAGATAGGGCGACACCTACAGGCTATGTCCGGTACTGCAGTCAGGAGCAGGGCTCTGTTCTCACACCAGTTCTAGGCACACTGGGGCAGGCGTCAGGCCATTGAATGCAAAGGGAGATAAATAAATAAGAAGGGAAATGAATAAATAAAGTAATGTGAAACAAAAAAAAAAAAAAGAAGGAAAAGGGGGGTATTACATGTGCAGATGTAGTGCCACACAATTAGTAATAGCCCACCGGTTTCGCAGCCGCGTCGCCGTGAGGATTGCCACTACACCTCGGGCGTGTAACCTGGTCGCCCACAGCCGATACGACATGTTGGACGTTAGGGGGTCGGTACGGGGCGTGGCCGCGACATGCTGGTTCGTAGCTAGGGGGCAGTTGCGTGGGTGAGGGGTTACTCAGTCGGGGTTCGCTTACTCACATGTCTGTCCTTGTCTATTCAGGTCCGCAAGTGGTTGGCTACTTTGCGATACTGCAGGGTTTGTGGCTGTCATGCCCGCCAGGTGAGTCAGGTGTGGTGCGCAGGCGTGGTCCGCCCCTTTACTCCTCCGTGGGCTGGGGGACTGGGTATGGTGGCCTATCTATGCTCAGGCCGCTGACGCATGTCTGCAGGGTGGCACCTACAGTCGTGGCCTTTGGTGGAATTAAAAAAAAAAAAATTAAATAAATAAAAAAATATCTTTTTTTTTTGTGTTTTACCAGGTCTGCCACGACTACAGACTCCTTATAAAGCCCTGCCACGACTGCAGGCATCAGTCTGTCACAACTACAGACTTGTTATAAAGCCCTGCCACGACTGCAGGCATTAGTCTGTCACGACTACAGACTCGTTTATAAAGCCCTGCCACGACTGCAGGCATCAGTCTGTCACAACTACAGACTTGTTATAAAGCCCTGCCACGACTGCAGGCATTAGTCTGTCACGACTACAGACTCGTTTATAAAGCCCTGCCACGACTGCAGGCATTAGTCTGTCACGACTACAGACTCATTTATAAAGCCCTGCCACGACTGCAGGCATTAGTCTGTCACGACTACAGACTCGTTTATAAAGCCCTGCCACGACTGCAGGCATTAGTCTGTCACGACTACAGACTCGTTTATAAAGCCCTGCCACGACTGCAGGCATTAGTCTGTCACGACTACAGACTCCGTATATAGCCCTGCCACGACTGCAGGCATTCATCTCACGTCAACAGACTCGTGAGGTAATACTACCACGTCTACTGGCGATGGTCCGTTACCGCTACTCTCGATGTAGGGTACCCTCACGGCTACTGGGGCTAGTCGGTCACATCCACAGACTCGGCTTGCACTCCTGTTTGACTACAGGCACTTGACGGGTATAGCTACGGGAAAGTGGCATCACGTTTACGCACTCTGGTCAGCCACGGCCTCGGAGCTCAGCCTTTGCAACACGCCAGACCTGCAGGGTATAGACGAAGTGAGGTCACGGTTATGGGCAATCGAGGGTACTCAGGTGCTTTAGATGGTCCTCATACGTCTTGGAGTATATAATGACGTCATCCAGGTATAATAGCACCGTCTCAAAATTCCTATGGCCTAAGGCTACTTTCACACTAGCGTTCGGGCGGATCCGTTCATATTAATGCAGACGGTGGCTCCGTTCAGAACGGATCCGTCTGCATTAAAATGGCAAAAAAAAGCTAAGTGTGAAAATAGCCTCGGACGGATCCGCCAGACTTTCAATGTAAAGTCAATGGGGGACGGATCCGCTTGAAGATTGAGCCATATTGTGGCATCTTCAAACGGATCCGTCCCCATTGACTTACATTGTAAGTCTGGACGGATCCGTACGCCTCCGCATGGCCAGGCGGACACCCGAACGCTGCAAGCAGCGTTCAGCTGTCCGCCTGTCCGTGCGGAGGCGAGCGGAGCGGAGGCTGAACGCCGCCAGACTGATGCAGTCTGAGCGGATCCGCTCCATTCAGACTGCATCAGGGCTTGACAGCTGCGTTCGGGTCCGCTCGTGAGCCCCTTCAAACGGAGCTCACGAGCGGACACCCGAACGCTAGTGTGAAAGTAGCCTAAACAACGTTCCATCAGCCTCTGGAACGTTCCTGGAGCATTACACAGTCCAAATGGCATATAATCGAATTCAAACAGGCCCATAGGTGTAGTGTAAGCAGTCTTTTCTCGATCTTCTGGGGCCATGGGTACCTGCCAGTACCCACTGGTTAAGTCCAAGGTGGAGAAATAGGCTGATGACCCCAGGGCAGTCAAGGACTCCTCAATGCGTGGCAATGGATATGCATCTTTGTGGGTGATTTGATTCATTTTCCTGTAATCCACGCAGGACCTTATGCTGCCATCTTTTTTTCTAACAAGTAGTAGGGGCGCAGCCCAGGGACTATGGCTGTCCCGGATTATATTAGAGTCTTTCATCTCTTGTATCATCTCTTTCACAGACTGATAGGTAGTAGGTGGTATGGGTCTGTGCCTCTCCTTAATGGGAGGATGAGAGCCAGTGGGTATGGTGTGTTTGATCACACTGACCTCTCCATAGTCTGTGGAGTGTTTGCTGAAAGCCTGGTGGTGCTCCTTCACCAGCTTCAGGACTCCCTCTATTTGCTCTTTTGGGGTGGATTCGTCCCCCACATGTAGTTCTTCCCACCAGGATGCTGTCGTGTGCTGCTGTTCTGCGCGTTCTGGAATGCCTCCGCGGCAGGAAGACGGATCACATCCTGGAAAGACACCTGGAAAAGCTGAGCAACGGGGCATTGTTTAAAGAGAGTAACGGGATGATCACCAAAGTTGATTAAACGAACAGGCACTTTACCTTGAGACACGGTCACCAGGCTCTTGGCTGTCCGTACGAAAGGATGATCCTTAATAGGAATAGGTTCCACTAGGGCTTGATAGTCCTGGCCCTGGATCCCTAATACAGCACGGCACCACAAGATGATCTGGGAATTTGGAGGCAAAATTACCGGCCGGTTATCCCGGATTCGGACAGTGCAAATTTCTCCTTTCTTGTTGGCGAACCTTTGTTGAGCACACAGCACGCTAATAGTCTTTTGAATAACTCTTCTAGAAGCAGGTGAGGCGGAAGATATGGTCTGATTCAATGCTTCAAGCACTTCGGAGTAACAATTTTTAAGAACATTAGTCCCTAAGATCACAGGGTGTCCTCCTTTATCTCTGGCTTGTACCACAATCACGCCTTGCTGTGGCAGGGTGGCTTCTCCCACCTGAAGGGTAGGTTCCCAATACCCATGCACTTTCACTGGCTTACCGTTGCTAGCGATAATATCTAGCCAGGACTCTGGTGGCTGGGTGAGGAGACTTGGATCCCAGAACTTGTCAAAGGCAGGCCGTTGAATAGTGGTGACCTGTGACCCAGTGTCCAACAGGGCTTCAAAGGGTATGCCGTAGATACATATATTAATCTTCGGACGAGATCCTACATACTTAGGCATCCATTTTGGATCCTTTGGACCTACTGTTCTACCTCCCGAGGGGCGGTCCTCAGCCTCAGGGGTTACTCGTTTAACTGCCAGCACATTGATTCAGTATGTCCATATTTCTTGCAGTGCTGGCAGCTAGGCTGTTTTCTACTTCTGGGCCGGTACTTCGGTCGCCCATCAGGCTCTTTTGGATATACATCTCCATATGCAGGTGGGAGCCTTGGAGGAAAAGGACCTTCATCTTCTAGTAACAATGGTCTCTCCCACTCCTCTATCTTCTTGCACACCTTCTCTAGACTTAGAGTAAGATAGTTCACTTGCTCCATTAGTGCTGCCACTACATCCGTGACTGGAGCTTGGGTGGCTTGACCGACTCCTGCAGACCCCACATTAACAGTCTTTGGCCGACAAGCCTGGGGTTCAGGGAAGGTTGGTGGCCCTGGAGCAGGGTTCTGGCCTAATATGCTGATGGCCAATTCTTTAAAATCCAAGAATGGACAGTGGGGGTGTTGAGCTGACAACATCCGTAGCTGGCCCTTTAAATATTCAGTACTTATGCCTGCAATGAATTGCTCTCTAAGAGTCCGGTCCTGGTCCTCAGCTTCTTTGGGATCCACATGGACTACAGCTCTCAGCGTCTACTGTAAGGACAGGGCAAAATCACGGAGCGACTCTCCAGGCTGCTGCTTTCTGCTGAAGAAACACATTTTAACTTCTGACACTGTTCTGGCTTCAAATGTGGTGCCCAAACGTTCAAAGATCTGCTCCAGGCTATTTTTCTCAGAACGGGGCCATGACATTACTTCCCTGCGGGCGGCCCCTTCCAACTGAGCTACGAGGATCTCCATTTGTTGCTCAGCATTTATGGGATACAGCCGGAACAAGGCCAGGATCTGCTCCCTGAAGTCTTTTAACTTGTGGGCTTCCCCTGAATAACGTGGGAACCAGGGGGCCCCGAAATAGTACGGCATGGTTAGCGGCATCAGGCTTGGTGGTGCCGCGGTGGCAGGGGCCCCAGAGTCGGCCGCGGGTACTTCAGCAGGCATGACTGGGGCTGCCTGTGCGATTTCCTCAACTGCGGACATGGCATTGCTAGGTGGGTATGGCCCTTTAAATGTAGCAGAGAAGCCGGCAAAAGTTTGTTGAAGTCGTTACTTACTCCGGTGGTGCTCGCTCCAAGTCTCGCGAGAAAATTGCTTGGCCAGCAATTTTCAATAAAACAATTGGGGCATGTCACTTTAAGACAATTTTCAGCACACAGTTTTTAAATCCGCAATGGCGCAGGAATATTCGGATCCTGTTCGTGACGCCAATTTATGCAACATGCCAGACCTGCAGGGTATAGACGAAGTGAGGTCACGGTTATGGGCAATCGAGGGTACTCACTGTATTGGAGAACCCTGGGCAGGCGCGTGGCAGTGAAGGCGAGGTAGACACGGTTCCTCTGGGGCACACTCTGTATATAGGGACCAGGCCTGATGGTGGATGAGGTGCCCTGGATGTTACGGGTATTTTGAGTGCCTGGGGCAAGGTCCCTGTTGGATTCGTGACGCCAGTGCCTTTGGACGGTGGCACGCCGGTTGGTACTTGGGATGATGGAGGTACACAAGTAGAATAGTGAACCAAACGTAATTTTACTGAACAATCCAACTTTGTACAGCAGGGAGTAGTACAGTCTTTTGATCACAGTTCCACAAGTAGGCTTATTCACACAATGGCAGGTAATATAGGAGTATAGGTATAGGTAATATACGCAGAGAGTAAATTCACAAGCACTCAGCAGCAGGTTGTACCTTTCCTCAGAATCAATGTACACTGTCCTTTCTAGAACTCCTGCTCTGGCTTTATCTCCCAAGGCCCGGATGCCTAAAGGGTGGCTTAAATCCTTGGTTACTATCTTCCTCAGGTATTAGATTCTTGCTGCACTTTCTAGTTTCATCTGCCCATCAGGGTCACTTAGCTTACCCTGGATCGCCCTCTCTTGTAAAGTGGATGACTGTGGGTTTCTCCCAGGAGGTTGGGTCCTGCAACTGGGGTGTCTTTACTGAGCTAATCCTAGCCTCAGGAGCTTTAGGTGGACGAAGTGACTCCTCTAGTCCCCTGGAATGAACTAACTCTTCCCTGTCTGGGCCTTCCCATATATAACTAGGGCTCTCCAGCTCCCTCTAACGTCTGGGAGGCTAAACTACACCCTTACAGGCCTGACACCCAGATAATACAGGGAAAACAAGCACATGACATTTAATGCAATGCAACACATTAACCTGTGCAGTGCCCACCTTTACCTAGTGGGACACTACACCTTCATGGTCACAGTTAGGTCCGGTCAGGCCTCAGTCTCCCAGCGGGTTCCAGTCACAGTACACCCTTAGCCGTGCCGTTGCCAGTTTAGCCGCTTCACCCGGCCACGATCATAAAACTCTACGGGACGTGGACCTCCTCACTGACTGCTGACTTCAGAATCCCTACCCGGCCAGGCTGGCAGACCTGGCAGCGCTTCTGGTCACGACCGTGGGCGCCTTCGGACCTTAGCCACGGGTGCTAGGCTTTCCCCCCTGGAGCAGATCTGGCCTTGTCTGGCCAGTAGGTAAGGTGAGGGTGAGGTAGGTGAGGGTGTAAGCTTTGGTGTGGTTACTTGAGTTGAATTTCTTTCAGTAGGGAGTTGTCTCAGGAATTTCTACCGGAGGGGTCCTCGTCTTCTCGGGACAGCGGGGAAGCAGCAGTCCGTGCGGTCGGCGGAGTTGCCGATAAGGTCGTGGACTGTCCCTAAGCTGACGGCAGAATTGTCAAGAAGGGCCTCCGCGAGGAAGGCTGAACTTTACCACCTTCTGTCTGCACAATCGGCGGCTCCTAGTCGAGAGGAGGTTTCCCTTAGTACCATTCTGACTTCCCTCACGCAGCAGCATGCTGCTATCAACGTCATGGGTGCATCTGTGTCAGATTTGCAGGCTAGACTGGAGACTGTCGAGGCCTGGCCTGCAGCGTTCGATACAGGAATGAAGACAATGCCCGTCGCCAGTTCATCAGCCTCCGCAGTCCCGGGTGGATCCAGCTTTTCTTCTACGATAGCACCATCCCACTTTGTACCTGCTAATATCCGGCAGGAAATTCTGGAAGGAAAGGACGTCAATCTGGCGTCTCTTCTCGTGCCAGCACACGAAGCCCCGGACAACAAGACCATATCCTGCGGAGAGGTCTTTGTTGTGCTCAAGTTTAGGGACACAAGGCTGAACAGGAAACTAAATGTGGCCGTTCAGCCTTTACCGGGATGTGGTGTGCTCCGTTAGGCCCCTTAGGAGGAAGGAGTTTGACCTGTATTTGTTTAAAGTAGTTGATCTAGGCTACAAATATGGAGGCACTGCCTTCTTTGATTATCACCGCTCCTTCTCGGCCAAGGCAGCGGCCACACTTGCTCAGTGCAAGCAGGTCATAGATTGGTCACAGATGGATACCGAGTTGTTTTGCCGTCACTTTGCGGGTTTGAAGGCTCCAACTTGCACTGGTTGCGGTTCTTACGCCCACACGGCCGGCTGGTATTTAGAGAGTGGTAGCGCAGCTGGGCCTTCCGTAACTAGCGTTCTCCCCGCCCAGCCGGCTAGTAGGCTTTCCACGTCCATGGACAAGTTGGGTCGCCCAGTGAAGTACCTCGGCAAGTCACCGTTATGCAACAACTTTAATTATGCGATATGTCACTACAATCAATGCAGATTGTTGCACCTATGTACCCTGTGTTTCAGGGCGCACCCCTGCGTCGCTTGCACGCAAAGAGGGGGGAGTCACGCATGACTAAGCGTGGTTAATGTGGATCTCCTCATCTGTTTCCTAGCCGGACATCCAGACTTCGCTTGGGTACAATTTGTGCTCAACAGTCTGCGGTACGGCTTCCACACAGGCTTGCTTGCCCTTCCTCAAGCCCCGCATGAATGCAGGAACTTGTTGTCAGCTACGAGAGATCCCGAGACGGTCACGCAGTTAATCCAACTCGAGCTAGACAAGGGTTATGTGATCGGCCCAGTGCAGAAGCCTCCGTTCGATTGCTGGAGGGTTAACCCGGTCGGTGTGGTGATTGGCAAGTTTTCCAATAAAAAGAGGTTGGTTTACGACTTGTCGGCCCCACATTCCTTACCAGTCCCCAGTCTGAATTCGTTGATCCCCTCGGACGAATTCTCCATGAGATATGCCTCTATCGATGAGGCTATTGAGGTCATACTCAAGTTCGGGAGAGGGGCCTGGTTATCCAAGGCAGAGATCACAGATGCCTTTAAACTGCTTCCCATCCAGCCAGAGCTCTGGCAGTGGCATGGGATTAAGTGGCAAGGGCAGTACTACTTTGCCAGCAAACTGACCTTCGGGTCCAAGTCTAGTCCGTGGCTCTTTGATCAGTTGGCGAGCGCTTTGAATTGGGTGTTGTCAGATATCTTTAGGGTCAGCCATGTCACCCATTACCTGGACGACTTCCTTCTTATTGAGCCCCCGGCATGGCAGCCTCAGGACCTACAGCGCTTGCAGACAGTGTTTTCAGATCTTAATGTGCCAATAGCTTCCCATAAAGTAGAAGGCCCCGACACCACCATTACCTTTTTGGGAATACATTTAGATACAGTGCGCTTGCAAGCGAGTCTCCCACCTGTTAAATTAGACAGGATTAGGCAGTTCGTGCATAGGTGGGCTCAAGTCAGAGTGGCTTCCAGAGCGGACCTGCAATCCCTGTTAGGCATGCTCAACTTCGCCATGCGCATTATTCCCCAAGGTAGGTCCTTCATATCCAGGCTCTTGGCGCTACTCCCGCAGGCCCGCGCGCAGGACGAACTGGTACGTTTAGGTCCAGAGGCCATGGCTGACCTGGTTATGTGGGACAGGTTTTTGACTCACTGGAACGGTGTGTCACTCTTCGTTCCTGTGGTCTCGAACCAGTCTCCAGTAGTCCACACTGATGCCTCGTCGTCAGTCGGCTTCGCCGCACTGCACGGCAACCATTGGTTCGCTGGTCCTTGGCCGCCGGAGGTCGCGTCCCTCCTAGGTTTCTCTTCATGTTCCGCCTTGTTTGAGGTATATCCCTTGGTGGGGGCAGCAGTGGCCTGGGGCGAGCTGTGGAGAAACTGCGCGGTCCTATTCGTCACTGACAATACGGCAGTTGTGGACATTATCATGAAGGGCAGGTCTAGTTCCAAATTGGTCATGTCATTCAGGAGGAGGTTCGTCTGGCTATCTTTGATGCATAATTTTCATTTTATATGTAGACACATTAGTGGAGACCGCAACGTCGCTGCAGATGCCCTGTCCCGCCTTAATTTTCCACTTTTCTTTCAGGTTTGTCCAGGGGCAGATCGGTTGCCAACGCCAATTCCTCACCAGTCCCAGCTGCGCTTGGACTAGTCTCCCATCTCACCGTAGCTAAGAGACTGATGGCCAATTCCTTGTTCAGTAATACTTTGAGGGCTTACAAGACAGCTTGGCGCCTGTTTCAGCGGTATGAGAACACCTACCCGGCCGCTGGCCTGGGGCCTATAACTCACCTATTGGGCTTCATCTGGTTTTGCCACTCTCAATTAAACCTGGCCCATAGCACGGTGAAACTATACCTGTCAGGTATTCGGTATCACTGGTACATGCTACATCCGGACCTACCGTCACTCTTCTCCGCCCACCCTATCAAAGCGGCGTTGAAGGGTTTGCGCAAGATGTCTGTTGTGAGGCGACATGTGCGTCAGCCATTCACCGGCAGCTTGTTCAGGTCAGTGACAGACAAACTGCAGCATAAACCATTCGGGCTGCAGGTAAGCTGTCATGGAACCATGAACCAGACGTACAACAAGAGATAAGTGGAAATAAGAAGGCTTTATTGAAAATCAAGCCGTAAGGCAAAAGTCCAAACAGATGGCTAAACCGAAGCAGGGTCTTGCGAAGCCAGAGGTCAGGAACCAGAAGGGTAGTCAGACGAAGCCTGGATCAGGAACCAGCAGGGTAGTCAGACGAAGCCTGGATCAGGAACCAGCAGGGTAGTCAGACGAAGCCTGGATCAGGAACCAGCAGGGTAGTCAGACGAAGCCAGGATCAGGAACCAGAAGCAGCAGCAGTCTTAGAAGCATGTGAACACAGGAGGACCAAGCAAGGAACTGAAGCCACAGACCTCCTATATATATGAGCTAGGCATCCAGCTCCTCCCAGTGGGAAGGAGAAGCCGCAGGGTGGGAGGCTACAAGAAACCCAGAAACCAAGATGGCCGCCAGCACATGTCAAACGAAGGAGAACAGCAAGAAGGTAAGACCATGACAGTACCTCCCCCTCAAGGGCCCCTCCTCCGCGGAGTAAAGAACGGTTTCTGAGGGAAGCGTGCGTGGAAGGCTCGGAGCAAGGCAGGAGCATGGACATCTGCGGAGGGAACCCAGGAACGCTCCTCTGGACCATAACCACGCCAATGGACCAAAAACTGCACCCGACCGCGGACCAGGCGTGAGTCCAGGATATTGCTCACCTCATACTCCTCACGATTGCCCACTTGGACCGGACGAGGCCGAGGAACCGAGGAAGTGAAACGATTACACACCAGTGGCTTCAACAGGGAGACATGAAACACGTTGGAGATCCGCATGCCAGGAGGAAGCGCAAGGGCATAGGCTACCGGGTTTACCCTGCGAAGCACTCGGAAGGGACCAACAAAGCGAGGCGCCAGCTTGGGAGTGGGCACTCGAAGGTTGAGGTTGCGGGTGGACAACCATACGCGGTCTCCGACCTGGTAGGAAGGAGCGGGCGCTCGTCTGCGATCAGCCTGTAGTCTCTGGCGCTGCGCAGAGACCTCAAGGGACCTCTGGATCTGTACCCAAGAAGCACGTAGGACGGAAAGGTGATCCTCCACAGCCGGAATATCCTGGGGAGAGAATACCTCCGGTAACACGGCAGGTTGGAACCCATAATTGGCCATGAAGGGAGACGTCCCAGAGGAAGAGTTCACCGCCGTGTTCCTGGCAAACTCAGCCCAAGGCAGGAGGTCAACCCAATTGTCTTGGTGATCGGAGACATAGCAACGAAGGAATTGCTCCAAGGCCTGATTGGATCGTTCTGCGGCCCCATTGGACTGAGGGTGGTAGGCCGAGGAGAAAGAGAGATGAATCCCCAACTGGGAGCAAAAGGCGCGCCAGAACCTGGACACAAACTGACTCCCCCGATCCGACACATGACCTCCCTGGCAAAAATCGAGGCCAACTCTTGTGCAGAGGGTAACTTCTTGAGAGGAACACAGTGGCACATTTTGGAAAACCGATCCACAATCATGAGAATGACCGTATGGCCTCGGGATGCAGGGAGGTCCACAATGAAATCCATCCCCAGGTGTGACCATGGACGCTCCCCGGTGGCTATGGGTTGCAAAAGGCCCAACGGAAGGTGCCGAGGGGACTTACTCTGGGCACAAACGGAGCATGCCGCTACATATGCGGCGATGTCGGAACGTAGAGAAGGCCACCAGAACAGACGTGAAACAGCCCAGGACAGCTGGTTCTTTCCAGGATGCCCCGCGGCCTTGGAGTTATGGTAGGTTCGCAACAACCGAGTGCGCAACTCCTCAGGCACAAAACATCTGCCGTTGGGTCTCCCAGAGGGAGCACCAGATTGAGCCGCCAAAATCTGCTCACCCAGGGGAGAGGTCAGGCTGGTGCGAATAGCGGCCAGGATCTGATTCGGAGGTATGACCGAAGTCGGAATCGACTCCTCCCCGGACAGCTCAGAGTACTGCCGTGATAAGGCATCCGCTCTGATGTTCTTGGAACCGGTTAGGTAGGAGACCACGTAATTAAAACGTGACAAGAACAGAGCCCACCTGGCCTGACGTGGTGTCAATCTCTTGGCCTCAGAGAGGTAGGTCAGATTCTTGTGGTCCGTCAGGATGAGAACCGGAACCACCGAGCCCTCGAGCAAGTGCCTCCATTCTTTAAGGGCCTGCACGATGGCCAATAACTCCCTGTCACCAATCTGATAGTTGCACTCCGCGGAAGACAGTTTCCGGGAGTAAAACCCACAAGGAAGCAGAGGACCCTCTGGTGTTCTACGCTGAGACAGAAGGGCGCCTACTCCCGTCTCAGACGCGTCCACCTCGAGGACAAAAGGCAACCCAGGGTTGGGATGCGACAGAATCGGAGCCGACACAAAGGCGGACTTTAGAGCCTCAAAAGCTCGGATGGCCTCGAGCGGCCAGACCTGGGGATTACTGCCCTTCCTGGTCAGATCCGTGAGAGGCTTGGCTAGCATGGAAAAGTCCCTGATGAACTTCCGATAATAATTGGCGAAGCCCAAAAAGCGCTGCAGGGCACGAAGACCACTGGGCTGGGGCCACTGTAAGACAGCCGAAACCTTCTCAGGATCCATGGAGAACCCCTCAGCGGAAATGATGTAACCTAAGAAGGTTACCTGGGATCGGTGAAATTCGCATTTCTCAAGCTTACCGAACAGCTTGTTCTCTCGTAACCGTTGCAACACTCGTCTGACATCCAGAATGTGGGCCTCCATGGATTCAGAATATACCAAGATGTCATCCAAATAGACCACCACACACTGCTGCAACAGGTCACGGAAAACATTGTTGATGAATTCCTGGAAGACTGCGGGCGCATTGCACAACCCAAAGGGCATAACCAAGGATTCATAATGACCGGTCCTGGTGTTAAACGCGGTCTTCCACTCATCGCCCGCCTTGATCCTTACCAGGTTATATGCCGCCCTCAGGTCGAGTTTGGTAAAGACCGTGGCCCCTTTGAGGCGATCGAACAGCTCGGAAATCAAGGGTATCGGGTAAGCGTTCTTGATCGTGATGCGATTGAGACCCCTGTAATCGATGCAAGGCCTCAACTCACCGTCCTTCTTTTTCACAAAGAAAAATCCAGCCCCTGCCGGGGACGAGGATTTGCGAATTTGCCCGCGTGAAAGCGCCTCCCTCACGTACTCCTCCATGGCCTCATTCTCCGCTACCGACAGTGGATAGACTTTGCCACGAGGAGGAACGGCACCAGATTGTAACTCTATGGCACAATCGTATGGGCGGTGCGGAGGTAGGGCAACCGCACGCACCTTATCGAATACATCCCGGTACTCCTCGTATTCAGGAGGCAACAGAGAGTCCGAGGAAGTACACAGCAACTTGACAGGCCCATGGATGCAACTAGCCCCACACTGCGGTGACCACGAGAGGATCTCGGCCGATCTCCAATCGAAAGTCGGATTATGCCTCTGGAGCCAGGGGTACCCCAAGACCACCGAGTAGTGTGAAGACGAAATAACCTGGAGACAGACCGACTCTCTGTGAACGGCACCAATGGCCATCCCCACTGGAAGGGTCTCCTGAGTCACGTGTGGCGGCAGAAGGGGTCTGCCGTCTATCGCCTCAAGAGCCAGTGGGGAACCTCGAGGCTGCAGAGGAATGGAATTGGCGGCAGCGAACACACTATCAATGAACAAACCACCAGCACCAGAGTCCACCAACGCCTGGGTCGTCACCGAGCCCCCGACCCAGGAGAGGACAACAGTGATCAGTGGTTTGTCAACACGGTAAACCGGGGATGAGGAGACTCCACCCAAGATCTGCCCCCGACAGGATCTCAGGTGCGAGCGTTTCCCGGACGGTTCGGACATGCCAACCGAAAATGCCCACCGAGACCACAGTACATGCATCGGCCCTCGCGTCTCCGGAGTACCCTCTCCCCCTCGGACAGGCGAGCAAACCCCAGCTGCATGGGTTCACCCCCAGACGAGTCATCCCCAGGAGGCGCGGGAGGAGAGGGAGGCACGGGTGGGACAGCAAACGTAGGCGCCAATCTGTTAGAAGACCTCCGCAGGCTCTCCTTAAAGGAAGGTCTCTCCCTGAGTCTGGTGTCAATCAAAATCAGGAAAGAAATAAGAGACTCGAGCTCCACTGGTAGGTCCTTAGCTGCAACCTCATCCTTCAAGGCATCCGAGAGACCATGAGAGAAAGCAGCGACCAGAGCCTCATTATTCCAGCCCACCTCTGCTGCCAGGGTACGAAACTCAATGGCGTATTCAGCTACGGATCGTGAACCCTGTCTGATGGACATAAGGAGCTTCGCAGCAGAGGCAGCACGAGCTGGCACATCGAATACCTTCCGAAGAGAAGCAACAAAACCGGAAAACTCGGCAACCACCGGATTGTTGTTCTCCCATAAAGGGCTGGCCCAGGCCAAGGCCTTGTCCGAGAGCAGCGAGATCAAGAAGCCCACCTTTGATCTCTCAGTAGGAAAGGCATGTGGCAGCAACTCGAAATAAATGCCCACCTGGTTAAGGAAACCTCGGCACTAAGTTGGCTCTCCCCCAAAGCGCTGTGGAAGGGGGGCAGAACCGGTCATACCCCGAGACACCGCAGGCGCAGCAACAGGTGTCGGGGTATACTCTGGCGCAACAACCGTAGCGGCAGTAGGAGCGGGCCCAGGAGCGACAACCGACCCATCGGCAACGGAAGCGAAATGAGCCGTGCGTTCAAGCAGGGTTTGCAACGCCACAGCGAACCGACCCAACAGGTGATCCTGCTGATCAAGTCTGGCAACCATCGTAGGTAGCGAGGATGGCCCTGTACCGTCAAAATTCATGGCTTGGTCCTAATGTCATGGAACCATGAACCAGACGTACAACAAGAGATAAGTGGAAATAAGAAGGCTTTATTGAAAATCAAGCTGTGAGCAAAAGTCCAAACGGATGGCTAAACCGAAGCAGGGTCTTGCGTAGACAGAGGTCAGGAACCAGAAGGGTAGTCAGACGAAGCCTGGATCAGGAACCAGCAGGGTAGTCAGACGAAGCCGGGATCAGGAACCAACGGGGTAGTCAGACGAGGCCAGGATCAGGAACCAGAAGCAGCAGCAGTCTTAGAAGCATGTGAACACAGGAGGACCAAGCAAGGAACTGAAGCCACAGACCTCCTATATATATGAGCTAGGCATCCAGCTCCTCCCAGTGGGAAGGAGAAGCCGCAGGGTGGGAGGCTACAAGAAACCCAGAAACCAAGATGGCCGCCAGCACATGTCAAACGAAGGAGAACAGTAAGAAGGTAAGACCATGACAAAGGCAAAGACATCATTTATACTCAACATGGGACTATTTGAATTCAACAGGATGCCATTCGGCTGTACAATGATCCTGGCACCTTCCATCGGCTTATGGAGAAATGTCTGGGAGACCTGAATTTTGAAGCGACCCTGATATACTTGGACGATATAATTGTGTACTCCACTACTTTTCAAGAAAATCTGAATCGACTAGGGCAAGTAGTCGAGCTACTGCGAGCCCATGGCCTGAAGGTAAAGCCAAAGAAGTGTAATCTCTTCAAGAGGGAGATCGAGTACTTGTACCATACTGTAAATGGTGCAGGGTAGCCAGAGCTCTTGGGCAGCCCCAGTGGTGCTTATCAAGAAGAAGGACGGCACTTGTGGGCCATGACTGAGAAGTTTGCGGGATATCTAACAGGGGCTAAGATCTTTGTACGGACTGACAACAACCATCTGGCTCATCTGGACACTGCCAAGCTAGGAGCCCTGGAACAACGTTGTGCAGCTCGCCTTGCAAAGTATGATTTCTCGATTCGCTACCGTTCCGCTACAAAGAACACTAATGCCGACGGTCTGTCGAGGGCTACTTTTGGTAGGGGATCTCGATTATCAAAAAGAAGATGAAACTCCAAACTTCCACAAGTTCACACCCCCAGCAGTCGCGGCACAGTGAGGATGTCCGTGCTCTACCCAAGACATTAGGCAGAACTAATGAAGAATGGGGCTAAATACAAGATGAAGATGTTGGACTGTGGCAGATGAAAGGCTGGGTAACCCAGCGAAGGAAACCCCCGACAGAGAAGAAAGGACTGACCTAGATGCTGAGGTGAAGTTCATTTTACATTAATGGGACAGACTGGAAGTCCACAGAGCTATTTTGTACCGTAAGTAGGGATGAGCGAACCCAAACTGTATAGTTCGGGTTCGTACCGAATTTTGGGGTGTCCGTGACACGGACCCCAACCCGAACATTTTCGTAAAAGTCTGGGTTCAGGTTCGGTGTTCGTCGCTTTCTTGGCGCTTTTTGAAAGGCTGCAAAGCAGCCAATCAACAAGCGTCATACTACTTGCCCCAAGAGGCCGTCACAGCCATGCCTACTATTGGCATGGCTGTGATTGGCAGGTGCAGCATGTGACCCAGCCTCTATTTAAGCTGGAGTCACGTAGCGCCGCAAGTCACTCTGCTCTGATCAGTGTAGGGAGAGGTTGCATCTGCGAATGTTAGGGCGAGATTAGGCAGTGATTAACTCCTCCAAAACACTTAAGTCAGTGATTGATCTACAGCTGTGGATCATTGAACTGCTGCTATTCAATTGCTCACTGTTTTTAGGCTGCCCAGAGTGTTTTTCAGTCACTTTTTTCTGGGGTGATCGGCGGCCATTTTGTGTCTTGTGGTGCGCCAGCACAAGCTGCCACCAAGTACATTTAACCATCAACAGTGTGGTTATGTTTTTTGCTATATCCTACATCAGGGGCAAGCTACTACCAAATCCATTTAACCATCAATAGTGTGGTTATTTTTTTTGCTATATCCTACATCAGGGGCAAGCTGCCACCAAGTCCATTTAACCATCAATAGTGTGGTTATTTTTTTGCTATATGCTACATCAGGGGCAAGCTGCCACCAAGTCTATTTGACCATCAATAGTGTGGTTATTATTTTGCTATATCCTACATCAGGGGCAAGCTGCCACCAAGTCCATTTAACCATCAATAGTGTGGTCATTTTTTTGCTATATCCTACATCAGGGGCAAGCTGCCACCAAGTCCATTTAACCATCAATAGTGTGGTTATTATTTTGCTATATCCTACATCAGGGGCAAGCTGCCACCAAGTCCATTTAACCATCAATAGTGTGGTTATTATTTTGCTATATCCTACATCAGGGGCAAGCTGCCACCAAGTCCATTTAACCATCAATAGTGTGGTTATTTGTTTGTTATATCCTACATCAGGGGCAAGCTGCCACCAAGTCCATTTAACCTTCAATAGTGTGGTTATTATTTTGCTATATCCTACATCGGGGCAAGCTGCCACCAAGTCCATTTAACCATCAATAGTGTGGTTATTTTTTTTGCTATATCCTATATCAGGGGCTTGGCTGTGCTTGCTATTTTATTGAGAGGTGAAATACAATTGCCAAAATAGCAGTACCCTAAATCTGGTGTTTCAGCTGTGGCCAGCCAAATGTAATACTGTCTGCTGTCTGGCAAAGGATATATTTTTGTTCTGGGTTGAAATACAATTCCCAACTTAGCAATTCCCTAAATCACTAGTTTCTGCTGTATCAGGCCTACTTTAAATCTATCCATAAAAGGGTATATTAGATTGAAGGTGCAGATAGGGTCATTCTCAATAACTTGACACACTAGCTATCGTGCATTTCCAAGTCTAATTCAGTCCGTAAACGTATACCTGTCACACAGCACCTAAATAATAGGCCTCAAATTTATATTCAGCTAAATCTGTAGTTATTGCTGTAGCTGGTCAAGTTATTTTGTGTCCGTCAAAGCACAGTTTTTGTTCTGGGTTGAAATACAATTCCCAACTTAGCAATTCCCTAAATTAGTGGTTTCTGCTCTATCAGGACAACTTTAAATCTATCCATAAAAGGGTATATTAGATTCAAGGTGCTGATAGGGTCATTCTCAATAACTTCACACACAAGCTACCGTGCATTTCCAAGTCTAATTCTGTCCGTAAGCGTATACCTGTCATCCAGCGCCTAAATACTAGGCCTACAATTTATATTCAGCTAAATCTGTTGTTACTGCTGTGCCTGTATTAGTGTAATACAGTACCTAAATAGATAGCCAGATAGTGTTAGGTGTCTGTAAAAAAAGGCCTGAATTTGAATAAAATACATTGGGCCAAATAATATGTTTCTTATTGTGGTGAACCGTAACAATGAGGAAAACATCTAGTAAGGGACGCGGACGCGGACATGGTCGTAGTGGTGTTAGTGGACCCTCTGGTGCTGGGAGAGGACGTGGCCGTTCTGCCACAGCCACACGTCCTAGTGTACCAACTACCTCAGGTCCCAGTAGCCGCCAGAATTTACAGCGATATTTGGTGGGGCCCAATGCCGTTCTAAGGATGGTAAGGCCTGAGCCATTAGTCAATTGGGTGGCCGACAATAGATCCAGCACTTTCACATTATCTCCCACCCAGTCTTCTGCAGAAAGCGCACAGATGGCGCCTGAAAACCAAGCCCATCAGTCTGTCACATCACCTCCATGCATACCAGGTAAACTGTCTGAGCCTCAAGTTATGCAGCAGTCTCTTATGCTGTTTGAAGACTCTGCTGGCAGGGTTTCCCAAGGGCATCCACCTAGCCCTTCCCCAGCAGTGGAAGATATAGAATGCACTGACGCACAACCACTTATGTTTCCTGATGATGAGGACATGGGAATACCACCTCAGCACGTCTCTGATGATGACGAAACACAGGTGCCAACTGCTGCTTCTTTCTGCAGTGTGCAGACTGAACAGGAGGTCAGGGATCAAGACTGGGTGGAAGACGATGCAGGGAATAATGAGGTCCTAGACCCCACATGGAATGAAGGCCGTGCCACTGACTTTCACAGTTCGGAGGAAGAGGCAGTGGTGAGACCGAACCAACAGCGTAGCAAAAGAGGGAGCAGTGGGCAAAAGCAGAACACCCACCGCCAAGAGAATCTGCCTGCTACTGACCGCCGCCATCTGGGACCGAGCACCCCAAAGGCAGCTTCAAGGAGTTCCCTGGCATGGCAGTTCTTCAAACAATGTGCTGACGACAAGACCCGAGTGGTTTGCATGCTGTGCTATCAGAGCCTGAAGCGAGGCATTAACGTTCTGAACCTTAGCACAACCTGCATGACCAGGCACCTGCATGCAAAGCATGAACTGCAGTGGAGTAAACACCTTAAAAACAAGGAAGTCACTCAGGCTCCCCCTGCTACCTCTTCTGCTGCTGCCACCTCGGCCTCTTCTGCTGCTGCTGCCTCGGCCTCTTCCTCCGCCTCTGGAGGAACGTTGGCACCTGCCGCCCAGCAAACAGGGGATGTACCACCGACACCACCACCTCCGTCACCAAGCATCTCAACCATGTCACACGGCAGCGTTCAGCTCTCCATCTCACAAACATTTGAGAGAAAGCGTAAATTCCCACCACTCCCTCGATCCCTGGACCTGAATGCCAGCATTTCTAAACTACTGGCCTATAAAATGCTGTCATTTAGGCTGGTGGACACAGACAGCTTCAAACAGCTCATGTTGCTTGCTGTCCCACAGTATGTTGTTCCCAGCCGGCATTACTTCTCCAAGAGAGCCGTGCCTTCCCTGCACAACCAAGTATCCGATAAAATCAAGTGTGCACTGCGCAACGCCATCTGTGGCAAGGTCCACCTAACCACAGATACGTGGACCAGTAAGCACGGCCAGGGACGCTATATCTCCCTAACTGCACACTGGGTAAATGTAGTGGCGGCTGGGCCCCAGGCGGAGAGCTGTTTGGCGCACGTCCTTCCTCCGCCAAGGATCGCAGGGCAACATTATTTGCCTCCTGTTGCCTCCTCCTCCTACTCGGCTTCCTCCTCCTCTTCTTCCACCTGCTCATCCAGTCAGCCACACACCTTCACCACCAACTTCAGCACAGCCCGGGGTAAACGTCAGCAGGCCATTCTGAAACTCATATGTTTGGGGGACAGGCCCCACACCGCACAGGAGTTGTGGCGGGGTATATAACAACAGACCGACGAGTGGTTGCTGCCGGTGAGCCTCAAGCCCGGCCTGGTAGTGTGCGATAATGGGCGAAATCTCGTTGCAGCTCTGGGACTAGCCGGTTTGACGCACATCCCTTGCCTGGTGCATGTGCTGAATTTGGTGGTGCAGAAGTTCATTCACAACTACCCCGACATGTCAGAGCTGCTGCATAAAGTGCGGGCCGTCTGTTCGCGTATCCGGCATTCACATCCTGCCGCTGCTCGCCTGTCTGCGCTACAGCGTAACTTCGGCCTTCCCGCTCACCGCCTCATATGCGACGTGCCCACCAGGTGGACAGACTGTGCGAGCAGCAGCCATAGTGGAGTTTCAGCTGCAGCACGCACGGGTCAGTCGCACTGCGGAACAGCACCACTTCACCATCAATGACTGGGCCTCCATGCGAGACCTGTGTGCCCTGCTGCACTGTTTTGAGTACTTCACCAACATGGCCAGTGGCGATGACGCCGTTATCAGCGTTACAATACCACTTCTATGTCTCCTTGAGAAAACACTTAGGGCGATGATGGAAGAGGAGGTGGCCCAGGAGGAGGAGGAGGAGGAAGAGGGGTCATTTTTAGCACTTTCAGGCCAGTCTCTTCAAAGTGACTCAGAGGGAGGTTTTTTGCAACAGCAGAGGCCAGGTACAAATTTGGCCAGCCAGGGCCCACTACTGGAGGACGAGGAGGACGAGGAGGAGGTGGAGGAGGATGAGGATGAGGATGAAGCATGTTCACAGCGGGGTGGCACCCAACGCAGCTCGGGCCCATCACTGGTGCGTGGCTGGGGGGAAACGCAGGACGATGACGATACGCCTCCCACAGAGGACAGCTTGTCCTTACCTCTGGGCAGCCTGGCACACATGAGCGACTACATGCTGCAGTGCCTGCACAACGACAGCAGAGTTGCCCACATTTTAACGTGTGCGGACTACTGGGTTGCCACCCTGCTGGATCCACGGTACAAAGACAATGTGCCCACCTTACTTCCTGCACTGGAGCGTGATAGGAAGATGCGCGAGTACAAGCGCACGTTGGTAGACGCGCTACTGAGAGCATTCCCAAATGTCACAGGGGAATAAGTGGAAGCCCAAGGCGAAGGCAGAGGAGGAGCAAGAGGTCGCCAACACAGCTGTGTCACGGCCAGCTCCTCTGAGGGCAGGGTTAGCATGGCAGAGATGTGGAAAAGTTTTGTCAACACGCCACTGCTAACTGCACCACCACCTGATACGGAACGTGTTAGCAGGAGGCAACATTTCACTAACATGGTGGAACAGTACGTGTGCACACCCCTCCACGTACTGACTTATGGTTCGGCCCCATTCAACTTCTGGGTCTCTAAATTGTCCACGTGACCAGAGCTAGCCTTTTATGCCTTGGAGGTGCTGGCCTGCCCGGCGGCCAGCGTTTTGTCTACAGCCAATGTGGACAAGCTGACGTTCATAAAAATGAACCAGGCATGGATCCCACAGGACCTGTCCATCCAGATTAGACATTAACTACCTCCCCTTAACTATATATTATTGTACTCCAGGGCACTTCCTCATTTAATCCTATTTTTATTTTCATTTTACCATTATATTGCGGGGCAGCCCAAAGTTGAATGAACCTCTCCTCTGTCTGGGTGCCGGGGCCTTAATATATGACAATGGACTGTTCCAGTGTTGGGTGACGTTAAACCTGATTCTCTGCTATGATATGAAGACTGATTCTCTGTTGACATGAAGCATGAATCTCTGTTATGGGACCTCTCTCCTCTGCCTGGGTGCCGGGCCTAAATATATGACAATGGACTGTTCCAGTGTTGGGTGACGTGAAGCCTGATTCTCTGCTATGACATGAAGACTGATTCTCTGCTGACATGAAGCCTGAATCTCTGTTATGGGACCTCTCTCCTCTGCCTGGGTGCCGGGGCCTAAATATATGACAATGGACTGTTCCAGTGTTGGGTGACATGAAGCCTGATTCTCTGCTATGACATGAAGACTGATTCTCTGCTGACATGAAGTCAGATTATCTGCTATGGGACCTCTCTCCAATTGATATTGGTTAATTTTTATTTATTTTATTTTTATTCATTTCCCTATCCACATTTGTTTGCAGGGGATTTAACTACATTTTGCTGCCTTTTGCAGCCCTCTAGCCCTTTCCTGGGCTGTTTTACAGCCTTTTTAGTGCCGAAAAGTTCGGGTCCCCATTGACTTCAATGCGGTTCGGGACGAAGTTCAGGTCGGGTTCGGATCCCGAACCCTAACATTTCCGGGAAGTTCGGCCGAACTTCTCGAACCCGAATATCCTCAACTCTAACCGTAAGTGGCAGCAGCCTGCTGATCTAGAAGCAAGGTGGCAAGTAGCAATTCCCAGAAGCATGGCACAGGAGAAGCCAAAGAAGCCCATGAATTTGGAGCTCACTTCGGGCCAATCAAAACCTACCAGTGGCTGCAGCGTTATGTATATTGTCCACGACTGGAGGCCACTGTTAAGGAAGTTTGCCGACAGTGTTGAGTGTGTAAACTCACTAAAAGCACAGAACAGAGAGCACCCCTACAGACCAAAGAACTGCTGGAAGTAACATAGTAACATAGTACATAAGGCCGAAAAAAGACATTTGTCCATCCAGTTCAACCTGTCATCCTGCAAGTTGATCCAGAGGAAGGCAGAAAAAAAAAAACTGTGAGGTAGAAGCCAATTTTCATCACTTTAGGGAAATAAAAAATTCCTTACCGACTCCAATCAGGCAATCAGAATAACTCCCTGGATCAACGACCCCTCTCTAGTAGCCATAGCCTGTAATATTATTGCACTCCAGAAATACATCCAGGCCCCTCTTGAATTCCTTTATTGTACTCACCATCGCCACCTCCTCAGGTAGAGAGTTCCATAGTCTCACTGCTCTTACCTTAAAGAATTCTCTTCTATGTTTGTGTACAAACCTTCTTTCCTCCAGACACAGAGGATGTCCCCTCGTCACAGTTACAGTCCTGGGGATAAATAGATTATGGCATAGATCTCTGTACTGACCCCTGATATATTTATACATAGCAATTAGATCTCCCCTCAGTCGTCTTTTTTCTAAAGTGAATAACCCTAATTTTGATAATCTTTCAGGGTACAGTAGTTGCCCCATTCCAGTTATTACTTTAGTTGCCCTCCTCTGGACCCTCTCCAGCTCTGCTATGTCTGCCTTGTTCACAGGAGCTCAGAACTGTACACAGTATTCCATGTGTGGTCTGACTAATGATTTGTAAAGTGGTAGGACTATGTTTTCATCACGGGCATATATGCCCCTTTTGATGCAACCCATTATCTGAGTGGCCTTGGCAGCAGCTGCCTGACACTGGTTTTTGCAGCTTAGTTTGCTGTTTATTAGAATTCCTAGATCCTTTTCCATGTCAGTGTTACCGAGTGTTTTACCACTTAGTATGTACGGTTGACTTGCATTATTCCTTCCCATGTGCATAACTTCACATTTGTCAGTGTTAAACCTCATCTGCCACTTATCTGCCCAAGCCTCCAGTCTATCCAGATCGCTTTGTAGTAGTATACTGTTCTCTTCAGTGTTAATTACTTTATACAGTTTAGTGTCATCTGTGAAAATTGATATTTTACTATGCAAGCCTTCTACAAGATCATTAATAAATATATTGAAGAGAATAGGGCCCAATACTGACCCCTGAGGTACTCCACTAGTGACAGTGACCCAATCTGAGTGTGTACCACTAATAACCACCCTCTGTTTTCTATCCCCCAGCCAGTTACTTACCCACATACAGACATTTTCTCCCAGTCCGAGCAGTCTCATTTTATATACTAACCTTTTATGTGGTACAGTGTCAAATGCTTTGGAGAAGTCCAGATATACAACATCCATTGATTCGCCACTGTCAAGTTTAGAACTTACCTCCTCATAGAAACTGATTAAATTAGTTTGGCATGACCGATCCCTCATGAAGCCATGCTGATATGGCGTTATTTGCTTATTTCCATGGAGATGCTCTAACATAGCATCTCTCAGAAACCTTCAAACTGTTTACCCACAACAGATGTTAAACTTACCGGCCTATAGTTTCCAGGCTCTGTTTTTGGACCCTTTTTGAATATTGGCACCACATTAGCTATGCGCCAATCCTGTGGGACATTCCATATCAGTATAGAGTCTGCAAATATCAGAAATAAGGGTCTGTCTATGACATTACTTAATTTCCTTAGGATATGGGGGGGGGGGGGGGTATGCCATCCGGTCTTGGCGATTTGTCTATTTTAATCTTTTTAAGTCGCTGTTGTACTTCTTCCTGGGTCAGACAGGACACTTTTAATGGGGAATTTATTTTTACATTCAACATTTTCCTCAGTGAATACATTGGAGAAAAAAAAAATATTTAATAGCTTTGCTTTCTCCTCTTCATTACTCTCATTACTCTTTAAAGGGCCGACACCTTCAGATCTATACTTTTTTAACATTTATATAATTGAAGAACATTTTAGGGTTAGTTTTACTTAGTAATTAATCTCTCGGTCTCTAGTTTGGCTGCTTTTATTTGTTTTTTACTTGTATTTTTTTTTTCTTATAGTTTTTCAGTGCTTCCGTGCTACCCTCCTGTTTTAGTGTTTTATATGCCTTCTTTTTGTCATTTATTGCTTTCTTTACAGTTCTGTTTATCCACATTGGTTTCTTTTTGTTCCTTAACCTTTTCTTCCCATACGGTATGTACCTCTCACAATGAGATTTTAGGATGCTTTTAAAGAGATCCCATTTTGTGGCTGCATTTTTATTTTTGAGTACTTTGTCCGAGTTAGTTAGGCCTATGGCCTCTCTTAAGGCCCCATGCACACGGCCGTGTTTCACAGCCGTGTGCGGGCCGTGGAACCGCGGCCTGGATCCCTCCTGTGAGCTGGAGCGCACGGCGTCACTGGTTGCTATGACGGCGTGCGCTCCCTGCTGCCGGCCGCTATACAGTAATACACTGGTATGATCTATACCAGTGTATTACTGTACTGTGCCGGCAGCAGCGAGCGCACGGCGTCATAGCAACCAGTGACGCCGTGCGCTCCAGCTCACAGGAGGGATCCAGGCCGCGGTTCCACGGCCCGCACACGGCTGTGAAACACGGCCGTGTGCATGGGGCCTAATTGGCTGAATTTAGCTTTTTTGAAGTGTGGTATTTTTGTTCCTCCCTGTAGAAACGCTCTTTTGAATGATAATTAGAAGGCTATTACTTTATGGTCACTATTTCCCAGGTGTCCCCCAACTTGCACATCTGTTGTTCTGTCAGGCCTATTGGTTAATATTAAGTCCAGTATGGCCGTCCCTCTAGTTTGGTCCTGAACCAGTTGGGAGAGGTAATTGTCTTTGGCTATTGCCAAGAACCTGTTTCCTTTATGAGATATACAAGTTTCAGTTTCCCAGTCTATGTCTGGGTAGTTGAAGTCCCCCATAATAACCACCTCATTATGAATTGCTGCCTTTTCTATCTCATTTAGTAGTAGATTTTCTGTGGACTCTGGTATATTAGGTGGTTTATAGTAAACTCCTATTTGTAATTTATTGTTGTTTTTAGCTCCATGTATCTCTACCCACAGTGACTCCACATGTTCATGTCCCTCACTTATATCTTCACGGAGTGTGGGCTTTAGACCGGACTTTACATAAAGGCAGACCCCTCCCCCTCTCCGGTTTTGATGATCCTTTATAAACAGACTGTAACCTTGTACATTAACTGCCTAGTCATAGCTATCATCCAGCCATGTCTCAGTTATTCCCACTATTTCATAGTCCTCCTCACACATCACTAATTCAAGTTCCCCAGTTTTATTTGTCAGGCTTCTGGCATTAGTATACATACATTTGAGAGGTTTATGTATATTTTTTAGTTTTTTTACCCTACACCTTTCCTTGTGAACTGTTCTAGTCCCTCCTTTCATTCCTCCCCCATTACCACGACCTTGCCCCCGTCTCTATCTGCACTATCTTCCGCTTCTATAATGTAATTTCTTTCCCCTCCAGTCCCTAGTTTAAACACTCCTCCAACCTTCTAACCATCTTCTTCCCCAACACAGCTTCCCCTTCCCCGTTGAGGTGCAGCCCATCCCTACGATAGAGCCTGTAGCCGATAGAGAAGTCGGCCCAGTTCTCCAGGAACCCAAACCCCTCCTTCCTACACCAGTTCTTGAGCCACTTGTTAATCTCCCTAATCTCCCGCTGCCTTTCTTGTGTGGCCCGTTGTACAGGTAGTATTATGGAAAATGCTACCTTTGAGGTCCTTGCCCTAAGCTTTTGACCTAAATCCCTGAAATCATTTTTAAGGACTCTCCACCTACCCCTAACTTTGTCATTGGTTCCGATATGGACCATGACCGCTGGATCTTCTCCAGCCCCTCCCAGTAATATGTCATTCTGATCTGCGATGTGTCGAACTCTACAGGGAGTGCAGAATTATTAGGCAAGTTGTATTTTTGAGGATTAATTTTATTATTGAACAACAACCATGTTCTCAATGAACCCAAAAAACTCATTAATATCAAAGCTGAATATTTTTGGAAGTAGTTTTTAGTTTGTTTTTAGTTTTAGCTATTTTAGGGGGATATCTGTGTGTGCAGGTGACTATTACTGTACATAATTATTAGGCAACTTAACAAAAAACAAATATATACCCATTTCAATTATTTATTTTTACCAGTGAAACCAATATAACATCTCAACATTCACAAATATACATTTCTGGCATTCAAAAACAAATCAGTGACCAATATAGCCACCTTTCTTTGCAAGGACACTCAAAAGCCTGCCATCCATGGATTCTGTCAGTGTTTTGATCTGTTCACCATCAACATTGCGTGCAGCAGCAACCACAGCCTCCCAGACACTGTTCAGAGAGGTGTACTGTTTTCCCTCCTTGTAAATCTCACATTTGATGATGGACCACAGGTTCTCAATGGGGTTCAGATCAGGTGAACAAGGAGGCCATGTCATTAGATTTTCTTCTTTTATACCCTTTCTTGCCAGCCACGCTGTGGAGTACTTGGACGCGTGTGATGGAGCATTGTCCTGCATGAAAATCATGTTTTTCTTACCTTGCAGACTTCTTCCTGTACCACTGCTTGAAGAAGGTGTCTCCCAGAAACTGGCAGTAGGACTGGGAGTTGAGCTTGACTCCATCCTCAACCCAAAAAGGCCCCACAAGCTCATCTTTGATGATACCAGCCCAAACCAGTACTCCACCTCCACCTTGATGGCGTCTGAGTCGGACTGGAGCTCTCTGCCCTTTACCAATCCAGCCATCTGGCCCATCAAGACTCACTCTCATTTCATCAGTCCATAAAACCTTAGAAAAATCAGTCTTGAGATATTTCTTGGCCCAGTCTTGACGTTTCAGCTTGTGTGTCTTGTTCAGTGGTGGTCGTCTTTCAGCCTTTCTTACCTTGGCCATGTCTCTGAGTATTGCACACCTTGTGCTTTTGGGCACTCCAGTGATGTTGCAGCTCTGAAATATGGCCAAACTGGTGGCAAGTGGCATCTTGGCAGCTGCACGCTTGACTTTTCTCAGTTTATGGGCAGTTATTTTGCACCTTGGTTTTTCCACACGCTTCTTGCGACCCTGTTGACTATTTTGAATGAAACGCTTGATTGTTCGATGATCACGCTTCAGAAGCTTTGCAATTTTAAGAGTGCTGCATCCCTCTGCAAGATATCTCACTATTTTTGACTTTTCTGAGCCTGTCAAGTCCTTCTTTTGACCCATTTTGCCAAAGGAAAGGAAGTTGCCTAATAATTATGCACACCTGATATAGGGTGTTGATGTCATTAGACCACACCCCTTCTCATTACAGAGATGCACATCACCTAATATGCTTAATTGGTAGTAGGCTTTCGAGCCTATACAGCTTGGAGTAAGACAACATGCATAAAGAGGATGATGTGGTCAAAATACTCATTTGCCTAATAATTCTGCACGTAGTGTAGCACCAGGAAGACACTGTTCGGCGATCACGGTCTTTGTGACAGATTTCCCTATCTGTTCCCCTAATAATGGAGTATTAATGATTGTCCCATGAGGAGATAGTCTATCAGCCAGAGGCCTACAGTACTGCCTGGTCATGACTGACCACTTCTCCAAGTTTGCAGTGGTCACCCCCAACTCGGGACCAGACAGCGGAGTCCACAGCTCAGGATGTCTGTTAGGACTTCATCCGGGTCTATGGGTGTCCAAAGCGGATTCACTCAGATCAAGCAGCGTGTTTCCAAGGGAAAGTGATGGAGGAGCTACACCGACTGTATGGCATTGAAAAATCCAGGACAACCCCATCTCATCTCCAAGGGAATGGGGCCTGCGAGCGCTTTAACTGGACACTGCTTCAAATGCTGAGGGCGCTAGAAGAAGACAAGAAGACACACTGGCCTGACTATCTGCCTGGATTGGTCTGGGCTTACAATAATCGGGTCCACACCACCACTGGCTACACCCCATACATGTTACTGGTTCAGAAGAGCTGGTTGGGTAATAGTAGAATTGAATTTAGAACAACCAGAGGACCTAATAGAAGGATCGACCACCTCATGGGTGAAAGAACATTGCTGGTGGCTCCAGAACATCTGCCGGTTAGCAGGTCAGCAGTTACAAGAGAAAACTCATACTGACCGTCCTCCAATCCAGGAGGTTCCATTGTAGCCTGGTGACCGGTTACTGGTGCGAGAGAAATGGCCCAGAGGCAAGTTGACCGAGCGTTGGGAAGTACAGCCATACAAAGTGATCAAGAGAGTGTACCCCAATGGTCCGATCTATGAAGTACAGGTTGAAAATGAGGAGTTTGCCTCAAAGACTCTACATAGGAATGTGCTATGGCCATGCCAGTCTGAAGATCCCACACCTGCTCAGAGGATACCTCCTTCGGTCCCATCCTCAGACTTTATTATCCCCGATGAAGACGATAGTGAAGACTGGTGGGCTGTTCCTAACACTGAGGGAAGTTCCCAGGCCACAGGTGATGAAGCTCCTGTCACAGAACCAGTACCGGCTCGCAATGAGGAGAAACCCTCAACCACACCTGAATCTACTACTGCAGTGGATGACTCTAGGTTGGCAGCTCCCCGTGGGGAGAGTCAGGTCTTACCAGATAGTCAAGACCTCCGGAGATCCAGTAGGCTTACTGCAGGGGTTCCACCAAACAGGTACGCTGCCGATGAGTTCAATTAGTCCAACTGTATGTATTGTGGACAATGTTGTACTGCAGTTTAAAAGTTGTATTAACCATTCCTTTCTCATGGACTATATAGTAAGGCTGAGGACGGCCACCTTTAAGTGGGGAGGCATATAAGGGTCAGCCCCTAGAAGCACCAATTTACATTGCACTGTATTGCTAATAAGGTTTCACACAGACTGTGATGTCTTCCTCCGGCCACAAGAGGCCACTGTGTCGCAGAGTAAGAGAGAAATAAAAGTTGTTGGTTCCAGAGGATGTAGGAGGAGTTGAAGTTCCCGGGCAGAGAGAGAGTTTGGCTGCTGTGTGCTGGCTGAGGTGTACGGAGAGAGTCTGCTGTTGTGGGACAGAGCTACAGGGACAGCAAAGTGTGTTCCAGAAGAGCAAAGCGTTCAATTCAGAGACTTGTGACAAGACGGATTACTCTTGTCAGAGCTGGCCTATGTGGATTCCTGCAGAGAGAGAGAGAGAAAAAAACAGCTCTGGGACAAGCAAGCGACCGTATCAAGAGCCAGACTGCACCTGCCTTGATGTGCCAGACCAAGACAAGCAGCTACCTGCAGAACTGCACCGGTGCTAATCTGTGGTAGGACATAGAGCAGGAGACTTGGCTTACTAGAAATATTCCAGTAGGAAATTTTAGATGTGGGGGTTGTACCCTGTGTAGTCAGAACTCTCAGTTCATCAGTATGGCTGATTTGAGCTATAAAGTTCACAGCTTTATGAATTGCCGCAGCACATATGTTGTGTACATCGTGACCTGCAGTTGTGTCCGATTTTATATTGTTAAGATGATCCGCTGCATGTTTGAGCGCATCAGAGAACATTTGAGTTCAATCGACACAGGGAAGGGATCCCCCAGACTCATTGAACATTTTAGGGAAGTGCATGCTGGAGATGCAAGTTCATTAAGATTTACAGGGATTGAGTCCGTCTCTCCTCCTTTAAATGGAGGAGATAGACATCGCCAATTGTTGCAGTGTGAAGCGCGATGGATATTGCTGATGCAGGCAACAGGAAACTCAGGCCTAAATGATAGACTGGATTACAGTGTTTTGTTGTAATTTATATAAATGCTCTGTGACAAATATGTTGAATGTAGCAGTTTGTTTTTAAATGTAACCAATGTAATTAGCACCAGGAGAATGTCACTGATTGCACAGCTGATGCCTTGACGTGAAGTGCTTTAAGAGGTGGGGTGCAGGTGCACACACCTGTAGCAGCCTGACGAAGCACATATTGCGTGAAACAGCCGTCGCTGCATCTAGTGTGCAGGGAAGTGACTCCTAGCTCTGGTGCCGCATGTGCTTTGCTTTATGTGGCAATAAAGGAATATTTCATATCTTCACGATGGTGAGTGACGCCCTCTTTCTTTCTACTAAGAAGAATATTGCCTTGGACTAATTTTTGTTTGGGCTTGTGCACCGCTGAGATCGTGGTATTGGAGGAGAACCGTGTGGGATCTGCAATTCCGGGTTAAAGTTCGAGGAGAGACGTGGAGTGTGCGGTTTATAATTCTATTTAGAGTGTGATTTGTGTGGACTTGTGCTGTGGAGCTGAGCACCTTGGAACAAGCGTCTCACCTGACCCATATCTGAAGTGACCTGTATACGAAGTGTGCAGTTATGGCTTCAGAAGAGGTCACGGTATCCTTGAATGACGGCAGGGAAGGAGCTGAGCATTTCTTTGCACAATGTTATGATAAAAACTTGCTACAAAATCTAAGTACAATGGCTTTAGAAGCTAAAGTTACACAATTGTGGTCGGATTGGCTATCAGAAAAGTGAACCTAACCTATCTAACCCTATCTACAACAAGCAGTAGAGTTATGCCATAACTGCTGTGGTAGGGCAGCCTAAAGGGGGCCACCCTAATGTGAAGTGACTGTAAGATGGTGTGGGTGGGTGAAATCAGCTGAATCGGCGTCAGCCTGGCCCCACAGGTGCCTATAAATAGCCTAGTAATCAGCCAGCCTGGGCCCACAGGTACGTGTAATCAGCCTCCCCTCTCACAAATGCAGCAATATCTTGCTTATACTTGTGGTCGGATCGGCTATCAGAAAAGTGAACCTAACCTATCTAACCCTATCTACAACAAGCAGTAGAGTTATGCCATAACTGCTGTGGTAGGGCAGCCTAAAGGGGCCAAAAAGAGCAGACCTTACTTTAGCGTAAATATATACATACCGTTACGACACCCAATTTTGAACGGAAAAGACCTTTCACGATGAAGGTGCGGAATATACCGTATATATCACAGTGACTTCCATCTACCTTACCTCTTTGTCATGTGCACAGGCACATCGTTTTTGGAGATGGTTAATGCTGATGCGATTGAAAGAGTGGCCGGTAACCAGGAACGATTTACTCCTATGTTGACTAACAACATATGACCATATAACGAGAAGGTTTGAATCCTGAGAGCTGCAGACTGAAACAAACAATGGTGAATCTGTTGGAAGGGCCTAAATGAACTCCAACCATCCACCAAGGGCCCTGATCGGGCACTGACTGTTACTGGTGGCAAAATACTTCACCTCTACTTATTCCCCAGGCTACATTTTTTTATTTTTATTAATGACCCAAAAGTTAGCACATGGCGTATGCCGTTTTACTGTAGTAGTAGATTAAGTGAAACGTGTAAACTCACCAGGCCTGGGGAACCATAAACAGGAATACATGGCTATTTCGATTAACAAGCTAATGTTACCTGTAATAAAGACAGAACGTACACATAATACCTGCAGTTGTGACAGAAAATAAGCTTAAGGTCGTGATAAACTATGTATGCTGCGCCTGTAGTCGTAATAGGACTTGTCGTGTCTGTAGTCATGACAGACTTCGTAAACTGTGCCTTATTACTGTACCTCCTACTGGAAGACAGCCGATACCCAGGACTTAGGCCAGACACCAACACCCTCAGCCCAAGTTTGTAGATGAAGTAAGCATGCCTGGGAGAAGAAGATGTCCGTCAAGGCAGGCTTGGGATGACTGCTTATAAAGAAAACAATGAAGACCCAACAACCTAGAAAATAAAAATCAGAAAACAATAACGTGAATGAGACTAATGGCACAAGCCACGTGTGCGAGCCACCAAGAGAAAATTGTATTGCGAGCCACAGATGACCGAGCCATGCGAGCGGGTCTGAAGGCAGAAAAGACATGGAACCTACTTGTTGTGGGACCACGCAGCCGGTCTGAAATGGCGGAGTTATGTGTGTAAATTTTAAACAGAGAAGCCCTGCGTGAGAGACTCTAATGGCGGAGCCCTGCGTGAGAGACTCTAATGGCGGAGCCCTGCGTGAGAGACTCTAATGGCGGAGCCCTGCGTGAGAGACTCTAATGGCGGAGTCATATGTATAAAACTAAAACGGAGAAGCCATGCGTGAGAGACTCTAATGGCTGAGCAATGCGTGAGAGACTCTAATGGCGGAGCCATGCGTGAGAGACTCTAATGGTGGAGCCATGCGTGAGAGACTCTAATGGCGGAGCCATGCGTGAGAGACTCTAATGGCGGAGCCATGCGTGAGAGACTCTAATGGCGGAGCCATGCGTGAGAGACTCTAATGGCGGAGCCATGCGTGAGAGACTCTAATGGCGGAGCCATGCGTGAGAGACTCATGGCATTTTTTTTTTTTATACAACGATGGTCACCACAGCACCACCTCATATTGGCCTATGAAAGACATAACATGGTTGAACATAAACCCTGATGCAACGCCAATTGATAGACATATAGTGCACCTATAACCATAGCATGGAACCGCAGACACATGCTTGCCCATAAAATAATGTTTATGATTAAACACACTTACATACAAGAACATCGGAACTCAATTACAGATGCCTTGACCAAATCTGCTTGTGCCCCTATACGCAGACCACTGATACACATTTACGGACACCTTGCATGTCCGGCGCTAAATGCGGACGTGCGCCCCACATGTAAAACAGGTGACAGTTAAACATGCAATTATTTTTTATTTTTATTTTTTCCGCTCATTCCTGCCTAATTTTAGGCATCTATCATACCAATACCTATATATACAGTAAACCCCCCCCAAGCCCCGAAACGGCCGGGCAACTATCCTAGCCACCGACATCCGACTATTTGCTCCCAACCCCCTTCATCCCAGAACACTGCAAATCGCAGTTGATCCACATTTACCATCACTTAAACACAGCATGCATAGCTTGAGCCAACTGCAGACACGCACCCCGCATGTAAACCAGGTATCAGAAAACATACAATCATACCTGCTCTAAGCACGTGCTACCCCAATAACTGTATGTAATGGCCCCACCAGGCCTCTGAATAGCCGTTTTTTTGTTTTTGTTTTTTAAACGCGTCTGTAGTCATGACAGACTAATGCCTGCAGTCGTGGCAGGGCTTCGTAACGGGTCTGTAGTCGTGACAGACTAATGCCTGCAGTCGTGGCAGGGCTTCGTAACGGGTCTGTAGTCGTGACAGACTAATGCCTGCAGTCGTGGCAGGACTTTATAACGAGTCTGTAGTTGTGACAGACTAATGCCTGCTGTCGTGGCAGGGCTTTATAACGAGTCTGTAGTCGTGACAGACTAATGCCTGCAGTCGTGGCAGGGCTTTATAACGAGTCTGTAGACGTGACAGACCTGGCAGTACCTGCCTAGACAAAAAAAAAAAAAAAAAGATATATATATATATATATATATATATATATACATTTTTTACAAACCCCCCCCCCCCCCCAGTGGGCACGACAGTAGGCGCCACCACGCGGAACTAGCAAAAGTGGGGCTGCATGCCCGTATGCCCAGGACGGTGGCTTCAACCACCCCTGCCAACCCCAAGAAGCACAAAAGGTAGCCCATACGTGAGAATCGCGCCTAACTCACCTGGCGGACATGTCAGCAACCTACCCCGGCAGTGTCACAGCAGAGTAGCTGGCCGAACTGAAACCTAAACAAGTAATAACAAATAGGTGACCAAACGTATCACTGCTGCGGCACACCTACCCTAACCTAATAGCGCTCCTCACAACCCCTGCCAATGCTGCATGACGAAAGTAACCCACCGAACCACCCGTGTGTAAGCACGGACTGACGCCAACGCTAAATGGCTCGTCTCAACACCCCCGATACTACTTAAGTACACGGAGGCTGCACTCACCAAAAAAAGCCTGCTACCCAAGTATAAGTATGGCTAAATGCAGTTGTTTTTTTTTTTTTTTTTAAACATATGTGAATGCATTTATTTTTCCTGCTGGACAACTACCTCCCCCAAACACCCTACCACCCTACCTACCTAAACTGGATTTATTTTTCCTTTTTTCCTTTTTTCCTTTTTCCTCTTCTTTTACAACGTGAGCCAGACCTAAAGGAAAATGCATAGACATTAGTGATCCGAACCACGTGCATAAATGAAACATTAAACCAACCGCAAAATTGAAACAGATGGGAGAAAACAAGAGCCAGAGTCATTGCAGTTCGCTAAGAGAAGATCATTGTCGTGACAAACGAATGAACAACTGTGAAAACATAGTAGGAACTTACTCCTATTGGCCCACTGACCGCTAGGGAGCTATTTGGTTAACTGGGGCAGGGGACCAATCTGAGTGAATGCGAACCAGAAGTAAAGGAGACCAGTCTAAGTGAATGCATAGCAGGACTAAAGAACACCACAAAAAAATTATCATCTTCTTTTTTTTTTTTCCTTTCTCTCCTTTTCGAAGTGAACAGAAAAGTAGACCTATGGAATGTAACAAACCACTGAGGAAAGAGACGTAAGCCTGAAAAGAAAGCAGCTATGCTTATAGGAAGAGCAGTATCAGAGCGGTGTGCTGGTTGCCCTATTAAGAATACTGAGTAATCATAATGAAGCAATGAAAACAAATGCAGCTTTAAGTGGAAGCAGAGTATACCACATAATGCCAGAACAAGTGGGTGCATGCAGCTCTGGATGCGAGTGGTGCCTAAAAACTTGGTATGGGCACAGCTCTGAGTATGAGCATGAAGAGCATAGTATAAAGAAGCAGATCACCTGCATGGACTAACTAACACCCTGTGCCTAAATAACCCCCTTGGAAACCTTATGTACGGCCGGCAGAAGGAAGCCAGCCACCGCCTATGATCCGCTCCCCCTGACAGAGCCTAGTACTCCTTCCCCTGATCCCTGCCTAACTAACGGCACGGTGGCCCGTGCCAGACTTTATTGAAGATGAGGATCGGGGACACGGTGTCCCCTGCCCCTTTACACACAGCCACGTGGGGAGCTCACGCTGCTCCCTGGCAGAGTGCACCAGTGCGGGGGAGCCCCCCCCCCTCAGCCAGGGGCCGACCCACCGCCGGCTGGACACTCGTACCGCTTGGGGAGCAGCACAGCTCCCTGGGAATGTGCTCCGGGGCAGGGGGAGCCCTTCCTTTACCATGGGCCCCGCCCCCCAACGGTTTGAATCGTGTGCCGCGTGGGGAGCCGCACAGATCCCCGGCAGAGTGCACCAGTGCAGGGGTGCCCCCCCTTACCTAGGGGGCCGCCACCCCGCCGGCCGGACTCTAATACTGCATGCTGCGGAGAAGCAGCTTCTTACCCTTGCCGACCCCAGGATCTCAAACTCTGCTTCATCCCAGAGCGCTCCATGTCACTGACCACAGCGTGGGTCCCATGCAAACAACTCTGATCCTACCATGAATACCAGCGCTCTCCTGAGACATTATGCCGTCGCCCAGCCATAAGGAGCCTCCACACCATGCTGCTGTATCCTAGAGCTGACTCAGAGGTAGTGAAATCAGCTGAATCAGCGTCAGCCTGGCCCCACAGGTGCCTATAAATAGCCTAGTAATCAGCCAGCCTGGGACCACAGGTACGTGTAATCAGCCTCCCCTCCCACAAATGAAGCAATATCTTGCTTATACCTATCTGACAGGGAAGTTAGATTGTTCTGGACTGTGGAGTCATTGCGGTCCTATCGAGATTATAAACACGCAGCCCCCATGGAACACGTACACAAGGACCCTGCACAGTTTGAACAAGATCCTATATTTATGAAAGAATGGCAGCAGCTGCATAATGAATTTTCTATGTGTGTGATGGAACTGGTTTTGAAACGTAACTCTGTGGAATATGAGAAAGTAAAAGAGGATTTGAGGTGTGCAAAATCTGAATTAACATCACGTATGTCAGAAACACAATTGGTGAACTTTGAAAAAATATTTAATAAAAAATTGGTGATCATTCAAGCAGAGGTGAAGGACAAAAAATTTGATAAGTTTGTAAGAGACAAATCTGATTATGACACGGGGCATGTGTTTGATTGGAATATGAGCAGGAGGAAACTTCAAAGGTGGAGACCTACGAGACGCCAAAAAAGTGATTATTGGACTAGTGAATCTGACTCTAGTCAATCAGACGATATGAATCAAACAAAATCTGATCAGGATGGGATGGTTTATTTCCCTTTAGACAATGGATCAGAAGAGGCCGGCGAAAGACCGCGGCCCCAAAGCGTCAGGAAATCGAGAAGGATGAGAAAACAGGTTTAGTGGAAAAAATAACTGATTCTGGTGTCAATGAGACTACTCCTATGTCTGATAACTTGGTGGTGAATCTCACGGGGGACAAGTTGCCCTTGGGCTGTATAAGGGCCCTCAGCCAGGGGCTCGGATACAGCCTGACTGAGCAATTCGACCCCGTGGGATTTGAAGTAGATTTGTTTAAAGCAATCAGAAAAATGTACCTTCACAAAATGTTTTAAGGGGGTCCCTCAGGTTGAGATACCGCATCCGGAAGGACAAATACCTGTCTGTCCCGACCCTATGGGTTTCAATGTATCCACCAGATTTGATGAAATGGAAATGAAATGCTTAGAGCTTCTAGTGGGGGATGAAAACCCAGTGGAAGAAAATAATTCAGAATTGTTTACCGGTGGTGTGAAGTCCACATTTTGCCCCCCTATGCCCGCAGGCAAGTGATGAGAGATGTCCGTGCGATAATATATCCCGAGGCACCATTTAATATCAGTCGAGAAGAGCGCCAGGCTCTTGACTGGTTACAGACTCAGGATGATATCGTGGTGAAGCCTGCGGACAAGGGGGGCAATTCATTGGCAGAAAGGTGACCATTTAGTGTCTCTGGATGTGGAAAGCCTCCCTCATGATGCGGGAGTAAAGGCGATCCAATCCATACCCATGAATGTAGGAAAGAGTGAGCTTTTTTGCAGATTTATTGGAGAGGGGTTGACATTCATACTCACTAATAATGCCTTTAAGTTTGACAATAAATGTTTCAGGCAAAAGTTAGGGACGGCCATGGGGACCCCAGTCTCATAGCCGGCGCCACCACCCGGCAAACCCGGGCAAGTGCCGGGGCCCCCTGCTCCTGGGGGGGCCCACTGTGCCCGCTCACTCCTGCAGCTGTGTCCTGCCTGTTCTGAATTCTAGGGCAGCTTACCCCAGCAATGCAGACAATTTTTGCCATGTGCACTGCTGGGGTAAGCGGCCCCAGAACTCAGAACAGGGTAGATGGAGTTGTTTAGGTAGATGATCAATCCTATGCTATAATGTAGTTGTTAGAAGGAGGTCTGTGACATCACTGGTCACATGCTCCTTCATAGTCACATGACAAACCCTGACGGCAGCAGCAGCTTGTGGAAGGAGGAGGGGCTGTGCTGTGTATCCCTGCAAGATGCAGAGTGATGTGCTGCTGGAGAACATAGAACTAAATAGCAGATGGAGCTCAGATATGAGGGGCAGGTGGAGAACTCAGGGGCAGTGGGGTTCAAGTGGAGCGGAATCTGGTACAATTAAGGGGGTTTATCATACAGATCCAGGTGTATTCTGAGGGCCATGATGTGTGTCTGTCTGTCTCTGTGTGTGTCAGTCAGTCTGTCCCTGTGTGTGTGTCTGTCCCTGTGTGTGTGTCTGTCTGTCTGTCCCTGTGTGTGTGTGTCAGTCAGTCTATGCCTGTGTGTCTGTCATTCAGTCTGTCCCTGTGTGTGTGTGTCAGTCAGTCTGTCCCTGTGTGTGTGTCAGTTAAGCTGTCCCCGTGTGTGTGTGTGTGTCTGTCCCCGTGTGTGAGTGTCTGTCCCTGTGTGTGTGTGTGTGTCTGTCCCCGTGGGTGTGTGTCAGTCTGTCTGTCCCTGTGTGTGTGTGTCAGTCTGTCTGTCCCTGTGTGTGTGTGTGTGTGTGTCAGTCTGTCCCTGTGTGTGTCTGTCCCTGTGTGTGTGTGTCCCCTTTCTGTGTCTATGGCCTCATGCACACCGGCCGTGGGTATCATGGATGTGGACCTATTCACTTGAATGGGTCTGCAATCGCTCAATGGGAAGCACTCCGTAGTGCTTCCATGGTGTTTCCGTCCATGCCTCCGCACCGCAAAAAAATTGAACATGTTCTATTTTTTTGTGCGGACGGATCATGGACCCATTCAGGTTGAATGGGTCTCAATCTGTCCCGGCTGCCGCACGGACATTGCCAGTGCATTGGGGACAAATTGTGGTCCCCAATGCACGGAACGGACGCATAACGGCAGTGTGCATGAGGCCTGAGGCATTGCTTAGACTCCATAACACAGTCTAGCCAGTGCCTAATGGGTTACAGTTTAGACCACCTTCTGGTACATGTTGATAATTCCCTTTTAAACCTCAGTCCATGTCCCCTCAGTCCTGGGAATCAGTGGAAGTCATATTAGAAGGTAGCAAAAGGTTGGAGCATAACTAAAGGTGGAATTCCCTTTTAATGTCCCCTAAAGGTGGCCACACATTAGATAGAAGTTGGTTGATGATCGCACATGTGTCTGTCCCCGTGTGTGTGTCTGTCCCCGTGTGTGTGTGTCTGTCCCCGTGTGTGTGTGTCTGTCCCAGTGTGTGTGTCACCATCACCATGCCCACAGTGTTCCCTTTGTATTGACGCAGCTGCATCAGGACATTCTGCACGGGGCAAGATGAAGATGGAAGAGGAGGCAGCACCGCCAGCATGGAGTCCGTGGTAGAGGCACAGGGAGGCACACTAAGGAAGCAGGTAACACTACCACATGATCTACACTAGTGTTATCTGTGGTTTTACATAGGACTGCAGGTAACACTACTAAATTTTCTGTACTCAGATAGCCATGACTGTGTTATCTATGCTGTTACATAGGACTGCAGGTGATATCTACTGTATTATCTGTACTCAAACAGTTATCACTGTGTAAGGGGGCCCACTGAGACTTTATCGCCCAAGGGCCCACATGATCCTGGAGCCGGCCCTGCCCAGTCTCCTGTACGTTTGCCAATATGTATTTGGCTAGATTAGAAGACAGATATGTAATTTCCCTATCCAATTCATATCTTAAATACATCAAAGTATTTCTCAATTTCGCGGACGATGTCTTTTTGATATGGTCAGGAACTGTTATGTGGAGAATTTGTGACACATTTGAACAATAATGATATGGGAATGAAATTTACACTGCCTTTTGGCGGCATGTACTTGGAATTTTTGGATGTGGCTGTTGTGGTGAGGGATGACGAGTGTTACGCTGAGCGCTCCGGGTCCCCTGCTGGCCGCGGAGCGCTCACAGCGTATGCCCCCAGGCAGCACTCCAGTGTCTTGGCGTGTGCGTCCTCGCTCTCTAGGGCGCGCGTGCGCCGGGACTCTTAGATTCAAAGGGCCAGTGCACCAGTGATTGGTGCCTGGTCCAAAAGGGATATTAAGGGTTAAGGTTTGTGAGAGGCAGTGCTGACTTAATTAGGCTGTACCTGTGCACTGCCCATTTATACCTTCTCCTCCCACAGCTTCCTGCCGGATCTTTGTGCCTTGTGCCTCAGAGAAAGCGTTCCAGTGTGTTTGTTTGCCTTGCCTGTTGCCGAACCCGTTGCTACCGTCTACTCGCCTTTGAACCTTTGCCGCCTGCCCTGACCTCTGCTACGTCCGACTACGCTCTTGCCTTCTCCCTGTGTACCACGCCTTATCAGCTGCCAGAGAGGTCGAGTTGTTACTAGGGGACACGACCTGGTAGTTACCGCCGCAGCAAATCCATCCCGCCTTGCGGCGGGCTCTGGTGAAGACCAGTAACTGCTTAGAACCGGTCCTCTAGTACAACCCGCGCCATCGCCTCTCTGGTCCAGAGGATCCACTACCTGTCCTGCCGGTACGTGACAGTAAGATCCGGTCATGGATCCCGCTGATGTTCCCCTGCCAAGCCTAGCGGACCTCACCACTATTGTGGCCCAGCAGGGTCAACAGCTGGCCCAGCTGACCGCTATGTTGCAGCAGCTCCTGCCTTCTCAGCAACACCCAGCTCCTCCGTCTGCCCCTGCTGCGTCACCTCCGCCTGCAGTTGCCACCGGTTCCAGAATCCGTTTGTCCCTACCAGACAAATATGACGGAGATCCTAAGCAGTGCCGTGGGTTCTTGTCGCAGTGCTCTCTCCACCTCGAGCTTCTGTCCGACCAGTTTCCTTCTGAGCGAGCCAAGGTAGCCTTTATTCTCAGTTTGCTGTCCGGGAAGGCCCTGGCCTGGGCTACACCACTATGGGACCGCGCAGATCCTGCCACCGCTTCCGTCCAGAGCTTCTGCCTAGAGTTCCGGAATGTTTTTGAGGAGCCTGCCCGGGTTACCTCCGCAGAGACTGCCTTACTAAATTTGACCCAAGGAGGTTCTTCCGTGGGTGACTATGCCATTCAGTTCCGCACCCTGGCCTCTGAGCTGAACTGGAACAATGAAGCCCTTTGCGCCACCTTCAAGAAGGGACTTAATAGTGAAGTAAAGGACGTTCTGGCTGCACGTGAGCTTCCATCCACTCTTAGTGACCTCATCTTGCTGGCCACTAGGATAGACAAACGTTTTGCCGAAAGACAAGAGGAACTCCTCCTTGAAAAGGAAAAAGCTCGTCCTAGACGCTTTCCTCGTCTGGCTCCCGTTTTTCTGCGTCCACCTCAACCCGCTACTGGGCTTTCCGCCGTGGAAGCCATGCAGGTGGATCGGTCACGCCTGACTCCGCAAGAACGAAGCTGCCGCAGAAACGAGAACCTGTGTCTGTACTGTGCCAGTACCGAGCACTTCCTTAGAGATTGTCCTCTCCGTCCACCGCGTTCGGGAAACGCTCGCACCTAGTAAACGTGGGAGAGGCGTTGCTAGGTGTGGATTCTTCCTCTCCACGTCTCATCATACCCGTGCAGTTGATCATCTCTTCCAAGTCCTCTTTCTCCGCAGCCGCCTTCTTGGATTCCGGTTCAGCTGGCAACTTCATTCACGCCTCCTTGGTTGACAAGTACCGTATTCCAGTAATCCGTCTACCCAAGCCGTTTTTCATCTCTACTGTTAACGGTGAGAGACTCTCTGCCACCGTGCAGTTCCGTACCCAGCCTCTGCAGATGGACATCGGAATATTTCATACCGAGACTATAGAGTTCTTTGTCTTTCCCTTCTGTTCCTCCGAACTCCTCCTGGGTCTGCCGTGGCTTCAACGTCATAGTCCTATCCTGAATTGGTCCACCGGTGAGATCCTGCGTTGGGGTTCCTCCTGTTCGGACCGCTGTCTCAAGCCTGCTCTGGTCAAACAGAACCCGCAAGTTTCTCCGCCTTCTGGGCTGCCCAAGCCATACCATTCCTTCGCGGATGTCTTCTGCAAGAAACAAGCTGAGGTCCTTCCTCCTCACCGATCCTATGATTGCCCGATCGACCTGATACCCGGTTCTACTCCACCTCGGGGCAGAATTTATCCTCTCTCACCTCCTGAGACTCTTGCCATGTCCGACTATATAGGTGAGAACCTACAGAGAGGATTCATAAGAAAATCTTCTTCTCCTGCTGGGGCCGGTTTTTTCTTCGTGACAAAAAAAGACGGCTCCCTCCGCCCCTGCATTGACTACAGAGGTCTTAATAAAATTACCATCAAGAACCGTTACCCTCTGCCTCTAATCTCTGAGCTATTTGATCGTCTCCGAGGGGCTAAGATCTTCACTAAATTGGACCTTCGTGGGGCCTATAATCTGATCCGTATCCGTGAGGGAGACGAATGGAAGACCGCCTTTAACACAAGGGACGGCCATTTTGAGTATTTGGTGATGCCCTTCGGCCTCTGCAACGCACCTGCTGTCTTTCAGGAATTCGTTAATGATATTTTCAGGGACTTACTTTACACCTGCGTGGTCGTATACCTGGATGATATCCTGATCTTTTCCTCCAATTTGGATCAACACAGGGTCCATGTGCAACAAGTTCTTACTCGTCTTAGGAGAAATCGCCTGTACGCTAAACTTGAAAAATGTCTTTTTGAACGGACCTCCCTGCCTTTCCTGGGATACATTATCTCTGCCCAAGGACTTCAAATGGACCCAGCCAAGCTCTCGGCGGTACTGGATTGGCCACGCCCCTCTGGTCTCCGAGCCATACAAAGATTTCTGGGCTTTGCGAATTACTACAGGCAATTCATCCCTCACTATTCCACTCTGGTAGCTCCTATCGTGGCCCTCACAAGAAAAGGAGCTAACCCCAAATCCTGGCCTTCCCAAGCCGAGGAAGCCTTCCAGTCCCTGAAATGCGCCTTTGCCTCTGCACCCGTTCTCTCTAGACCAGATTCCACCAAGCCTTTCTCTCTTGAAGTGGATGCCTCCTCTGTGGGAGCCGGAGCTGTCCTCACCCAGAAGTCTTCCCGGGGCAAGATTTCTACTTGTGGCTTCTTTTCCAAAACATTCTCTCCCGCAGAGAGAAATTACTCCATTGGGGACAGGGAACTGCTGGCTATTAAATTGGCACTGGAGGAATGGAGACATTTACTCGAGGGCGCCACACATCCTGTGTACATCTTCACGGACCACAAGAACCTGGCTTATCTCCAGTCTGCTCAGAGATTAAATCCCCGTCAGGCTCGTTGGTCTCTGTTCTTCGCCCGCTTTAATTTTGAGATCCATTTCCGTCCGGCTTGTAAGAACATTAGGGCAGATGCTCTGTCTCGCTCCTCTGATGTGGTGGGCGACGAGTTAACTCCTCGATATATTATCCCTCCAGAACGCCTTATAACAGTCGCTCCCGTGGACCTGCGCCTTCTTCCTCCTGGCAAATCCTACGTACCTCCACGTCAGCGGCTGCGAATTCTCAAGTGGGGCCACGCCTCCCCTTTTGCAGGTCATCCAGGGGTGCAAAAGTCTCTCCAACTAATCTACCAAAGGTACTGGTGGTCTTCTCTAGAGAAAGATGTCTTGGACTTCGTCCAGGCCTGTATGATTTGCGCCCGGGATAAATCGCCTCGCCATAAACCAGCGGGTCTCCTCTTGCCTCTACCCGTTCCTGAAGTTCCCTGGTCTCACATCGCCATGGACTTTATTACTGATCTTCCCTCCTCCCATGGCAAGTCCGTTATTTGGGTCGTGGTGGATCGCTTTTCCAAGATGGCTCACTTTGTACCCCTGCCCGGTCTACCCTCTGCACCCATGTTGGCCAAACAATTTTTCCAACACATCTTCCGTCTCCATGGCCTTCCCAAACATATTGTCTCGGATCGTGGGGTACAATTCGTCTCCAAATTCTGGAGGGCTCTATGTGCTCAGCTCGGGATCAAATTGGACTTTTCTTCTTCGTACCATCCTCAGTCTAACGGCCAAGTAGAACGGGTGAACCAAATTTTGGGTGACTATCTGCGTCACTTTGTGTCCTCACGCCATGACGACTGGGCTGATCTACTTCCCTGGGCGGAGTTCTCCTACAACTACAAACAATCCTCTGCCTCTAACAAGTCTCCTTTCTTTGTAGTTTTTGGCCGTTATCCTCTTCCAGTCTCCCACTCCTTCTTCTGTACCTGCCGTGGACAGTCTTGTACAGGATTTTTCCTCCATCTGGCGAGAAACCCACGCTGCTCTCCTCAAGGCTTCCGCCCGTATGAAGGTTCAAGCTGACAAGAGACGCAGATCTCCTCCGGAATTTCGCCCGGGTGACAAGGTGTGGCTCTCCTCTAGGTACATCCGATTTAGGGTCCCAAGTTACAAGTTGGGCCCTCGTTTCTTGGGACCCTATAAAATCAAGAGTTGTATCAATCAAGTTTCTTATCAGCTCCATCTTCCTCCCTCCCTCCCTCCGAATCCATAACTCCTTCCATGTCTCCCTTCTTAAACCTGCTGTCTTTAACCGTTTTTCTCCCAAGCTTGTTTCTCCCACCCCTGTCGCCGGTACCTCCGATATATTCTCTGTCAAGGAGATCTTGGCGACCAAGATCTCCCGGGGAAAAAGATTTTTTTGGGTCGACTGGGAGGGCTGCAGTCCTGAGGAGAGGTCATGGGAGCCTCATCCGCAAGTTCTTCGGTACCAAAAAGAGAGGGAGACCAAAGGGGGGGGGGTACTGTTACGCTGAGCGCTCCGGGTCCCCTGCTGGCCGCGGAGCGCTCACAGCGTATGCCCCCAGGCAGCACTCCAGTGTCTCGGCGTGTGCGTCCTCGCTCTCTAGGGCGCGCGTGCGCCGGGACTCTTAGATTCAAAGGGCCAGTGCACCAGTGATTGGTGCCTGGTCCAAAAGGGATATTAAGGGTTAAGGTTTGTGAGAGGCAGTGCTGACTTAATTAGGCTGCACCTGTGCACTGCCCATTTATACCTTCTCCTCCCACAGCTTCCTGCCGGATCTTTGTGCCTTGTGCCTCAGAGAAAGCGTTCCAGTGTGTTTGTTTGCCTTGCCTGTTGCCGAACCCGTTGCTACCGTCTACTCGCCTTTGAACCTTTGCCGCCTGCCCTGACCTCTGCTACGTCCGACTACGCTCTTGCCTTCTCCCTGTGTACCACGCCTTATCAGCTGCCAGAGAGGTCGAGTTGTTACTAGGGGACACGACCTGGTAGTTACCGCCGCAGCAAATCCATCCCGCCTTGCGGCGGGCTCTGGTGAAGACCAGTAACTGCTTAGAACCGGTCCTCTAGTACAACCCGCGCCATCGCCTCTCTGGTCCAGAGGATCCACTACCTGTCCTGCCGGTACGTGACAACGAGTTGGTCACGGAGGGCTTCAGAAAGCCCGTGGCGACCAACTCCTTGCTCCACCATGACAGCTACCATCCGAACTGGGTAAAAAGGTCCCTTCCATATGGACAGTTTATTCGATTGTGGAGAATCAATAGTCATACAAGTGGTTACCTCCGCCAAGCTACAGAGTTGAAGCAGCGTTTGGTGTCTAGAGGGTACCCGAGCATGAGGTGAGTGGAGGAATGCACAAAGTGCTGAGTGATTTTTCTCAGCATGATATACTGAAAAAACTGAGAGGAAATAAAAAACAGAGTAAGGGGTATGGAAAAGAGGATGATAAACTGGACAGGTTTACTTTCACCTTTAGGTTAAGCCCGATGGCGGAAAAAATACTATCAGTTATTTTTTGTAATTGGAATATTTTGGCGAGGGACCCATCCCTAGCAATGATCACTAACAACAAGCCCCAAATTTCTTTTTAGAAGGTGCCATACCATAAAGGATAAAATAGTGAGAAGCAGATTTGTTACTCCCCCAAATACCACTTTGGCTTACTAGAAATATTCCAGTAGGAAATTTTAGATGTGGAGGTTGTACCCTGTGTAGATGGAACTCTCAGTCCAAGTTCATCAGTGTGGCTGGTTTGAGCTATAGAGTTTGCAGCTTTATAGAATTGCCGCAGCACATATGTTGTGTACATGGTGACCTGCGGTTGTGGCCGATTTTTATATTGGCAAGAAGATCCGCTGCATGTTTGAGCGTGTTAGAGAACATTTGAGTTCAATCGACACAGGGAAGGGATCCCCCAGACTCATTGAACATTTTAGGGAAGTGCATGCTGGAGATGCAAGTTCTTTAAGATTTACAGGGATTGAGTTCGTCCCTCCTCCTTTAAATGGAGGAGATAGACATCGACAATTGTTGCAGTGTGAAGCGCGATGGATATTGCGGACGCAGGCAACAGGAAACTCAGGCCTAAATGATAGACTGGATTACAGTGTTTTGTTGTAACTTATATAAGTGCTCTGTGACAAATATGTTGAATGTAGCAGTTTGTTTTTAAATGTAACCAATGTAATTAGCACCAGGAGAACGTCACTGATTGCAGAGCTGACGCCTTGACGTGAAATGCTTTAAGAGGTGGGGTGCAGGTGCACACACCTGTAGCAGCCTGACGAAGCGCATATTGCATGAAACAGCCGTCGCTGCATCTAGTCTGCAGGGAAGTGACTCCTAGCTCCGGTGCCGCGTGTGGTTTTGCTTTATGTGGCAATAAAGGAATATTTCATATCTTCATGATGGTGAGTGCCGCTCTCTTTCTTTCTACTAAGAAGAATAGGAGCAGGAGACTTAGTCAGTGCATTTTAGAAACGTGCCCTGATTAGCAGGGGCAGACAGGAGTATATTAGAGGAGAGTAGCTTACATTTTTATGTGTTTGCTGTTTAGAGCACAGTTTGTTTGGATGCAAATTATCCTTCCAATAAATTTATGTAAACCTGTTTACACTGCTTCTGTCATTTGTCAATTGCGCCTCTGGTGCATCGGCACAATACTGGTAATCCGATTTTCCGGCTGTTATATTTTGCCCTTTAATAAAGCCGGAATCTGCTTCAGCATCCTTGTTTGCTGTACTGTATTTGAATCCTAAAAGTACTGTATGTCTGACTTTTTAGTCCAGCAGCCAATGGGGACGGAGCGGCAGTCCGGCGGCACGGCGAAATAGCCTGTCGGATCCGTCCTGCCGCTAGTGTGAAAGTACCCTTAGCTGGGAGGTAATGATGCAGACATCTACTACATTGCCCACAGTTGGTGCACATAATAACATTTATGGCTTTATGTGATTCTTTGCAGAGTTTTGCAATTGTAACATATTAGTTCGCTCACAAATACATACATACTACATATGAGCCATTCCGGGACACAGGGTCCTTAAAGCTGTGATTCCACTGCTGCAGTAAGATCTAACACTGTGCAGAGCCACAGATGTAGCTGAGCTAAAAACAACTCTGATAACATGTAGTTTTACGGATTAAAGGGGTTAAAGTTGTGGCAGTCATTGTGCCGGGGGTTCCAATGACCACACACCATCAGTTGTGGTCAGTACATTGTTGTGTTTCACTGCTACTATTTGAATTATTTTAAGGCTACATTCTGAAATGCAGTATTTGGAGATACAGTGCAACACAGTAAGTAGACTAGTAGTGCAATAGGGAGTTTGGGTAGAGGAAGGGGCAAAGTTCGTAAATGACAGAAATGCAAAGAGCCAAAAATGTCTGGGCAGCAAATTGTGCATAGACTTTGAGAGTCATTTATTATACAGAAATACACCTTTTATCAGGCATATTTCTGTGGCAGATTGCATCTCAAAGCTCCTTTGTACCACAATCTGTGACTTTTCCCTGCTCACGCCACCTCTTAAAAAGTGGGCGTGGGGTGGGCATGGAGGGGGACGAGCTAACATAGGTGTAGAAAATGATTTAAATGTAAGACAGCAAGGAAGCATCTGTGTTGCGCTGCCAGAACGGCCGGGCCCATATTTTGCAGGCCCATTGGTTGCGGGCCGCAATACCTGCCCGGCCGGCACACAGTGATGAGCATGAGCACTTAGAAGTGGTGGTGAATCCACTGAAGTTATGTAGCGGCCTGCACCTCTACATAACTGCAGCAGATCCACCACCAGCATAGGGCTTTATTAAGACAAGTGTCTAAAATGCCGGTCTTAATAAATGTGCCCCTTTATTTTTATTATGTCAAATTGAGTGTGTAGACATTGGACCACAATAAATAAACTGTTCAGCAGGACAGCACTCCTGCACAGCACTGGCAGTGAATATGGATGACCTCTCATTAGCCACAATATAAAAATGTATGAATTGCCGGTCACACGCTGAACATAGTCAAGCTGTTGTCTAGATAACAGTGTGGTGTCTATGGTTGCCACCTTTTCTTCAAGCCAAACCCGAAAACGGGTGGAACGCATCGGGACTGGAAGTTGCATTCCACAGGCCGGAAGTGGGTCCAGCTGTGGAGCGCAAGCTGTAACTGAGGAACGGGCCAAGCAGACAGGATATCAGAGAGGACAGTAGGGTAAAAGGAAACACAAGGAGGAACAATAGTAAAAGAAAACATTTAAAGGAGGGAGGGAGTGTCTGAAGACAGCGCTGCCCTGCACTAGCATCACAGTTGATTGCATCGCCCGCAGTGACAGCTGATCGTCCCTGCTGCTGACACATCATCGGTCGCCGCCGCTGACTAACACCTGACGCCGACGCTTACCACCAGCTGTCAGGTGTGAAAGTCTGCAGTTTGAATCCTGTGCCCGGGTCTGAGAAAAGCTTGCACAGGATTACAAACCCGGACTGTCCGGGTCATTCCCGTACAGGTGGCAACCCTAGTGGTGTCTGGAGGGTTGTGAAACCATATAATACTAAATATTATTCAGTTTTATTTTATACTAGCTGAAAGACCCTGCTTTGCACAGGCATATTTAATCTATTAATTTAATGCTTGTGTGTGTCGTTAAAAGATATTGACAGTATCCACTATAACGGTCACATCTACAATACCCTGCCCCCTTAACAGTGACCTCCACAGCCCCCCACCCCTTGACACTGATGCCCCAACAGTGCCCCATATCCTTAAAATGGGACTTCCACAGCAGCCCACCCCCTTAACTTTGACCTTCACAGCAGCCTACTCCTTTAACTTTGACCTTCACAGCAGCCTGCCCCTTTAACAGTGCGTTGCACAGGACCATACCCCCTTGACAGTGACCTCAACTGGGGCCAGCCCCCTTAACAGTGACCTCTACAGCACCCGCCCCTTAACACTGACCATAGGTTATAGTCCCCTTAACTGTGACCTCCACTATTCCTGGCCCCCTTAACAGAGACCTCCACAGTGACTGCCATAGTATCCTGCTCCCTTAATAGTGACCTTACAGTACTCCACTGTCCATTTAATAGCGGTCTCCACAGTCCCCTCCTCCCTTAACAGTGACCTCCACAGTACCCCCCTGCCCCTTTAATAGTAGCCTCCACAGTCCCCTCCTCCCTTTAACAGTGACCTCTACAGTGCCCGCCCCTTTAACAGTGACCTCCACAGCAGCCTGCCCCCTTAACAGTAATATCCACAGCACCCTCCCCTTTAACAGTGATCTCCACAGTGGCCACCCCTTTATTAGTGACCCCACAGTCCCCCGCATCCTTAACAGTGATTTCCACAATACCGCCCCCTTAGCAGTGACCCCCACAGAGCTCCGTTCCCTTAAAATGTGACTTCCACAACGCCCCGCCCCTTAACACTGACCTCCATAGCGGACCGTCCCCTTAATTGTGACCTCAGCCGTTCCCTGCCCGCTTAACAGAGACCTCCACAGCCCGCCCCTTTAACAGTGACCTTCACAGCATCCTGCTCCCTTAACAGTGAACTCCACAGTGGCCTGTCCATTTAACAGTGACCTCCGCAGCAGCCGCCCCTTTACAGTGCCCCATCTCCTTAACAGTGATTTCCACAACACCCCGCCCCCTTAACAGAGGCCTCTACAGCAATCTGCCCCTTAACACTGACCTCCATAGCGGACCATCCACTTAACTGTGACCTCCACAGCAGCCTGCCCTTAGGGTGGCCAGAGGTCCAGTTTTAGGGTGGACAGTCTGGCTTTCAGACTACCTGTCTTCTGTCTGGCGCAGGGATGTCCTTTTTAACAGCTCACTCTCAGACAGCAGCACTGTGCTGTCTGAGCTTGAGCTGCATAGAGAATGTCACCCTCCCTCCCACCCTTGCAGCTGACAGAAGTTGATTTTTACCAATAATTTTTTCAATCTCTGTCAACTGCAGAGTGGGAGGGGGCATCGCTTAGCTGGACCTGGGTGTGGGATTTTAAGTCTGTCTTTTGAGGGTGGCCTGAATAGCCACCCTACCTGCCCCCTGAACTGTGACCTTCCCGGACACCTGATATACCTGTGTGCCAAATTTTGTGATTGTAAATACAACGGTGCAGATTACTTTAGCGGACATACATACATACACATACACACACACACACGTATACAGTCAGGTCCATAAATATTGGGACATCGACAAAATTCTAACATTTTTGGCTCTATACACAATCACAATGGATTTGAAATGAAACAAACAAGATGTGCTTTAACTGCAGATTGTCAGCTTTAATTTGAGGGTATTTACATCCAAATCAGGTGAACGGTGTAGGAATTACAACAGTTTGCATATGTGCCTCCCACTTGTTAAGGAACCAAAAGTAATGGGACTATTGGTTTCTCAGCTGTTCCATGGCCAGGTGTGTGTTATTCCCTCAATTATAATGATCAGATGAAAGGCCCAGAGTTCATTTCAAGTGTGCTATTTGCATTTGGAATCTGTTGCTGTCACCTCTCAAGATAAGATCCAAAGAGCTGTCACTATCAGTGAAGCAACCCTTCATTAGGCTGAAAAAAACTAAACAAACCCATCAGAGAGATAGCAAAAACATTAGGAGTGGCCAAAACAACTGTTTGGAACATTCTTAAAAAGAAGGAACACACTGGTAAGCTCAGCAACATCAAAAGACCCGGAAGACCACGGAAAACAACTGTGGTGGATGACCGAAGAATTATTTCCCTGGTAAAGAAAACACCCTTCACAACAGTTGGCCAGATCAAGAACACTCTCCAGGAGGTAGGTGTATGTGTGTCAAAGTCAACAATCAAGAGAAGACTTCACCAGAGTAATACAGAGGGTTCACCACAAGATGTAAACCATTGGTGAGCCTTAAAAACAGGAACGCCAGATTAGAGTTTGCCAAATCACATCTAAAAAAGCCTTCACAGTTCTGGAACAACATCCTATGGACAGATGAGACCAAGATCAACTTGTACCAGAGTGATGAGAGAAGAGTATGGAGAAGGAAAGTGTCGGGTATATAAAGCAAATGCTATATATAAATATAAAAAAACAATTATCGGGTCAAAAGAAAAATTATGCAAACTATATTGACCCGTTAGATGGACATAAACATCTCAAAGAGTTCAATCAAGAACCTGATTATTTTGTGCAATCAGTAAAACAGGGTACAAGCGTCTATGCAAAAATATAAATGGTTTATTATGCAATAGGTTAAAATACAAACAAAAATGAATCAACATAAATTTCAATAATATACAATGATATGCAGTACCCAGAATTCACCACTATATGATACCAACAAACACTACTCAACCAACACAAGAATATTATGCAATACAGCTTTAAATCTGTGAGAGATATGCAATTAATGGATTATGAGGAAAACTCAATCAAGAAGATGACAGATACGAGCCCTTGCTCCACCCAAAAATGATGACCAATCTTCAGATAATGGTAGTATTGCACCAAAACTTATAAATTATTGGCTTGATATCAAACTAGGGAATACAAAGATTCCCAACAAAGAGTTTCCCCAATATTGTCTCCTTTATTCAGTTATATGCATCGTAACTGAAATCGGAGAAAATACTGATGTAGCAACTAACGTTACACGTCCGCAAGTGAGCGGGTATCTGGCTAAGTATCAAGCCAATTAATTTAGATCAATACTACATAAAAACAAAATATACATTACCCAAGGGTCAAGTGATGTGCATAGTCTTGGGGCAGCCAGCTCTCAAGAGTTTTTCCCGATAATCCAAAAGATTCTCCAGAGATCTATAATCCAAATGTTTGTTTCTTTTTCTTTTTTCCTTACTTTTTTTTTTTTTTTTTCTTTCTGGTAACTGGTTTCTTAACCCAAAACTTATCAGATGAACACGCCCTCCGAGTTTGGAACTTTCCAGTCATTGTTGGAGGGGTGTGTGCATGGATAAGGAGCATGGCGTCATAATACTACCCAGAATGCAATTTTGCTACTGATGTAGTATTAACCGCTTATATCTAGATGGCACTGTTGTATAAGCAATATGCATCATACCATTAAGGGTTAACTCATACATGCCTAATATTTTCAACACTTTACACCTCTGACATCTGGGGCCTTGTCTCAGGGCTGAGGGACAAACTTTGATACATGAATATATACTTTGAGGAACATCTAGACCATTCTCACACTGTGGAATTCATGTTCAGCTAGGGAAAAACAATGAAGCCTCAGAATCTGCAGGTGCGGTGTATCTTCTAACTTTCTAAATGTATAATATGTTGTTACAATAACACTAGCTTTTGAACAGTACAGTAATCTTCTCATGGACTTACTTTGGCCTACATGAAACTGTCAGTGGCAATGACAGTGCCCACTACGGCAAAGATTATGGCGGCTGTAATCTCAGAAATGAACCGCTTTGGTCGTCGACTTGTTGAAAACTGTTCTCTGGTCATGGTTTTCCTCGTCTGTTCCAGGATCTGTGTAATCTTTCTTCGGAATAGCCGATGTGCATTTGATACCAAATCTTTATCTCCGGAGACGAAATCTCAGAAATGTTGAACTGTCTCTCGACGAAGACACGTGGGTCCAAACTGACGTAGATCTTTTGGGATAGAATCCTCTTATTCGTCAAGATGAATCCCGTGGTATCCTGTAGCATGATCCCAGATGAAGGGCCTGGTACAGTAATCGGCTCAGCCTGGAACTCCTTCCCCAAGATCAGGACGTTGTAGATAACGGCAACAACCCTCGGTGCCATTTTGCGCCTGTAATATATTGTATGACAAATATAAGTACATACATCTTCCACTTTTTATCACTCCTGCAAGAAAAGAGTTAATACTACCATACATCTTTGCTTTGGTAACATTTCTTTTCTTGGACAGAGCAAGTTCTCGATACAAAAGTGAGTCAAGAGATAATTAGTTAAAGAGGAAAATACATGAGGCTAGTTTCTGTCTTTAGCTGGAACCTTGTTATCTCTTTACTCTTCATCATCCGGCAATCCTTCCATTTGGCGAAGTTGTGACCTAGGATGACAAACACGTAATTTATTAATGTGCACCCATTTTTCTATAAATTCATCCCCCTTAGGAATTTTGATCTTGTAGACCACAGGTGAAAATTTGTCAGTGACGACATAGGGTCCCTTCCAGGAAGGCAGGAACTTCCTTTCCTTCACCTGATCCCGGGCGAAGTCATAGAGATAAACCTGATCGGAAATTTGGTACTCCTTTTGAGTAGTCTTCAGATCATAGTAGGTTTTGGCGCTTACTGCTGCTTTCTCCAGATTCTTCTGGGCAAATGCAAAAGCATGTTGAAGGTGCTTACGTAGATTCTCTATGTATTGATGGGCGGTTGAAGCATTTATCAAATTTTGGTCTGTTGTCCGGTAGAGTAAATGCTGGGGTAACACCATTTTCCTTCCTGTGATCATTTCGAAGGGAGAAAGTTTGGTTGCTGTGCTTGGAGTGGCTCTGATGGCCATGAGAACCAAAGGCAACTTTACATCCCAATCCTTACCGGATTCATTGACAAATTTCTTTAGAATGTTGACAATTGTTTGGTTGTAGCGTTCCACTCCACCACTAGAGGCTGGCCGGTAAGCTATATGTAGCTTCCTTTTTACTCCCAGTATCTCCCACGTTTTTGTCATCACCTCACTAGTGAAATGACTTCCGCGATCGGACTCGATGCGTTGGGGAAGACCAAACCTGGAAAACACATGGTTAATGAGTAGAGACGCACACATACTTGAACTGCAAGTCTTGCAAGGCAAACATTCTACCCATTTTGTGAATAGACAAGTCACAGTTAACATATATCTGTTGCCTTTTGATGAAGTTGTTACTGGTCCAATAAAGTCAATCTGGATGTCTGACCATGGCATGGACATCCCCCTTTTCATCAGCGGTGCCCAATGAGTGGGTGTTTGCGGCTGGAATTGAGGGCATATTAAACATCCTTGACAATATGTGCAAACGTCTTGCAACATATGAGGCCAATAAGCGTAATCCCGTAATAATTCATACGTTAACTTCTCACCTCGATGACCAGCCGTTGGGGCGTCATGGGCGTGTTGTAACATCAAACCTTGGTATGCTGTGGGTACTACCCATTGTGAGATACCATTCTTTGAGGTTCTTACCAACAATCCATCCTGTAACAAGAATTGGGACTTACCCTTCATCAAAATTTGTAACTCTTCTTTGCCTGCACAGTCTTCCATAGTGACGGGGCAATTCTGTGGATCTTCAATGTGGTTGTAAAACATACCGATAACTGGATCCCCCTTTTGACTCTCAATAAGGTCCTCACTAGGGGAATCTTGGCTCCATTGTGCCACATTGGCTTCGGTTTCCTTTTGGGCCTGTCTTCTTCTTTTCATTGCATCCACTTGGATATTTCCCATGAGGTCATCAATGTCCAAGACTTCTCCATTAATGGCTGCTTGTTTAGCGAGGGAATCTGCCAAATCATTTCCCTCCTTATCCATACCTGGAGATTTTGAGTGAACTTATACCTTTTTCCAGTAAATGGTGAGACCATGGGTGGTAACCATCTCGTTGATCTTACAAAACATTTTACCATGCTACACAGGCTTATTGTTACTTCTTGCCATATTAGACCTTTTCCATCCAGGGAAGTACTCCACAAAGCTACTGCGAACATAATTAGAATCTGTGATTATAACAAACTCTTTAAGACCAGAATCAATAGCCATTTGTACAGCTTTATACACAGCGGTGAGATCCGCGAACTGGCTACTTTTGGAGCCAATTTTGTATCCGATGGACATGTCTGGGAATGTGTTATTCCATATGATTCCGATACCTGCAACCAATGTGCGCTCAGTCCCTATATCGGTATGGAAAGAACAGCCAACATATACACATGGTAAGGATTTGCAGTATTCTTCTTCATAAGACTTATATGGAGATGAAGATTGCTCTTCCAGGAAATCATTTTGTGGTGATTCACCTTTATGTCCTGAATTGGAACAATCATGCAGTTTGGCTAATCCTTGAGCAACTGGATTCTTATTATTTTGTTTGTACCTGATTTCCAATGGCCATCCCATTAAGGACATCGTCCAGGCGGTTATCCTGCTGTTTGATAAATTCCCATCCTTGATTCTATCACTCTGTAAATATTGTTGGTGTGCGGTTTCCACAATGTTCTTTTCGACCTGGATAAAACTCCTGAAATATTGCAAAGCCCACACAGTTGACAGTAATGCTTTTTCACAGTCATTAAACTTTACCTCAACTGGTGACAAGGACTTGCTGGCATAGGCGATGATCTTGTTTAGGTTGTCCTGTTTTTGGAAAAGGACTGCACTCACGCTTTTGTCGGTGAAGCCTGTTTCAATGTAAAAGGGTTTTCCACCTTCTGGATAGGCAAGGCATGGGGCCTGGATAAGTCTGGTTTTGAGCTCATTCACAGCTTGCTCGTGACGTTCACTCCATTCCCATTCTACTCCTTTCTTCAGCAACTGCAAAAGAGGTTTTGTAATTTCGGCATAATTATCTATGAACTTACGTGAATAGTTCATTATGCCCAGGAAGGATCTCAACTCCTTGGTATTTGTAGGTGATTTTGTGTTGATCACTGCTTCCACTTTCTTCTTCTGTGGGTTAATTCCATCGGCAGTGATTTCGTGACCTAAAAAATTGACTTTGGTACGACACCATTGAGCCTTCTGTAAATAAAGTTTTACACCAGCGTTTCTTAGTTGGGTTAGTACATGCCTCAGTTCCACAATATGCTCCTCAAAAGTTGTACTTTTGATTAGGATGTCATCCACATAGGATAAGATACCTCGTTCAGTGGCATCAGGCATTGCCTTATGCATGAACACAGCAAACTCATGACCCGCATTTATGTACCGAAAGGTAATCGGGTCCATGCATATTGTTGCTTTCCAAATGTAAAGGCCAGTTTGTATTGATCCTTCTCGTCCACTTTAATTGTCCAATATCCTTGCACACAATCCAGAGCAGTGAAAATTTTGGATCCCTGTATTTGCGCTAAACTCTGGTCAATATATGGCACGGGCCATCCGGACATGTATACACGTTTGTTCAACTGCCTTAGGTCCGAACAGAGATGGAATTGGAATTGGGTTTGAGAATCCCAAGCACAGGATGGTTGAACGAGCTGTGCACTGGACGGATGATCCCCCGCTTCTCCAAGTTTTTGACGATTTCCGATAGCGACTCATATGCCGCCAGCGGAAGTCGGTACTGTTTAACATATACAGGGGGTGCATTGGGATCCGTTTGGATTCTTGCAACGTGTAGGTTAGTTTCCCCACAGTCGTAAGAATCCTTAGCAAACATGTCCTGGAATTCGGCAAAGAGCCCCTTTAGCTGTTGACGCTCCGACTCCTCGGAACATGCGTCAGCCACAGAGATTTGCTCTTCCACCCGTTCCTGAAATTCTGGAAAGATTTCAGGTTGACTTAACTCATAAGCTTCTTCAAGCTCACTAGTTAAATCGTTGTGAGTATTGCGTACCTTATCCTTTCCTGGTTGGCACGACTCATACTCCTTCTCATCGATCTTATGGTTGAAAATCAATGATGATTCTTCAATGTGGCATGTACCTTCTTCAGAGCTGAAAGGATAAACAGAGTGTATATTAAATAACCCCTCAGGTTGTTCTTCTGTCAGGTATTCATCAGGAATCAGTCCAATAACATAATTTTGGAAACTAAACGTGTAATACTCCGAATCCATAGCCAGACCAATGATAGTGTCTTTTTGCAGAGATATACTATGGGGAGCCATGTTATGAATTACCATATGCAATGGATCCTGATGGATGTTTATCATAGGAGTTGGCTTTACCTTCAGGCCGAGTTGCTGCATCTGGTTGGACAAACAGATCAAAGCATCTGCATTCTTCAGTTTTTGTCCCTTCCTTATTTGAATGGGAAGAAGAAAAGGTTTACATCCTTCAGGGATTTTAACCTTATCTGCAACCATGATACTAACGGCATAGGGCAACTGTTGTCCCCATCTAAAGGCTTGCTCTTCATCCTGGAATCCCTCCTGGTTCCCAGGTAATCTGGACCATAGAGTATTGTTGACCAGATCAATCTGCACGGCAAGTCGGTGTAGAAGGTCATTACCTATGTACAGCTGGTACCGTGGTTCATTCAACACAATGAATAAATGTTCTGTGGTTTTATCTCCTATGGAAATAGACAAAAGACATCTTGCAATCACATTATGACTCTGGGAATCTCCATCCAGATCATGAACCCATTGGTCCTGTGGAGAGGAAACTTTAATCATTTTAGGATTAGCGATCTGTTTAAACAGACTTAGGCTTATGTAACTGGCTTCGGATTTCAGATCCATCTCGGCGTATTTTACCCGGGTTATATTGTTCACCTGTACGGGAATCAATAAGTTATCATTAACCTTCTCAATCCGTACCATGGATTGAGTATGCCTGGTCAGATCCGCGACTTCGTAACTTCGTAATAGTTAATGCATCCCCATCCAGGGTTACCTTTTCAATTCTGTCCTTCTGGATGGTTATGGTATGTGCGGCACCGCTGACGGCTTCCTCGGGCTTACCATTTTTCAGGATCGTGACATCCGGTGTTTGATTGTTCCCAAAATGAACTTCAACAGAGTTAAACCTTTCCTCAATCACATGACAATTACGTTGGGATTGTGCATTGCAAGAGTACTCATAGGCAATGGGTGCCTACACCTGAGTCCAGACGGCTTCATTGATGAAGTCTACTATGGAACTCAATCTTCTCAGGAGGTCAATTCCTATGATCAGCCGATCATAGGGAAGGTCCACGATCAGTGTGGGATGTCTAATTAATTATCTTCTTACCAATTTTGAATTTTAACCATGATGTACCTTTTACCTGCAAAGCGTCTCCGCCGACACTTATCAAAGAGCCATCAAACGATTTCAGTTTCGGCTTCTTTGCTGTCACCCCCGATACCTGTTGGAAATAACTATATGACAATATAGTGGCTTGTGATCCTGTGTCGAGTAAACCCCTGATTGGTCCGATAAGTTCATCTTGGAGATAGGAATCAAGAAAATATCGACCTTCTATCTGAAACAAATCACATAAAAAATTAGGGTGATCGCTTATTTGACATTTGTTAAGGATTTGACCTTTCTGCAGCGTCGCGACTGTGCCGGCATACATACATAATTCCTCTGGGTAGCCATCTTATATGCTTCTGGCATATGTAAAAAAAAAAAAACTGTGAACTCTCATCTTCCTGAAGCCTGCGTCACATATGATATAGATGGACACTTTTATTACCACTACTCTGTAAGGCCAACAATAAAAGGTCATAAAGGCTATACCAGGCCCAGCTCATCCTGTCCTTTAAGATAAGATCAGCTCGCTGTCAAGCCTGGCTAGAGCGTGACGTCATTAATTTCCAGGTCTGGTTTGAGGAGAGCTAATAGCCCTTAATTAGCTCTGGGCATAAAACCAGTCCACTTTCATATTTCATTTATGAATCAACTTATGCCCTTTCTGACACCAGATCCAGGCTCTACAGAGTATTGTGGTTAATTTGGTATCAAATATGACTAGAGGATGTGATTCTGTAGCTGACCTATGGGTGGTAGAAGAACTACAGGTCCCAGCATTACCGTGTGTGGTCTCATTCTGTATGTAAATAAATAAGGATCGCAAATATGTATTCTGTATAAAAATATGCCGATGTATCAGGGAGATACGAGCTTAAGTATAATCCTCATTGTAGGAACTGAACTTTGATGGGGTCATAAAACACTTGGGGGCAATCCCTATGCTTCGCAGTCACTCTGCTGACATTGGCTGACAGGAGTAAGTCTCCTGCCCATGGGAGAGTTCATAAAAATCCATGCACAAGGACAGAGGAGAGAGAGACCCATGGAACATCACCAGACACTTAATTGGACATTGACGGCATATCCCTGTATCAGAAGAACTTTGAGGGTCTCCCCTGATACATACTGAAAAGGGTTTGCAAGGATTCAAAAAGGACATATGAACGACCATCTGAAACCCTCCAGAGAAACTAAGTATTCTTTCATCCTTTTTCCCTTTCATTTGAACTGTCGTGATTATTTATATTATTATTATTATTCTGTAGATTTGTAGTCATTTTCATTAGACTTGTATGCACTGCTTTTTACCGCTTATTAAAGATTATAAAATCTAAATAGCCAAGTCTTCCATATTCTAAGCTGCTGAACAACGTACCTTGCCTTTGAAGAGACGTTACCAGGTAGTTAGTTAAATTGCATTTAGGAATTGTAGCTGGGGATGATTGACTGCGGTTGGTCAGTAAGTGATATCCGGTTCATCCACTGATCTGTGTGATAGTGAATGACCTGGATAGTCGGCTCGTGGACCGGGAACCCACGTGGTGGCAGTTACCGAAGTGTAGTGGGGGGTGTTAGCCGAATGGTAATACCCCGGTCACGTGAGGTCTCTGTGTGTGCGCAGACTCCGTCACAGACCACTACGTCACAGCTGTGGGATCCGGAGCGATCGGATCCATAGTTCGTGACAGCAACCTCTGATGAATTCTTGGAATTCCTGCTGCTCGCGATGGCAGCAGCAGCAGCCCCCACCTTCGGAGAACACTGGATCACATCACAGCTTACAGACGGCAGCTCGCAGGTCGACACTGAGGTGATAGGATCACTCACTGGAGAAGACACATTAGTGCAGGAATCATCATGATTAGACTGTAATATAGACAACATGTTAGACATCTCCTCCTTGGCCTCAATTTTAGGGACAAGAACACTGCAAGGCAAAGTAGGATTAGAAATCACATTAGATTATTTTACAACTATCTCAGTAGCCTTGCACCGGCCTGGGCTCTGACCCTGCCCTGCCTGCATTATGGGGCTTAGTTGGGTCCTGCAGTTGCCCCTAAAAAAGACTCAGGCTGTTTTCCAGTTGACACCTGGGACATTTTACTAACGATCTCCTGTAATTTGGCCACTTGATCTGCCAACTGATCCAAACGATTGTTTGGTTTGCGCACAGTTTGGACCTCTGGTGCGCCCTTATTAGAAGTGGGTGACCGACTTCTAGGTGAGGTAGGGGATTCAGGCCTATTTTCCTTCTGTTGTCTGGGCCTGTTGTTCCAGCGCCTGTATGCCCCCTGGGGACCCCTATTGTAATATTGGGGACGGTAGTTAAACCTGCCAGCACTGGAGTTATTCCCCTCTGGCCCATTGGGGCTCTGAGGTCTTGTTTGCTTGGGTCCTAACTGTTGTCGCTGGGTTTGTTGGACAGGTCCTGTAGACTGAGGGTACTTACGTGGCTGCGTTTCAAATTTGAAGCTAGGGTTTACCTTAGCTTCTGCTATGCTTTGTTCTGGGGACTTTTTATATCTCCTCTCACCTGTAGCATGGCATTCACTGACGTTATACAGTGAGGTGGCAGCTGTGACCAACCTGTCCAAGGGAGCTTTGAGATCAAGATCTCTAGCCAAGCTAAGTTTAATTTGCATGGGCATTGCATCATAAAACAGCTGTTTGAACTCCTCAGACTCCCAGTTTGGGGATCTATACGCCAACCCATAGGCATTTTTAAGGATGGGAAGGAATTCCCGGGGACTCTGATTGGGTCTACATGTGAGTTTATAGATATCACGATTTGCAGCAGTCACAGTACGGTAAGGTCCAAATTCTAATTTGACCTCATGCAAAACATCCTGCCAATCCTGAATTCCCCTCTCCCTAAATGAAATAAAGTAGTGTCGATATTTACCATCAAATGCCCATGGTAGGAATCTGATCCTGTCCGGATCAGAATACAATTTTAAAGAATCCATGGTGGACTGGTACAGTTCAAAATGATTGGCAATTTCAGGAGAGCTCATTTTAGAGAATTTGGGCACAGTGACATTTAGAAACTTAATAATACTCGAGGAGTTCTGATCCTTTTCTGAACACTGGGTATTTTTCTTTCTAGAGACCACCTCAGCATATGTTGGTCGTCTGAAACTCTCATCCCCCTGATGGGCAATCTTATGCCTGCGTGGTAGGGAATGGATCACACGCTTTCCCACATCACTGTCACAATCGCTCACGCTCCGCTCACTTCCATCAGACCCACTTGGCACAGGTGACTTAACCCTAACCTTCCTCTCTAGAGGAGGACGTGGAGGGGCACTTCTGCGGCCTTTTGCCTCGCTAGCGCCTAGTAAGGCAGTTACAGCTTGACACGCCTGACTGAAATGGGTTAAGGCCTCCTGTGTAATCATGCCATCACCCTCAGGGGGCTTAAGGTCTCAGATGGATTGCGCTTTAAGAGCATGTGATGATGACATATCTACATTTTGGGGTGTGAGAATCAGAGGGTCTGGATATCCCTCATGATCAGACAGATCACCTTGAACATTAGCTACAGTTTGGCTTAGTTCATTTGTTTGCTGCAGACTGCTATAACGGATGTGCAGCTCCTCTGCCTCACTTTTTAATTTGTGATAGGCAGCATGGCTGTGATCGAGCTCACATTTTAAGTCCCCGATCGATGCATTTGCAGATTCTAATCTTTCTTCCGTATGGGATATATATGCTTTCATTTTCGTTAAATGCAAATGTCTACTCTCTGAGAAAATGCTGACCTCTAATAATGCATACAAAATTGATGGCAACATCTTTAAGAGGTGTCGGTTTTTACTGGCGGTATTTTTAAGCACATCAAGATAAGTTAGTTGTCTCCTGACTGTGCCAAGTGGCGTCCATACATCCACACATTCTCTCTTGGCTTCTGCCTGCAACTCACTTATCCATGCAGCCACATCATGATCCAAATCTAAATGTAAATTTACATATTCAACAACGTTATGGATTAACTGCTCCGGGCTAGATGGACAATCTCCTGTTGCAACATCACAACCGGCTTCACTACTGGCTGCACTCATTTTCTTACAATAAAGTTATACAAAGATCTATGAATAATCTGGTTAGCCAAGAAACATATGGAATGGTTTACTATTTGCACAAATAATCAAAGAATTAACTCGATCTCGCTACCGGGGCCTCCATTTTATGTCGGGTATATAAAGCAAATGCTTTATATAAATATAAAAAAAAAATTATCGAGTCAAAAGAAAAATTATGCAATCTATATTCACCCGTTAGATGGACATAAACAACTCAAAGAGTTCAATCAAGAACCTGATTATTTTGTGCAATCAGTAAAACAGGGTACAAGCGTCTATGCAAAAATATAAATGGTTTATTATACAATAGGTTAAAATACAAACAAAAATGAATCAACATAAATTTCAATAATATACAATGATATGCAGTACCCAGAATTCACCACTATATGATACCAACAAACACTACTCAACCAACACAAGAATATTATGCAATACAGCTTTAAATCTGTGAGAGATATGCAATTAATGGATTATGCGGAAAACTCAATCAAGAAGATGACAGATACGAGCCCTTGCTCCGCCCAAAAATGATGACCAATCTTCAGATAATGGTAGTATTGCACCAAAACTTATAAATTATTGGCTTGATATCAAACTAGGGAATACAAAGATTCCCAACAAAGAGTTTCTCCAATATTGTCTCCTTTATTCAGTTATATGCATCTTAACTGAAATCAGAGAAAATACTGATGTAGCAACTAACGTTACACGTCCGCAAGTGAGCGGGTATCTGGCTAAGTATCAACCAATTAATTTAGATCAATACTACATAAAAACAAAATATACATTACCCAAGGGTCAAGTGATGTCTTGGGGCAGCCAGCTCTCAAGAGTTTTTCCCGATAATCCAAATGATTTGTTTCTTTTTCTTTTTTCCTTCCTTTTTTTTTTTCTTTCTGGTAACTGGTTTCTTAACCCAAAACTTATCAGATGAACACGCCCTCCGAGTTTGGAACTTTCCAATCATTGTTGGAGGGGTGTGTGCATGGATAAGGAGCATGGCGTCATATTACTACCCAGAATGCAATTTTGCTACTGATGTAGTATTAACCGCTTATATCTAGATGGCACTGTTGTATAAGCAATATGCATCATACCATTAAGGGTTAACTCATACATGCCTAATATTTTCAACACTTTACACCTCTGACATCTGGGGCCTTGTCTCAGGGCTGAGGGACAAACTTTGATACATGAATATATACTTTGAGGAACATCTAGACCATTCTCACACTGTGGAATTCATGTTCAGCTAGGGAAAAACAATGAAGCCTCAGAATCTGCAGGTGCGGCGTATCTTCTAACTTTCTAAATGTATAATATGTTGTTACAATAACACTAGCTTTTGAACAGCACAGTAATCTTCTCATGGACTTACTTTGGCCTACATGAAACTTCATACAAAACAGTGAATATAAATCAACATTGCTCATAAAGGCAATAAATACCCATTATAACTAAAATAAGTAAGTATAACTGTTTAAACTTATGAAAAAGCACAACAAAAGGAACTGCTCATGATTCTAAGCCAGGCATGTCCAAACTGCTGCCCTCCGGCTGCTGCTAAACTACAACTCCCAGCATGCCTGGATAGCTTACAGCTATTAGGGCATGCTGGGAGTTGTAGTTTAGCAACAGCTGGAGGGCCGCAGTTTGGACATGCCTGTTCTAAGCATACCACCTCATAAGTGAAGCATGGTGGTGGTAGTGTCATGGCATGGGCAAGTATGACTGCCAATGGAACTGGTTCTCTTGTATTTATTGATGATGTGACTGCTGACAAAAGCAGCAGGATGAATTCTGAAGTGTTTCGGGCAATATTATCTGCTCATATTCAGCCAAATGCTTCAGAACTCATTGGACGGCGCTTCACAGTACAGATGGACAATGACCTAAAGCATACTGCAAAAGCAACCAAAGAGTTTTTTTTTAAGGGAAAGCAGTGGGATTTTATGCAATGGTCAAGTCAGTCACCTGACCTGAATCCGATTGAGCATGCATTTCACTTGCTGAAGACAAGACTGAAGGGAAAATGCCCCAAGAACAAGCAGGAACTGAAGACAGTTGCAGTAGAGGCCTAGCAGAGCATCACCAGGGATGAAACCCAGCGTCTGGTGATGTCTATGCGTTCCAGACTTCAGGCTGTAATTGACTGTAAAGGATTTGCAACCAAGTATTAAAGTGTGAACGTTTGATTTATGATTATTATTCTGCCCCATTACTTTTGGCTCCTTAACAAGTGGGAGGCACATATGCAAACTGTTGTAATTCCTACACCGTTCAACTAATTTGGATGTTAATAACCTCAAATTAAAGTTGACAGTCTGCAGCTAAAGAGCATATTGTTTATTTAATTTCAAATCTATTGTGGTGGTGTATAGAGTCAACAATGTTAGAATTGTGTCAATGTCCCAATACTTATGTACCTGACTGTACATACACTCAGCATATTAGACTATTGCATTGGCTTACTTTTTATCTAAAGTCTTGCATACATTTTTCGTCACAATACTTATTTACTTCAAAGCACTGAATGTAGCAAATGTTCTCACTCTGTGACATGCTGACCAAAGTAACAGCTCCCTCACTGCTTTTCTATTGGCATCAGCTTTCAACACTTGTGCCTGTATAGGATTTATACCAGCTGTCTGCTAGAGATTCTATATATATATATCTAGCTGAGGTAAAAAACAAAAAAAACAAAAAAAAAAACAACAACCTCAACTGCTCTTCCTGAATGCTTTTCACTAGTCATTACTACTATAGTACTGGTTGAAAAAGGCTACACAGAGTTAGCTGAGGATTTTCATTATGACTTCATAGTAGCAGAAAATGCACATGCTTATGTTTGTGTTTTTGAGTTTATATGCAGTTAGTTGGATTATTAAAAATATGCTAAAGTGTAGAAATTATACTTGGTGACTACAAAGTAATGGCCATGTCTATTGGATACGGAACTTTGTCACAACACCTCAATGACCTGAAAAAAGAAAATTTCAGCCTCAAATTGAGGATCTACTTCCTGGAGGAACAAATCCAACACAAGTATGAAGACAGCACCAATGATTTCTACAAAAGTGTGAGTATGCGGGAAAAAAAAAGTCTTTCCATCAGCCAGATATAACATGCTGCTATTATCACAATGTAAACAGATCATGTCAGTATCTTTATAAAAAGGAAATCGCTTAAAATAATTTAGAATATTAAGTGTGTGTGTATATATATATATATATATATATATATATATACAGATACACATTCTGCCTTATTCACAACAAATTGATTGTAGATTTGATAAGCATTTTTACATGGTTTTGCCCAAATAATGTATTTTAGCAATGGCATTTTTATGCATACCCACCATTATTTTAGAGGATGTATTTGCCCCCATATTATATCTCTTTCTCTAGAGAGCTGGTACCAAAATGGCAACACAATTTCATACATGTTTTTAAAGCAGCAAATAAACACAATGGAGGTCTATGGGAAAAAATGCTGTGATTGGAAAAAAAATGATATTGTCACAAAAAATGCACCTCATGTTTGCAATGCATCCTATTTCTAGAATATAGTGCCCCCAGCACTCTTCCAAGTACCATATCTCCGCATCCTTTAGCAATCAGACCTAAAGAGCGTGTGCAAACTCCCAACAATCTACAGTTTCGATAACTGGGGGAAATCGTAAAATAGTCATAAAAGGAAAGCAAAGCTGCAGGTGTTATATGTGAATTTCGCTGCAGATTCACTGTGTATTTCTGTAACATTATCATTACAGATGAGCAACGTTTTCAAAAATACTTCGTAACAAACCACATGCCATTATAATCGTGCAGCCCCCCATTATTTAACCCCTCAGATGCCACGTTCAACACTGATTGCGTCATTTGAGAGTCACATTCAGCCTATCTGAGGATTAATCAGGGGTTAAAACAAAAAATGTATACACTCACCTCATCCATTTAATTGCAACATCTTGAGTGGAGAAAATGCATCAATCAGAGGGCACGCTGACATATTGACTTCACCACGTCATTATGCTGGAGAAGCGGTGTGACGTTACTGATGACGTCACCATGCCCGCCCAGCAGGATGACGTGACACGTCAGCACGTGCGCAAATTGGCTCGTTTTCATAAATTAAGATGGGCGCAATGGTCTCTTTGCACTCAAGGTTTTTTAGTTTTAGTTTTTTACCGCCATGTCAGGAAAAATGTATTTTTTTACCACGGACCGCCAGGAACTAATTATCAGCATGCTGCAGATTAGAAAATTCACAGCCTGCTTGTTTTTCAGTCCATAATTCCTCTACTACATGTGGATGGGGTTTTCAACTTCTTTCATTCACCCAGTATACTATAAAAGAATGTAACCAGTGGCACCTTTGTCACGGTTTTTGCAGCATTTGTTTACACATTATTTTTATAACTAATATATTTTCCTGTCATTTTTACCAAGAACCTTCCTCCCCCTCCAAGCAAAATGCCACATGTGAACATACCCCAATGTAACTCTTCTATTGCCTTGCTTAGATAACCATAAACATGTTTTAGTTTTTTACTTCCTATATCCATAGCCATAACAGCCATAACTTTTTATCTTTGCATCAATTTTGCTTACAAGGTCTTGAATTTTATTAGATGAGTAGGGTTGAGCGAACCTGAACTGTAAAGTTCGGGTTCGTACCGAACTTTAGGATTTTTGGACCCCGTACCAGAAACCGAACTTTTCAGTAAAAGTTCGGGTTCGGTGTTCGGCGAGTTAATGGCGCTTTTTGAAAGGCTGCAGAGCAGCCAATCAACAAGCATTTAACTCGTGTGCCCTTAGAAGCCATCGCAGCCATGCCTACTAATGGCATGGCTGTGATTGGCCAGTGCAGCATGTAACCCAGCCTCCTATATAAGCTGGAGTCACGTAGCGCTGCACGTTACTCTGCTCTTATTATTGTAGGTATAGGATGCTGCTGCTGTGAGGGAGAGAATAGGAAAGAATCAGTTATCAGAAGTGCTTGTTAACTCAGCGATCTACAGCGATTTTGTTTTGTGGGTGCAGTGCACCATTTTTTTACCCTGCTCTGAACCCAGTAACACAGAAAAATAACTTTTATCCGTCTTTTAGTTAGGTTGGCATCGGTGGCCATTTTATGCAAGTTCAGTACACCAGCAAAGCATATTTGCATTTGTGACAGTCAAATACAAGCTTGAAATACTGCAATTTTATTTTCTGGGTTTTAAAAAAACACCAATTTTTTGCAATACCTTACATCTGGGGCCTTTGCTGCATTTGTCACAATGAAATAGAAGCTTGAAATACTGCAATTATATTCTGGGTTTTAAAAATACACACATTTTTCCCCCCTTGCCTATGACAGCATACTTGGATAGCGTCCGCCCCCTCCTCAGGACAGGAAACAGGAAACACAGCCACTTTAAAGGAGGTACCAACCTCCCTCACGCCAGTTCTGTTTCCTGTCTTAAGGGACAGAGTTTGGATTCACAACCATGCAAAGAAGAGCTGCGGGCGCCCCATATGAGTACTTATGAGGAGGGCCTACCCGGCGGCATAAGTCTTCTCAGGATTTCACTGCAGAGCATGGACCTCTGACTCTTCCCCCCACTCTGGTCCCTTCTCCGTCGGGAGGTTTTACAGGTCTCCTAGATGCGCGGACCTCTGTGGCCGTGTCCCCATGTTCAGCTGCTTGCGTCTGTCGTCACTTCCGGTTGTTGGCGCCGACGTCACTTCCAGTTCCGTTGCTGGCACTGACGTGACTTCTGGTTCCGGTTGATGCCGCTGACGTCACTTCTGGGTTTCGACAGCAGGAGGAAGCACAATGCTGTAGAATGGAAGTAGGGGAAGCCGGTGCGCACCCGACAGAGTTTAAGTTCAGCCAGCTCACACTGCTAGCTGGAGAAGAAGCTAGCAGTATCTGTCTCAATTTTTTGCTGACTAGAGCGTGAGATCATGGAACAGATGCAGCGCACAGAACCCACTGAGACCACCAATGAATCTTCGGTACTTTGGTGGGGTAAGAGGGGTGAATACCCCAAAATCTCTATAGCTCAAGTTTCTTATAAGGCTATTTTTATATTTAGCTTTCCAAGGTGAGTAGAACAGTTTCCAGATCTAAAGACAAAGGGTGTGCTATTTGTAAGAAACAGTTACCCTAAGGCTGGGAAAAACCTTTTTGTCAAGTCTGCATAGGCAAGCTACTAGAGGATGAGGCCCCATCTCTTATGACAAGCCTAAAGCAGATGATCCAGGATGAAGTTAAGGAGTCAGTGAGGGAGTCGGTTAATAGCCTCCTGGAGAATCGCCCCAGCACCTCTGCAGCCGCTTCTATTCCCCCCTCCAGCGACCAGGAACTGTTGTCAGAATTGGAGAAAGACCATCATCAGATGAATCCTTTGATGATCAGGTAACGGGAAAGCCACTTTTTCAGGCCGAAAATATTAGCTCCTTACTCAGAGTAGTGAGAGCCACCATGGGGTTGGATAATTGTAAAGAGCCACAGTCTGTTAGAGACTCCATGTTTGAAGGTCTGCACCCTAGAAAGATTAAGGGTTTTGATGTCCATGAAAATATTGCCACTGTTATAAAAAAAAGAGTAGAGTAGACCAGATAGAATTTTTTTTTATTCCCTCTGCCTTAAAATGTAAATACCCGGTGATGAGGATGTTTCGGCCTATTGGGACAGAGCCCCAAAATTGGATGCCCCAGTTGCCAAAATTTCCAGAAATGCAGCCCTTCCTTTTGATGACTGGTTCCCTGAAAGATCCCATGGATGGAAGGGCTGAGATTTATTGGAAAAAGAGCTGAGAGACTATGGTGGGTGCCTTTAGACCTGCCATTGTGGCCACCTCTATTGCAAGATCCCTGAAGATATGGATGAAAGAATTAGAAGATCATATTAAGGAGGGAACCGCTAGAGATGAGTTGCTTTCCTCCTTTCCAACCATATTTAATGCCATTGATTTCCATGCGGATGCTTCTGTTGACTCTTTAAAATTCTCTGCTAGGGCTTCCACCCTTTCTAATTTGGCTTGTAGAGCCATCTGGTTAAAGGACTGGAAGGGTGACTTAAAGGGGTTGTCCAAGTTATATTTATTGATGACCTATCCTCAAGATAAGTCATCAATATCAGATTGGCGGGGGTCCGGCACCCCCTCCGATCAGCTGTTTGAAGAGAAGGCGTGTGCGGTGTCAGCGCTGCCTCCTATTCACTGTTTACCTTCTAGCCATTGCATCTGCAGTGGTGAGCAGGTGTAATTACACCCAAGCCTTCCTATTGAAATGAATGGGACGGCTTGGGTGTAATTACACCTGCTCACCACTGCAGATGCAACGGTTAGAAGCTAAACAGTGAAGAGGAGGCAGTGCTGACACCGCGCACGCCTTCTCTTCAAACAGCTGATCGGAGGAGGTGCCGGGTGTCGGACCCCCTCCGATCTGATATTGATGACCTATCCTGAGGATAGGTCATCAATAAATATAACTTGGACAACCCCTTTAACCTTCCAAAGCAAAATGATGTGCAATACTTTGTCAGGGAGAGTTTGGGCCTGTCTTGGATGACCTGCTGGAGAAGGCTTCAGACAAGAAGGGCTTCCCGTCAACTAACCAGCAGTCTCATAAGAGACTCTCAGCCAAATCGAAATAGTTATAAGAGGTGAGATGTATCCAGGCAGATTTCAAGTAATACTAGAAAATCCAAGGGTTATCTTTTTTCTGGTGCAGAGGCCTAAAAAATGCAGCAACATTGATGTCAGAGCCCCGGTAGGAGGTCAGCTTTCTCTCTTCACAGAACATTGGAAGAAAATATCAAACAGCCCTTGGATAATCTCCATCCTGTCGGAGGACTACAAAATACATTTTCTAAGAATGGCGCCAGAAAGATTTGTTATAGCAGACTGTCGATCCAGTCCCCAAAAGCAAGCAGCCTTGTTTTCAGAAGGATCTTCCCTATTAGAAAAGAACATTCTGTTAGAAGTCCCAATGCAGGAAAGAGCAAAGGGGTTTTACTCAACACTCGTTTCCAGACTGTTTTATGGCATCCCTGAATCTCAGGGATGCATACCATCACGTCCCCATACATCCCGATCATCAGAGATACTTAAGAGTAGCGGTTCAGTTGCAGGTCAAAATTCTTCATGTCTGGGGTGAGTGTCTCTGAGGGAGGCCATGTCAGTCTTAGGTCTCATGACAGCGGCTATTCCTGGAGTGAGCTCAATTCCACTCGAGACCTCTCCAACAACAAATTCTGGAAATGTGGGACAAAAATCCTTTGTCTCTAGACTCAGAGATTCATTTATCACCCCAGATGCTCTCCTCACTGGAGTGATGGATGAACCTGTTAAACCTTTAGGGAGGTGTTCCATGGCAGAGACAAAATGTCTTATATCCTGGGTTTTAAAAAAACACACATTTTTTGCAATACCTTACATCTTGTGCCTTTGCTGCATTCTCACAGTGAAATACAAGCTTGAAATACTGCAATTATATTCTGGGTTTAAAAATAAATAAATAACATTTTTTTGCAATACCCTACATCTTGTGCCTTTGCTGCATTTGCCACAGTGAAATACAAGCTTGAAATACTGCAATTATATTATGGGTTTAAAAAAAAACTGGGGCCTATGCTGCATTTGTCACAGTGAAATATAAACATTAGATAGTGCTGTTATATTCTGGTATTGAAAAAAAACACCCATTTTGGGCAAGATAATAAATTTGCGACCTTTGCTGCATTTCTCACAGTCAAATACAAGCTTGAAATACTGCAATTATATTCTGGGTTTAACAAAAATAAATAACATTTTTGGCAATACTCTACATCTGGTGCCTTTGCATTTGTCACAGTGAAATACAAGCTTGAAATACTGCAATTATATTCTCAGTTTAAAAAAACACCAATTCTTTGCAATACTCTACATCTGCTGACTTTGCTGCATTTGTCACAGTGAAATACAAGCGTTAGATACTGCTGTTATGTTCTGGTTTAAAAAAACACCCATTTTGGCCAAGATAATAGATTTGCTGCTTTTGTTGCATTTGGGGCCTTTGCTGCATTTGTCACAGTTAAATACTAGCGTTAGATACTGCTGTTATATTCTCGTTTAAAAAAAAAACCCACCCATTTTGGGCAAGATAATACATTTGTGGCCTTTGTTGCATTTGTCACAGTGAAATACAAGCTTGAAATACTGCAATTATATTCTGGTTTTAAAAAAACACCAATTTTTTGCAATACCCTTCATCTGGCACCTTTCCTGCATTTGTCACAGTGAAATATAAGCTTGATATACTGCAATTATATTCTGGGTTTTAAAAAAACACCCATTTTGGGCACAATATTACATTTGCGGCCTTTGCTGCATTTCTGACAGTCCAATACAAGTGTTAGATACTGCGGTTACATTCTCGTTTTTAAATAAAACACCCATTTTGGGCAAGATAATACATTTGCGGCCTTTGTTGCATTTGTGACAGTCAAATACAAACTGCTGAAAGATGAGAGTTGGCACCTGCAGCCCATGTCCATCAGTCCTTCACCTCACCCCCTTGCAAATCAGCCAAGCAGTCTAAATCCCAAGTCATGGAGCAGTCTCTTCTGCTTTTTGATTACTCTGCTAGCAGGGTTTCCCAGGGCCATCCACATAGCCCTGCCCCAGAAGTGGAAGAGATTGAGTGGACCAATGCCCAACCACTTATGTTTCAGGATGAGTACATGGGAGGACCACTGCAGCACATCTCTGATGATGACGAAACACAGGTACCAACTGCTGTGGCATTCTGCAGTGTGCATACCGACAAAGAGGGCCGGGGTAAAGACTGGGTGGAAGATGATGTGGAGGATTATGAGGTCCTCGACCCCACATGGAATCAAGGACATGCGAGTGACCTGTGTAGTTCGGAGGAAGAGGCGGTGGTTGCACAGAGCAGAAGAGGGAGCAGGGTGCAAAATTGGAGCAGCCATCCTCTAGACAGTACGCCTGCTACTGCCCACCACAGCAAGGGACCGAGAACACCAAAGCCAGCTCCAACGAGTTCCCTGGCATGGCAGTACTTCAGATAATGTGCTGACGACAAGACACAAGGGGTTTGCACGCTGTGCAATCAGAGCCTGAAGCAAGGCATAAACGTTCTTAACCTGAGCACAACCTGCATCACCGGGAATCTAAGTGCAAAGCACGAGCTGCAGTGGAGGAGACACCTCAAAAACAAAGAAAGGTCTCTGGCTCCTCCTGTTTCCTCTTCTGCTGCAGTCTCAGCCTCTTCATCCACCTCTGGAGTGACAGTGGCACCTGCCACCCCACAAACAGAGGACTGCAAACAGAGGATCTGCCAGCAACGCCACCACCTGGGTCACCAAGCATCTCCACAATGTCCCATGGAAGCGTTCAACTCTCTATCTCCCAAACAGTGGAGCGAATGAGGAAGTAGCCCCCTACCCACCCACGATCCCTGGCCCTGAATGCCAGCATTTCAAAATGACTGGCCTCTGAAATGCTGTCATTCCGTCTGGTTGAGACAGAGAGTTTTAAAAGCCTTATGGCGGTGGCTGTCCCACAGTACATCTTGCCCAGCCGCCTCTACTTTTCCAGGTAAGCCATCCCTTCACTGCACAATCAAGTGGGGGACGAAATCAGGTGTGCATTGCACAATGACATCTGTGGCAAGGTCCACCTAACTACAGATACGTGGACCAGTAAGCACGGTCAGGGACATTATATCTCCATAACAGCGCACTGGATAAATGCAGTGGCGGCTGGGCCTGTACCGTGCAGGAGGAGGAGCTTACCTGCACATTTCTTCCTGCCCCCAGGGGCGCAGTGAGAGACGGCTCCCTCCACATGCAGGCACCAGTGCTTTCATCCGGCACCTGCACGTGGAGGGAGCTTTGTCCCTCAGTGCACTCACAGGTCCCCCCTCCCGTGCAGCAGCAGCACATAAGGGAGCTTCAAGCTCCAAAGGACACTTACGTGCTGCTGGAGAGGGGAGGGACATCACCACTGCCACCAATGAAATAAATGTCACATTTGGGAAGGAAGGGGGGCATGGAGAGGGCTACAGAGAGGCGGGAACACGTCACTGAAAGGACTCCAGTCAGTGTCGTGTTCCCATCTCTCCTGGGCCATCTTCTTTAAAATTAAAGGTAACCTGATGAAATAAAGTGATAAAGCCCCATCAAACCATGATAGTTTTGTTCTGCATCCAATTCCCATTATTGGGGCATTGGATGCAGACCCCTTAGTTTCAATGGAGCGGAAAAAGATGCAGACAGCACACAGTGTGCTGTCTGCATCTCTTGTGGCCCCATTGTAATTAAGGGGTCCGCATCCAATCCCCCAATAATGGGAATTGGACGCAGAACAAAACTATCATGGTTTGATGGGTGGCTTGGGTTGCCACCCGGCCAGTAGTTCACCAGCAAGGCTGATATTTTAGTTCCCTTGCCGGTGCAAAAATTTTCCTGTAAGGACTGTTAGGGTACTTTCACACTTGCGGCAGGACTGATCCGACAGGCTGTTCACCCTGTCAGATCCGTCCTGCCGCTATTTCGCCAGACTGCCACTCCCCATTGACTATAGCGGGAGTGGAGCTATGGCGCAGCACGGCAGTGATCGCCACACTAAAAAGTTGGACATGCAGGACTTTTAGTCCAGCAATCTCTGGCCCTGATGTGCCGTGCTGTCCCGAGCACATGGGCACTTGCGGCATGGTGGAAATGGCGGGCTGTTCACCTGCCAGAACAGCCTGCCGGATAGCCATGACAAAGGTGTGAAAATACTCTAAAAGACATTAAAAATTCTTTGTTCTTCCCCCTGCAGGAAAAAAAAAAAAATCTGTGATAAAACTTAATAACAAAGAAAGTGTCAGAAAATAAAAGTGGCCCATTACACCACCAAATCGCTAAAGCACAAAAATGTGTCTGGCCATTAAATGGGCTGTTCAGTTTGAATAAGAAACCAGACAACAATTAAGAATAGGATGCAATTAAGAACAGAGCAGCACCTACCTAGAAAATCCAGCACTGCTGTTCTGGTTCTCCCTACTAGGCTCTGTTTACTTGGGTGCAACAGCAACTTCACAAGTGACCGCTGCAGCCAAGAGGGACATGACATCACCATCGCAGCTGAGAAAACAGAACCTAGATTGGAAAACTTGAGCGGCAGTTCTAGAGTTGCAGGGTAAGTACCATTCTATTCTTTATTCAGGCTAATCTTTAGTGTTGTCTGGATACTTTCTGAAACCGGACAACCTTTTTTTATTTGGTTCATTGGAGATGTTTAAAATGCAGTATGCTCCAAGTCATACTTTTTGACATTTTTGACATATGCGTTGTAATAGAAATGTAAGAACATATAAAAAAACAAAAAAAATGTGAAAAACACGTGAAATCCATGGGATTTGCGAACCAAAAATAAAAACCACTATAAGCAAGTATGTATTTTTAATGGAGACCTTAGTGTACTATTATCTCATTCTGTTGCAATATTTAAAGATCATCAAAATTTTATTTTTAGGTCATATCATCCAGCCCTAGGCTTATGAGGGAGAATATGTAGCCTAAGATAGAACACCAACCCTTTAGACAGAAGGAGCAGGAAAGTTTCAGAGTAGCACACTAAAAACAATTATAAATCTGAATGTAAATAGTTCTACATAGTTTGCAAGACATTAAAAAGATGGCATCTTTACTGTTGGCGTTCAGCTCGGACCTTCACCTGACTGCAGACCCAGGTATGTGGACCTTTAATATAACTAGTTGAGTACCCCTGCTCTACGGCCTCCTCATCCGGTCAGCGTAACACCTTCACCACCAACTTCAGCACAGCCAGGGGTAAATGACAGCAGGCAGTTTTAAAACGTATCTGTTTGGGGGACAAACCCCACACCACGCAGGAGCTGTGGACGGGCATGGATCAACAGACCGATGAGTGGTTGGTGCCAGTGAGCCTCAAACCCGGCCTGGTGGTGTGCGATGATGGGCGAAATCTCGTAGCAGCTCTGGGACTAGCCGGTTTGATGCACATCTCTTATCTGGCGCATGTGCTGAATTTGGTGGTGCATAGGTTCCTTAAAAATTACCCCAATATATCAGAGCTGCTGCAGAAAATGCGGGCTGTCTGTGTGCGCTTTCGGCGTTCTCACCCTGCTGCTGCTCGCTTGTCAGCGCTAAAGCGTAACTACGGCCTTCCCGCTCACCGCCTCATATGCGACGTGCTCACAAGGTGGAACTCTACCTTGCACATGCTGGCTAAAATGTGCGGGCAGGAGCAGGCAATAGTGGAGTTTTAGCTGCAGCACGCACGGGTGAGTCACTCAGCGGAACAGCACCACTTCACCACCAATGACTGGGCGTCCATGCAAGACCTGTGTTTCGAGTACTCCACCAACATGGCCAGTGCCGATGACGCCGTGATCAGCGTTACTATCCCACTTCTATGCCTACTTGAAAAAACGCTTTGGGCAATGATGGAACAGGATGTGGCACAGGAGGAGGAGGAGGAGGAGGAAGATAGATCATTTCATAGGGTTTCAGGCCAGTCATTCACAAGTGGCTGTGAGGGTGGGTTCCTGCACCCACAAACGCCAGGTACACAATTGTCCAGCCAGGGCTGGAGGATGAGGAGGTGGAGGATGGGAAGATGGAGATGGAGGAGGAGGAACCGTGTTCACAGCAGGGTTTCACCCAAACCAGCTCATGGCCATCACTGGTGCGTGGCTGAGGGGATACAGAGGACACAGACGATACACCTCCTACAGAGGACAGCTTGTCATTGCTTCTGGGCAGCCTGGCACACATGAGCGATTACATGCTGCCTACATTCTAACTTGTGCTGATTACTGGGTGGCCATGCTGCTAGATCCCCGTTACAAGGACAAAGTACCGTCCTTAAATCCGTCACTGGAGTGTGATCGTAAGGTGCGTTAGTACAAGCGCACCCTGGTAGATGCGCTGCTGGTGGCATTCCCACCTGGCAGCAGGGGTGCAGTGGAAGCACAAGGCGAAGGAAGAAGTCGCCAATGCAGCTGGGGCACCACCAGCAGCTCAGAAGGCAGGATTAGCAAGGCCGAAATGTGGAAAAGCTTTGTCAGCACGCCACAACAACCAGCACCACCAGCTGATATGGAACGTCTTAGCGGGCGGCAGCATTTCAGCAACATGGTGGAGCAGTATGTGTGCACACGCCTACACATACTGAATGATGGGTCTGCCCCCTTCAACTTCTGGGTCTCCAAATTGGGCACATGACCTGAGCTTGCCATTCACTCCTTGGAGGTGCTTGGCTGCCCTGCAGCCAGTGTATTGTCTGAACGTGCGCTTAGCACGGCAGGGGGCGTTATCATAAACAAGCACAGCCGTCTGTCCACAGGCAAAGTGGACAAGCTCACGTTAATTAAAATTAACCCGGACTGGATTCCTCAGGACTTGTCCGTACCTTGTGCAGAATAGACATGTATACCGGCACTAAGCAGCCATTGTTATACTGCAGCGCAATTGCTCATGTTTGTATTTTGGATATTTTCCACTCTTTTGGGGTGTACCCTAATTTAAACAAACAAATTAATAAAAAAATAAAACCAAAAACGAGTGTTGGCTACCTCGTCCTCTTCCACCGCCGCTTCCACTAACACCGCTATGTCCACCGCCTCCTCAACCTTCTACTCCATCTGGACCTCCACCTCATAGATTAAGATTATTATTTTTATTTTTTATGTATTTTATTTTAAGTCATTTCACTAATTTGTCTTATACATTGTTGGGTTACATATCCCAAATTGTTGGCTTTTATATACCCCTGCTCTACCTAGTGTACAGGTTAATAAATTTCACTAATTTGTCTGTTACATTGTCAGGTGAAATTTACCAATTTTTGGCTGTGATATACCTCTGCTCTACCTAGTGAACAAGGAAATACATTTCACTAATTTGTCTGTTACATTCTTGGGTGACATTTTACCATTTTTGCCATGAATAAACCCCTGCTCTGCATAGGTGACAGGGACTTAAATTTCTAAAATTTGTCTTTAATTGGCCCTTTCATTCGAATCCTTCCGCTTTAATAACTTGTCCCACATTTCAGCTCAATTACGTTGCAGCCATTGACCTCCCTTGCATGTGCTATCCCTTTCTCATGTTCCCTCTCCGGTGTGGAACCCTGATTCGCCACTAACCGCGATCAACATGGTAGGCGCAGAAAAGAACATCGAAAGTTGATAGAGAAGATATCCAATTTGATTGTGGACGTCACGGGGACGTGCGATCAGGCAGAAGTTATCTAGAGTCAACAAAGTGGCAGAGGGCCTCTCCTGTCTAACGTTTCCAAATCCAAAATACCCCAGTGATATTCCCTATAATGTTTTATTAATCATTCCAATAACAGGGCATCTTAAGAGTCCTGTATTGTTATTTACCATCACTTCCTCCCCGAGCCGGGAGTGGGTAATTGCCACGCGCCCCCTCCTTTTCGTGGAAGCTTCAGCTTCAATAATTTGTCCCACTTTTCCGCTTGATCACATTTAATTTCATACATTGACCTCCCTTGGATGTGGTATCCCTTTCTCACGCTCCCTCTCTGCCGTGGAACCCTGATTCGCCGCTAACCGCGATCAACATGGTAGGCGCAGAAAAGAATATCGAAAGTGAGACATGGTGGAGCGGTATGTGTGCACACACCTACATGTACTGACTGATTGGTCTTCCCCCTTCAACTTCTGGGTCTGCAAATTGGGCTCATGGCCTGAGCTTGCCCTTTATGCCTTGGAAGTGCTGGCCTGCCCTGCAGCCAGTGTATTGTCTGAACATTTGTTTAGCAAGGCTGGAGGGGGTTATCACAGGTTATATTTCCCGATGTTTTGGGGTGTACCCTAATTTAAACAAAAATTTAAAATTTAAACCAAAAACCAGTGTAGGCTACCTCCTCCTCCTTCACTGCCGCTTCCACCTACACGGCCACATCCACCTCTTCCTCAACCTCCTACTCCATATGGACCTCGTCTTCCTAGATCAAGATTATAATTTTTTATTTTTACGTATTTTATGTTATTTTAAGTAATTTCCCGATCTAGATTTGTTTTCAGAGCACTTGCCATGCTCTTAACCACATTGTGATGCCATTTGCAGCCCTCTAGCCATAGAGCCATTTTAGTTCTTCAAAGTTCGGGTCCCCATTGACATCAATGGGGTTCGAGGTCAAATTCGGGTCCGAAACTTTTGTGATGGTCGGCCAAACCCTTCGAACCCGAACATCCAGGTGTCGCTCAAAAGGCTGTCCGCTCAATAAGATGAGCTTATTTTAGCTGCAACACATACAGTACCATTCACATACCATATTTTTAATTTCATAACATGCACCTGATCATAAGACTTAACTATGTTGGAAGATAAGAAAAAAAAAAATTTGGTCAGACCTCAGATCAGACCCCCAATCTTCATCAGTCCTCAAATCAGACCTCCCAATCTTTTTCAGACCTCAGATCAGACCCCTGCCTATCAGAACCCCAATATTTATCAGACCTCAGATTAGACCCCACTGCGTTTGCAATCATTCTTCCTACATTCATTTTACTTCGGCCTGTGTAATCAGGTCACTGCAAATGAGAGCCGATGGTATTATTAGCATTATCAGCATTCTCGCTGCTGGAACATGTGCAATAAGGCTGTTAGTCTGCAAAGGGTTCCATCTTTCATGCACTTAGAAGTCCCCCTGTTTATATTGCAGAGCTTGGGAGTAATCATAATGCATTGGCAAACTGCACATACTCTTTGACCAAGTACTTGACACACACCTGGCCATCCAAATCATGTACAAGAAAATCTGAGTTATAAGACCACCTGCTTCCATTGCTTCCTATTCTAGTTCTGACACTTAAGTGTCTATCTTAGGCACTTTCAGCTGTTGCGAGAGGTTAGTATACTGACTGGTCTGCAGCTATGCAGCCCAATATGCAGTAAGCTGACCAGACCAGATTTCTAGCCTATACTTCCTGAACTCATAAATAATGACCCTGTCTACCCTTCACAATTTGACTTCACGATTTTCTGTCTCCAGCACATAAACCTAAAGAACTGACTAATGACTTTCTGATTAAGGGATGGGTTGCTACAATTTGGGAGATACTAAGTAGCTTTTGACTATGTACTTTTATTGTATATTCCTCATATACTGCATGCACCAATTACTGTAGGTAATGCTGGCAGGTGAAGTGAATAGATTGTGACAATAAATGGGATATCAAGGGTGGCCCAAGAAAAAGTAGACCACCCCCAATGATAGTATGATAAGATGACCGAGTAAGAGAATACATTATTATAATACTATTCAGACTCTGAATACAACATTTAGCTGGTGGTTTTGTTCATGTGTACTTGTCGGCAAAGGTCTCTTGCATTTCCTTAATTGATCTGCTTCACACATAACCAAAATTACTATTTGCTCTTCCAGGGAGAACACCATCTTTCTGACACAATAGGCCACAATAAGACAGATTTATTATTAGATAGTATGATTTGGAGATATTGGAGGCAGGCTAACTTTTTATGGGCCACCCTTTATATCCTTTTTATTGTCACAATCTATTCACTTCACCTGCCAACATTACATACAGTAATATGATAAATATACAATAAAAGTACATAGTAAAAAGCTACTTATTGTAATGGCCACCTTTTATGCCCACTGCAATCATGCTATCCTGGGGGAAGCATCAAGGCTGCATCACTCACCTAGCTTCTGCCTGGGTCAAGCCACCAGACTCCCCTTTCCCATGCTGTAGGCTGCCATCTAGCTGATAGGTATCTTTTTGTGCGTGTGTATTAGTATTTACTCATAGAGAATTTCCCTGCAGCACGGCAAGGGTTAATTCCATTTTTGCTCTGCGTTCAACTGTTTTTGACTAATGGCCTCATCAGCTCTCATATATATATTGGGCTGTTTCTTTCCAGCCCTTGACTGATCAATCCTTTAGATTCCTTTTGGTTTTACTTGCTTGCTAGGCCCTGCAAAAGAGTTATACTGGTAAATACTTTGTCTGTCTGTGTACCAACTTACATAGCTACATAGTATGGTTGAAAAAAGGAGTGGGGGTGGGAATTAAGAGAAGGTGAGTGACAACCAGACTTTTACATAAGCTTTAATTTTATTTAATTCTAGGATCATCTAATCCTTGTTTTAAAACTGTCCACTGTTCCTGGTGTGACTAACTCCTGAGGTAGACAATTCCACAGATTCTCAGTTCTTATGGTGAAAGGCGTTGTTGCCTCTGGACACTCTTTTTTCTCCAGAAGGAGGCAGTGCCCCCTGTCTTTTGAGAAAGAAAGACCAAAGGGAGCGCTCCCTAATGTGATCTTACAAGCATTCAGTGAAACTTTATGGGAAAGTACACCTTACCAGATAGTGTTGTGCAAAACCAGGCACAACACTAGTGAAGAGTGAAGTTGCTTCCGACCAGGAGGATAACCAGGCTGCTGCACTTGTTCAGACACATCACGGAGGAAGCCGGTAGGAAATGCAGAAGGTATTATTTACAGTAGGAGTAGAAAAAACAGGGATCTGCACCAGAGACTTCAATAACAAATATTAGTGTTTTTCTACTTTTAAATAAATATTTTTATGGAAGTCTGTGGTGCAGCAATTTTTTCTGCTCCTCTTGTGAGCACTACTTTCTTTTGAGCGGATTTTACAGCTTCTTACCGTATTGTTTGTACTTTTATATTTTTATACTAGTTTAGCATGTCCCCACTTAGTTACCTCTTCTCAAGACTAAATAACTTTGATTATTTTAGTGTGTCCTCATAACTAAGACATTCAATGCCCTGTCAGTTTAGTTGCTCTTTTTTGTAATGGTAAAAAAAAATCAATATGCCCGATTCAGCATTTTTCAACACTTCACTTAACCCCAAAAATTGAATAAAAAGTCAAACGCACCCCAAAATGTTAACAATAAAAATCAGATACTGATGACCTATATTTAGTATTGCGTTACTAGTGGCATTTATTTTTCGGCCGCAGTGGGAGAAATACATTTACCCTTAACCCCTTAGTGACCAACAAAACACCTTTTATAGCAATCACTAAGGGGCCTTAGGCTTATGGTGGCCGAGTCTAAGTGGTAAGCACTGCAAAGGTCTCCTGTGCAGCAGAGAGAGGAGTATCACCTTTGACATGAAAGCCACACTCCTTCTCTAATGGCCCAAAAAAGCAGGAATGCTAATCTCAGATCTAAGTCATTTAACCCCTAACATGCAGCACGCAATGGTACCCACTGCATATAAGTGCTTACAGAGGGAGCGGACTCCCTCTGTCTGCTATTTGCACCCCGCAAATGATATAGCGGGGTGCTCAAACTAGTGCAGGCAAGCCAGGGCCTAGTGTAGGCTCCAAGCCAACCTCCATTAAAATGCATTGCACTATAAGAATAGTGCAATAAGAAAAGTGCAATGTATTTTAGAAGAGATCAAAATATCACCTATTATAGTCATTTGTGGGACTATTAAATGGTAACAACCCACACTATCCAAATATCATGTAAATTATCCAGTATGGTGAATGATATAGAATATACATTTTAAGTTACTGCCTGTTTCATGGATCCTGATTCTCTCCCTCCTGTTCACTGTGCTGACATTGTGCTGCTTTCTCTGACCTCTGGACTGTTTCACAGATTTGCATGTACTCTGCGCTGTTTCTTGACTACGTGTATTGCCTGATTCCTCGGTGCTTGGCACAGGTGTCTCTGATCCTAGTGGTTCAATCACAATAGGTCTGTTCCAAGAGGTAGTGGTCTGGTGGCTTGCAAAGAAGACCAGATCCCTGTATAGGGGACCAGCATGATAATGCCCTCAGGACTAGCCCAAATTCAAAACAGGCTGAGTAGCACAGCAGGTCTACACTCACTGCCTATAACACTTACATAGCCCAGCTGATCATTGTTTTAACATCTCAAAATGTGGGAGGCAAAAGAAGTGGGATTTCTGGACACACAAACATTATCCAAGAGGCTGCACCTATAAGGAGAATAATAGCTACTTAGGATCAACGCTCCAATAAATTTATACCTGCAAGGTCCTGTCACCTTCGGGGAGATTTATCAAAATTGGTTCAAGGGGAAACTAAATTAGTTGCCCATAGCAACATATTCCTCCTGAATTCCTGTAGAAAATGAAAGGATGAATCTGGTTGGAAGCTAGGGGCAACTAAGTCAGTTTTAATTTGCACTAGCAATCTCTTCTCTTGAAAGCATTTGAACCAAAGTATTATTGCCAATGTCGCTAACCACCTTGCATTACAGTTGGCGAGGAGACAGCCAACAGGATGTTTGCTGTTTGATGCACTTTAGCAACTGATTGGCTGGGTGGCTACTCTGGCCCAGGGACTATCAGCTCTAACACAGCATGGCAACGCATCCCTATAATAGGAGGGAGGGGAAGTGGGCGCAATGTCCTGCCCTGTTGGGGATTGGAGGATGTAGCTAAGCAGCTGGTGTGGGAACCAGACAAACACAAACATGGAGCTGTCAATAGGATCTGGGCTTGTTGCGCCACTGCAGCGAAAAACATTGACCAGTGGGCCGAGAAAGACATGTACTCTCTCTACCCAAAACTGCTGCTTCAGATGTCCACCTTGGCATGCAGCTTTTTACACAGTGATAATTACAAGGAGTGGCCCATGTTCTGTACCACATGACGCCAAAGGCGGGGATGGATTTTTGGAGAAATGCTAGAGGCTAGACATCTTCCAGCCAGGCTGCATCCATGTCATCAGCTCCATGTCATCAGCAGGATCCGCTGCAACAAGTGTACAACCAGCAACTTGGCCAGGTGAGAGTTAATCTTGTGCACCAGCAGAATGCTGGGCATATAGAGTTGTCTCTTGGCCGCACATTCCGTTATCGATGGCTGACTGTGGACCAGAATAGGAGGAGTAGGAAGATGAGTAGTCTGATCGAGAGAAGTGATGCTGAAGAGGACAAGGAGACTATATTGCACGTGGGTGTGGCCGGGCTGCTGCAAAAAAGACTGGACAAAGGAGGGCACTTGTTGTGCCAATGTCACTACCAGAGCTTTGAGACGGTCTCACAGCTCTGTGTCTCCACCCCTGTGATGATGTCACTTAGAGTTTGGAGGTGTTCTCACTGTTCTGTTTCTCCGCCCCTGTGGTGAGGTCTTTACTCCCAGCTGTCTCTCCTGATTTCCCTGCCTTTAAATCACCCCTCCTCCTATTGCAGGGCGTGGATTATATTTCTCTTTTCAGTTGTAGCTCTGCCTTGAGTATCTTCACTTCTTTAGCTACTAGTTCCCTGGACCTGTGTTCTGCTGCTGCAAGCACTCCGGATATTGCCAGCGGCCCTTGGATCTGTCTTCTCTGCGGTTGCAGCTTCATCAGCTAAGTGTGCAGACTTTGTTGTGTACCTGGTGATTTCCTGACTGGATCTGAGGTGGCCTCGGTTCCCTCCATATTCTGAGCAGGGCATCGGTGGCCGTGCCCCTTCCACTATTGTAGGGGTTACAGGGGTCATCAGTCTAAGGTACGCGGGCATGCCTCGTTCCACCATTTGGATCCGGGCATGTGCTTTAGCAGCATAGGGAGAGTGTTGAGGGTCTGACAGGGGTCACCCTTTCTCTTCCCTAGTTTGGGGTCCGGTCAGTAGCTCTTCTTACTGTGTATGCTCTGGTTACCCTTAAACAGCCGTGACATTATAATCCACCAATACCGTCCTTGTTGACATGGATCCGCTTTCTGACCTGGTTGACCGCATGCAGGGTCTTTCTTTGGAAGTAGCGGATCTCCGTCAATCTCTGATTCAGCTACAAGCATTGGGCTCTGCTCCGGCTCATGGAGTCTGTTGCGAGCCAAAGGTCTCACTTCCGGAAACGTTCTCCGGGGGCAGTGAGAATTTTGTTCGCTTCAGAGAGGCATGTAAACTCAATTTTTGTTTGTGTCCCCACTCCTCTGGTAATGAGGAACAGAGGGTGAGGATTGTCATCTCCCTGCTCAGAGGTAATGCTCAGACTTGGGCTTTTTCGCTGCCATCAGGGGATCCTTCCCTTCGATCCGTGGAAAGGTTTTTTGTGGCCCTGGGGCAGATATATGATGACCCGGATCGTGTTGCTCTGGCAGAATCGAACTTACGTGTTCATGCCAGAACAAACTGTCTGCGGAGCTTTATTGTTCTGAATTTCGGAGATGGGCAGCTGATTCAGGCTGGAATGATGCTGCACTCCGAAGTCAGTTCTGTCATGGTCTCTCAGAGGATTTGAAAGATGCCTTTGCTTTCCATGAGAGATAACATCCTTAGAGTCTGCCATGTCATTAGCGGTACGCCTTGACAGGCGTCTAAGGGAAAGAAACAAGACCTCTCCGTCCAGCCATTGTCAGTCTAGGGGCAATGGTGCGGACTCATTCAGTATGCAGGGGTCTCATCCTGTCTCGCTCCCTTCTGAGGAGGAGCCCATGCAGCTAGGCCGACTTGCCCCTGATAAAAGAGGATTTAGTCCTCAGAATATGGTGTGTTTTTGTTGTGGGGGCATAGGTCATTTGGCAAATGTTTGTCCGTCTAGGAGATTCCTGACCTGTTCTAAGAGCGATAATAAGAGAAAAACCTCAAGAGGTAGATCATCAAGTTCTGCTTCATCTGCTACTTTGGGCAAAGTTGATGTGGGAATTGAGGCTTTTCCTTTGACCTGCAGTTCCCGTTTTCTCCTGTCTGCCAGGGTGGCGCTAGAGAGCAAAGTCATTCCTTGTGAGATTTTTGTCGATAGTGGAGCGGCCGTCAATCTTATTGACACTCAATTTGTTGCCTTGCATGGTTTTCAGGTTTGTACATTAGAAAAGGATATACCTGTTTTTGCTATTGACTCTGCCCCACTCTCGCAGAGATCTCTGAAAGGCATTGTTCACAATATCCGGCTAGCTGTGGGTGACACTTATGTGGAGGAGATATCTTGTTTTGTCCTTAACGGATTGCCTTCTCCTCTAGTTTTGGGGCTACCCTGGCTCACTAGACATAACCCCACTATTGATTGGCAAGTAAGGCAAATAAATGAGTGGAGTGACTTTTGTAGAGAGAATTGTCTCACAGCCACTCTTGCAGAGGTGTCTACTAAAACTCTGCCATCATTTCTCTCTGATTTCTCGGATGTGTTTTCCGAGAGCGGTGTTCGGGAGCTACCTCCTCACCGGGAGTTTGACTGTCCCATTAACCTCATTCCCGGCGCCAAGCTGCCAAAGGCACGCCTCTACAATCTCTCACAACCGGAAAGACTCGCAATGCGAACCTATATCTCCGAGAGTCTCGAGAAGGGGCATATTCGTCCCTCAAAGTCGCCTGTTGCCGCAGGTTTTTTTTTTATTAAAAAAAAAGATGGCTCTCTGAGACCTTGCTTAGATTTTAGGGAGCTGAACCGTATCACGATTCGCAATCCCTATCCCCTTCCTCTGATCCCGGACCTCTTCAACCAAATTGTTGGGGCCAAGGTGTTTTCCAAATTGGATCTGAGAGGCGCGTACAACCTGGTCAGGGTCAGAGAGGGGGATGAATGGAAAACGGCCTTTAATACCCCTAATGGGCATTTTGAGAATCTCGTTATGCCTTTCGGCCTGATGAATGCTCCGGCCGTCTTTCAGCATTTTGTTAATAGTATTTTCTATCATTTAATGGGGAAATTTGTATTGGTGTATCTTGATGATATTTTGATTTTTTCCCCTGATGTTCAGACCCATCAGGATCATCTTTTTCAGGTCCTGCAGATACTGCGGGAAAATAAACTGTATGCCAAGCTGGAGAAATGTCTTTTTATGGTATCGGAGATTCAATTTCTGAGTTTTCTCCTCTCTGCTTCTGGTTTTCGCATGGATCCGGAGAAGGTCCGTGCTGTGCTGGAGTGGGAGCTTCCTGAAAATCAGAAGGCATTGATGCGCTTTCTGGGTTTTGCTAACTACTACAGAAAGTTCATTTTGAATTATTCCTCTATTGTCAAACCCCTTACTGACATGACAAAAAAGGGGACGGATTTTTCCTCTTGGTCGGAGGAGGCGCTTGCAGCCTTTTCTAAGATTAAAGAGAGTTTTGCGTCTGCTCCCATCTTGGTGCATCCCGATGTTTCCTTACCTTTTATTGTTGAGGTGGATGCTTCCGAGGTGGGTGTGGGTGCAGTTTTGTCCCAGGGCCCCTCTCCTGCCAAATGGCGACCTTGTGCCTTTTTCTCTAGAAAACTCTCCCCGGCAGAGAGAAACTATGATGTGGGAGATAGGGAGTTGTTGGCCATCAAGTTGGCTTTCGAGGAATGGCGCCATTGGTTGGAGGGGGCCAGGCACCCTATCACCGTTTTTACCGACCATAAGAATCTGGCGTACTTGGAGTCGGCCAGGCGTATGAATCCGAGACAGGCCAGATGGTCTCTGTTCTTCTCCAGATTCAATTTTGTTGTTACTTTCCGCCCTGGGATCAAGAATGTGAAGGCTGATGCTCTCTCTCGCTGTTTTCCGGGAGGAGGAAACTCAGAGGACCCGGGTCCCATTTTGGCGGAGGGGGTAGTTGTTTCTGCTCTATATTCCGATTTGGAGGCCGAGGTCCAGGCTGCCCAGTCTGAGGCACCTGCCCGTTGTCCCTTTCGGGAAGTTGTTCGTGCCTCCTGAGCTACGTCACAAACTCTTTAAGGAACATCATGATACGGTTCTTGCTGGTCACCCCGGGAGTAGAGCCACGGTAGATCTCATTGCTCTGAGATTTTGGTGGCCGGCTCTTCGTAAGTCTGTGGAGGGTTTTGTGGCGGCTTGTGAGACGTGCGCTCGCGCTAAGGTCCCTCGTTCACGACCTTCAGGTTCCCTTCTCCCGTTACCCATACCTTCCCGTCCTTGGACACACCTGTCCATGGACTTTATCACAGATCTTCCTCGTTCCTCGGGGAAGTCGGTGATCCTGGTGGTCGTGGACCGTTTTAGCAAGATGGCTCATTTCGTTCCTTTCCCTGGTTTACCCAATGCTAAAACGTTGGCGCAAGCTTTTGTCGATCATATTGTTAAATTGCACGGCATTCCCTCTGAGATTGTTTCCGATAGAGGCACGCAGTTTGTGTCCAGGTTCTGGAAGGCTTTCTGTTCTCGCCTGGGGGTTCGGCTGTCCTTCTCTTCTGCTTTTCACCCGCAGTCGAATGGTCAGACTGAGCGCCTCAATCAGAATCTGGAGACATATTTGCGCTGTTTTGTGGCAGAGAACCAGGAGGATTGGTGTTCATTTCTCCCTCTTGCTGAGTTTGCTTTGAACAACCGTCGTCAGGAATCTTCTGATAAGTCACCATTTTTTGGTGCATATGGGTTCCATCCGCAGTTTTGGGACATTCTCGGGAGGGGCTCTTTCTGGTTTACCTGAGGAGGAGAGATTTTCCTCGTCTTATTGGGCCTCATAAAATATTGTCAGTCATCAATCCTGTTGCCTTCCGCCTTGATCTTCCACGGGTTTGGAAGATACATAATGTATTTCACAGATCTCTCTTAAAACCATATGTCCAGCCCACGGTACCCTCCTCTTTGCCTCCTCCTCCGATTTTGGTTGATGGCAATCTGGAGTTTGAGGTTTCCAGAATTGTGGACTCTCGCATTGTCCGCGGTTCTCTTCAGTACCTCGTTCATTGGAAGGGTTATGGTCCTGAGGAGAGGATGTGGGTTCCGATGTCGGACATTAAAGCCACTCGCCTTATCAGGGCATTTCATAGGGCTCATCCTGGGAAGGTGGGTCCTGGGTGTCCGGAGTCCACCCGTATAGGGGGGGTACTGTCACTACCAGAGCTTTGAGACGTTCTCACAGCTCTGTGTCTCCACCCCTGTGATGATGTCACTTAGAGTTTGGAGGTGTTCTCACTGTTCTGTTTCTCCGCCCCTGTGGTGAGGTCTTTACTCCCAGCTGTCTCTCCTGATTTCCCTGCCTTTAAATCACCCCTCCTCCTATTGCAGGGCGTGGATTATATTTCTCTTTTCAGTTGTAGCTCTGCCTTGAGTATCTTCACTTCTTTAGCTACTAGTTCCCTGGACCTGTGTTCTGCTGCTGCAAGCACTCCGGATATTGCCAGCGGCCCTTGGATCCGTCTTCTCTGCGGTTGCAGCTTCATCAGCTAAGTGTGCAGACTTTGTTGTGTACCTGGTGATTTCCTGACTGGATCTGAGGTGGCCCCGGTTCCCTCCATATTCTGAGCAGGGCATCGGTGGCCGTGCCCCTTCCACTATTGTAGGGGTTACAGGGCTCATCAGTCTAAGGTACGCGGGCATGCCTCGTTCCACCATTTGGATCCGGGCATGTGCTTTAGCAGCATAGGGAGAGTGTTGAGGGTCTGACAGGGGTCACCCTTTCTCTTTCCTAGTTTGGGGTCCGGTCAGTAGCTCTTCTTACTGTGTATGCTCTGGTTACCCTTAAACAGCCGTGACAGCCAATTTTATTTCTCCACAGTAATCGGTGATGCTGCTTTAAGTAGTTCAATAGAGCTGTGGTACCTGTTTGTGTTTGAATGCCCATGGCTAACTTTAAAGGGGTTCTGCACTTTCATTTAACTGACAATCTATCCTCTGGATAGATCATCAGCTTGTGATCGGCCGGGGTCCGACACCTGGGACCCCCGCCGATCAGCTGTTTGAGAAGGCAGCGGCGCTCCAGCAGCGCCGTGGCCTTCTCACTGTTTACCGCCGGGCCGCCGGCCCACTGACGTCATGACTAGTATCAACTAGCGTGGGCGCGGCTAAGCTCCATTCAAGTGAACACAGCTTAGTCCTGCCCACGCTAGTTGATACTAGTCATGACGTCAGTGGGCCGGCGGCCCGGCAGTAAACAGTGAGAAGGCCGCGGCGCTGCTGGAGCACCGCTGCCTTCTCAAACAGCTGATCGGCCGGGGTCCCGGGTGTCGGACCCCGGCCGATCAGAAGCTGATGATCTATCCAGAGGATAGATCATCAGTTAAATGAAAGTGCAGAACCCCTTTAATCTTGTGTATCTTGCACACGGCAATGCTTTTGTCTTCCAGCAGTGTGGAGAAAAAGTTCCAGAGAGGAGATACTCACACATAGCTAGCAGCAGACAAGCTTGACTTAGGTCTGGCACATTTTGAGCCTGCATGCACAATATCAGCAGCATCACCAGTTCCAAAGGTGACCATAATAGAAGCAAATCTTATAGCTTGCAGCATTCTCAAGTGCAGCATTACTAAATGCATCTGAGATATTCAGGAGACCAATAGGGTTGAGCGAATCCGAACTGTAAAGTTCGTGTTTGTACCAAACTTTAGGATTTTTGGACCCCGGACCCGAACCCAAACATTTCAGTAAAAGTCTGGGTTCGGTGTTCGGCGCTTTCTCTGCGCTTTTTGAAAGGCTGCAGAGCAGCCAATCAACAAGTATTTAACTGTCTGACCTTAGAAGCTATCACATGTGATTGATCAGTGCAGCATGTGACCCAGGCTCTATATAAGCTTGAGTAATGTAGCGCTGCATGTCATTTTGCTGTTACAAGTGTAGGGAGAGGATGCTGCTAGACTGGTGATTTCAGGGAGAGAATAGGAGAGAATCTAACTCAGCAATCTCCATACAATTAGTTGTGTGGGTGCAGGGCACAATCTTTTTTCCCTGCCCTGAGCCCATTGACTGAAAAAAAATATAACTTTTATCCGTCTGTTAGTTAGGTGGGCGGCGGCGGCCATTTTATGCAAGCTCAGTGCACCAGCACTGCATCTGAGCTTTTGTGACATTCTAATCCAAGCTTTAAAAAATCACCCTTTTTTGGCAATATACCACATCTGGTGCATTTGCAGGATTAGCCAGTATGCAATTTTAGCTAGAAATACAGGCATAATTTTTGGTTTTTTTTAAAACACCCTTTTTGTGCAAAATACACAATTTTACATCACTAGCTGCATCTGAACGTGTGAAATTCAAACGTTATATACAGCTTTCATATTCTGTTAGTAAAAAACCCACTTTTTTGGCAATATACAACATCTGGATTAGTCAGTGTGCAATTTAAGCTAGAAATGCAGCCATACATTTCTGGGTTTTTAACCTCTTTAGAACACAGGGCATACAGGTACACCCTGATGTCCTGGTACTTAAGGACCTGTACGCCCTGTGTATTTCCGATCACCGCCGCGCCATGATCGGAAGCCGGTGCCTGCGGCTTGCGGCTTTTCATGTTGCGGGCGGCGGCGGCGGTGCCATCGGGTCCCCGTGGGGCTGTAGGGGGGACCCAATGCCATGGAAGGCAGCGCAATGCCTTCCTGATGCATCGCCGCTGCCTTCCTGTGACGTCCCTGTGAGATCCAGCCCCCTGGATCTCACAGGCCGGAAGCTGTATGAGTAATATGCACAGTATTACTCATACAGCCAATGCATTCCAATACTGAAATTTTGGAATGCATTGTGACAGATTAGACCCCCAAAAGTTGAAGTCGCAAAGTGGTACAAAAAATAAAGTGAAAAAAAAGTTGAAAAAATTAATTTTTCCCCCAAAAAATTAAAAGTTTCAAGAAAAAATAAACAAAAAAGTAATTTTTCACAAATAAAGCAAAAAAAAAATTGCTAAAAAATGGGGGGGAAAAATAGACATATTAGGTATCGTCACATGACCTAACCCCTCAGATGAATACTGTAAAAAATAAAAAAATAAAACTGTGCTAAATAAACAATTTTTTTGTCACCTTACATCACCAAAAGTACAACAGCAAGCGATCAAAAAGGAGTGAGCCCATCAGAAAAGTACCAATCTGTCACCTCATCCCGCAAAAAATGAGCCCCTAACTGAGACAATCGCCCAAAAAATAAAAAAAAATATGGCTCAGAATATGGAGACACTAAAACATCATTTTTTTTTTTAAAAAAGCTGTTATTGTGTAAAACTTACATAAATAAAAAAAAAGTATACATATTAGGTATCGCTGCATCCGTATCGACCGGCTCTATAAAAAGTATCACATGACCTAACCCCTCAGATGAACACCATAAAAAATAAAAACTGTGCTAAATAAACCATTTCTTGTCACCTTACATCACAAAAAGTGTAATAGCAAGCGATCAAAAAGTCATATGCACCCCAAAATAGTGCCAATCAAACCGTCTATACATATTAGGTATCGACGCGTTTGTATCGACCGGCTCTATAAAAATATCACATGACCTAATCCCTCAGGTGACTACCGTAAAAAAATAAAAATAAAAACAGTGTAAAAAAGCCATTTTTTGTCACCTTACATTACAAAAAGTGTAATAGCAAGCGATCAAAAAGTAATATGCAGCCCAAAATAGTGCCAATCAAGCCGTCATCTCATCCCACAAAAATCATAACCTACTCAAGATAATCGCCCCAAAAACGAAAAAATAAATAAATATGGCTCTTAGACTATGGAAAAACTAAAACATGATTTTTTTTTTGTTTCAAAAATAAAATCATTGTGTAAAACTTACCTAAACAAAAAAATTGTGTACATATTAGGTATCGCCACGTCCGTGACAACCTGCTCCATAAAACTACCACATGACCTAACCTGTCAGATGAATGTTGCAAATAACAACAACAAAAAAAATGGTTCCAAAATGGCTATTTCTTGTTACCTTGCCTCAAAAAAAGTGCAATATAGAGCAACCAAAAATCATATGTACCCTAAACTAGTACTAACAAAACTTCTACCCTATCCTGTAGTTTCTAAAATGCGGTCACTTTTTTGGAGTTTCTACTCTAGGGGCGCATCAGGGGGGTTTCAAATGGGACATGGTGTCAAAAAAACCAGGCCAGCAAAATCTGCCTTCCAAAAAACGTATGGCATTCCTTTCCTTCTGCGCCCTGCCGCATGCCCGTACAGCAGTTTATGACCACATATGGGGTGTTTCTGTAAACTACAGAATCAGGGGCATAAATATTGAGGTTTTTTTGCTGTTAACCCTTGCTTTGTAACTGGAAAAAAATATTAAAATGGAAAATCTGCCAAAAAAGTGAAATTTTGAAATTGTATCTCTATTTTCCATTAATTCTTGTGGAACACCTAAAGGGTTAACGACATTTGTAAAATCAGTTTTAAATACATTAAGGGGTGTAGTTTCATAGATGGGGTCACTTTTATGGAGTTTCTACTCTAAGGGTGCATCAGGGGCTTAAAATGGGACATGGTGTCATAAAACCAGTCCAGCAAAATCTGCCTTCCAAAAACCGTATGGCATTCCTTTCCTTCTGCGCCCTGCCGTGTGCCCGTAAAGCAGTTTACGACCACATATGGGGTGTTTCTGTAAACTACAGAATCAGGGGCATAAATATTGAGTTTTATTTGGTTGTTAACCCTTGCTTTGTAACTGGAAAAAAATATTAAAATGGAAAATCTGCCAAAAAAGTGAAATTTTGAAATTGTATATCTATTTTCCATTAATTCTTGTGGAACACCTAAAGGGTTAGCAACGTTTGTAAAATCAGTTTTGAATACCTTAAGGCGTGTAGTTTCTTAGATGGGGTCACTTTTATGGAGTTTCTACTCTAAGGGTGCATCAGGGGGGCTTTAAATGGGACATGGTGTCATAAAAACCAGTCCAGCAAAATCTGCCTTCCAAAAAACTTATGGCATTCCTTTCCTTCTGTGCCCTGCCGTGTGCCCATACAGCAGTTTACGACCACATATGGGGTGTTTATGTAAACTACAGAATCAGGGCCATAAATATTTAGTTGTGTTGCTTTGTAACTGGAAAAAAAAATATTAAAATGGAAAATCTGCCAAAAAAGTGAAATTTTGAAATTGTATCTCTATTTTCCATTAATTCTTGTGGAACACCTAAAGGGTTAACAAAGTTTGTAAAATCAGTTTTGAATACCTTGAGGGGTGTAATTTCTAGAATGGGGTCATTTTTGGGTGGTTTCTATTATGTAAGCCTCACAAAGTGACTCCAGACCTTTGGTCCTTAAAAAGGTTTTTTTGCAAATTTCTGAGAAATTTCAAGATTTACTTCTAAACTTCTAAGCCTTGTAACGCCCCCCAAAAATAAAATGTCTTTCCCAAAATGATCCTAACATGAAGTAGGCATATGGGAAATGTAAAGTAATAACTATTTTTGTAGGTATTGATATGTGTTTTGGAAGTAGAGAAATTGAAACTTGAAAATTTTCAAATTTTTCCAAATTTTGGGCAAATTTGGTATTTTTTTATAAATAAAAATGATTTATTTTTTTTACGCTATTTTAAAAGTGTCATGAAGTACAATATGTGATGAAAAACAATCTCAGAATGGCCTGGATAAGTCAAAGCGTTTTAAAGTTATCACCACATAAAGTGACACTGGTCAGATTTGCAAAAAATGGCCTGGTCCTGAAGGTGAATATCAGCCTGGTCCTTAAGTAGTTAAAAACACACTTTTTTTGCCCTAAACACTATTTTACAGCAAGTGTGAAATTCAAGTTTAATATATACAGCTTTCATATTCTGTTAGTAAAAAAGAACGACTTTTTTTTGGCAATATACAACATCTGGATTAGTCGGTGTGCAATTTAACCACTTCCCATCTGGGACATTTGCCCACTTCCTGACCAGGCCTAATTTTGCAAATCTGATATATCTCACTTTATGTGCTAATAACTTTAGAACGCCTTTACTTATCCAAGTCATTCAGAGATTGTTTTCTCGTGACACATTGGATTACAAATAAGAAAATAAAAAAGTATTGTGTTAACAATACCTACCTGTTTCTGACTCCTGCTGACAGCGCCATCTAAAAGGTTCATTCTATTTCTTCTCTACAAACATTGGATTAAATTTGAGTCAATATATTTCACCTTTATTTATGAAATATTCCCAAATTTACCAAAAATTTTAAAAAATTAGCAATTTTATACATTTCTATTTCTCTGCTTTTAAAACAGAAAGTGATACCTCATAAAACATTTATTACTTTTAGATTCCCCATATGTCTACTTTATGTTGGCATCATTTTGGAAATGTCATTTTATTTTTTTAGGAAGTTAGAAGGCTTAGGCCGAATGCACACGGCTGTGTTTCACGGCCGTGAGCGGCCCGTGGTAACACTGGCTGGATTCCTGCTGAGAGCAGGAGCGCAAGGCGTCATTGGTTGCTATGACGCCGTGCGCTTCCTGCTGCCGCCGCAGTACAGTACCACACTGGTATAGATCATACCAGTGTATTACTGTACTGCGGCGGTAGCAGGAAGCACACGGCGTCATAGCAACCAATGATGCCGTGCGCTCCTGCTCCTAGCAGGAATCCAGCCCACGTTACCACGGACCGCTCACGGCCGTGAAACACGGCCGTGTGCATTCGGCCTTAGAAGTTTAGAAGTAATTCTTCAAATTTTTAGGAAAATTGCAAAAACCCACTTTTTAAGCACCAGTTCAGGTCTGAAGTCACTTTGTGGGGCCTACATAGTGGATACCCCTATAAATGACCCCATTGTAGAAACTACACCCCTCAAGTTACTTAACCGATTTTACAAACTTTGTTAACCCTTTAGGTGTTCCATAAGAATTAAAGGAAAATGGAGATCAAATTTTTTAATTTAACTTTTTGGCGGATTTTCCTTTTTAGTCCAATTTTTTCTTTAACACATCGATGGTTAACAGCCAAACAAAACTCAATATTTATAACCCAGATTCTGCGGTTTACAGAAACACCTCACATGTGGTCATAAACTGCTGTATGGGCACACGGCAGAGTTCAGAAGAAAAGGAACTCCACATGGTTTTTATATGCCATGTCCCATTTGAAGCCCCCTGATGCACCCTTACAGTAGAAACTCCCAAGAAGTGACCCTATTTTGGAAACTAAGGGATAAGGTGCCAGTTTATTTGGCACTATTTTTTGCTACATATGATTTTTTGATCATTCATTATAACACTTTATGGGGCAAGGTGACCAAAAATTGGTTGTTTTAGCACAGTTTTTATTTATTTATTTTTACAGCGTTCACCTGAGGGGTTCGGTCAAGTGACATTTTTATAGAGCATTGTTACGGACGTGGCGATATCTAATATGTATACTAATATGTATACTTTTTATCACTTGATGTTGCACTTTTTGTGATGTAAGGTGACAAAAATTGCTTTTTTTGACATTTTTTTTTTTTTACGGTGTTCATCCGAAGGGTTAGGTCATGTGATATTTGTATAGAGCTGGTTGTTACGGACGTGGCAATACCTAATATGTATACTTTTTTTATTTATCTCACTTTAACATAATAATAGCATATTTGGAAAAAAAAATATTTTTTAGTATCTCCATGTTCTGAGAGCTATACTTTTTTTTATTTTTTTAGAGATTTTCTTATGTAGGGGCTCATTTTTTGCGGGATGAGGTTACGGTTATATTGGTACCATTTTGTGGGACATATGCCGTTTTGATCACTTGGTATTGCACTTTTTGTGATGTAAGGTGACAAAATTGGCTTTTTTTGACAGTTTAAAAAATAATAATTTATGGTGTTTATATAACTGGGTCGATCATGTGATATATTTATTTTATGTCTATTTTATAAAAAATTTCTATTTTTCAATTTTAGTTTTTTCCTTACATGGGGAATTATTTTGTTAAATCAATTTTTATTTTTTAACACTTTATTTTTTTTATAGCGTGCAGCTGCAGTTTCTGAATGGACGTTCAGGAACGTCCATTCAGAAATATAGAACCACCTCCCGGGCGTTTTTATTTTACACTTTTCGTTTTTTTGTTTTTTTGTTTTTTTTTATACTATTGATTTCTCCTGTAACTGGGGCTGGCATCGCCACAGTTACAGGATAAATGCACCCCCCAGAGAGGCTGTACAGTGCAATACAGCGCTGAGCAGCCTCAGAGCAGGGCTGATCGAGGTCTCTGAAAGACCTCACACAGCTCCTGCACTCTCTGGTCCCGGTGATCACATGACCGCCGGACCGGAACAGGAAGCGCATAGCGCTTCCTGCTCTGTATACACAGCGGTTGGTGAGCGCTGTGTATACAGCGATCTAAAAGGCAGGGACACCTGGGCATGGTCCCTGCCTTCTCTAAGGGTTGTCCTGTTGTCACTGACAGCGGGCAACCCGATCAGCAGCTGCACGATTAGCGTGCAGCTGCAGTTTCTGAATGGACGTTCAGGAACGTCCATTCAGAATTATAGAACCACCTCCCGGACGTTTTTAGGGCTGTTTCACACGAGCGGATGCCGTGCGTGTCATCCGCTCCGTGAAAGAGTGCCAAGACCCGATGCGGACTGCAGAGGCACGGAGCATTAACATGACTGATAATGCTCTGTGCCTCTGCAGTCTGCATCGGGTCTTGGCACTCTTTCATGGAGCGGATGCCACGCACGGCATCCGCTCGTGTGAAACAGCCCTTAGTCTATGGGCGGATGGGAGGTGGCTAAGCTAGAAATACAGCCATAATTTTCTGGGTTTTACAAACACACTTTTTTCCCAAAATACACAATTTTACAGCCCTTGCAGCATCAGCACGTGTGAAATTGAAAGGTTATATACTGCTGTCATATTCAGTTATTAAACAAACACCTATTTGGAAAAAAAAATAATTGGCAGCCTTTGCTGCATATGTCATTGTGAGATACACCCTTTATATATTTGGGTTATATTCAGATATTTGAAATACCGCCATTTGCTGCACAAATCTTTAATTGAGGCCTAGTGTGGGTCAGGGCAAGTGAGATACACCATTTAAATACAGGGGTTCTTTTCAGGTATTTGAAATACAGCCATTTTGTGCACAAACCTTTAATTGCGGCCTAGTGTGGGTCAGAGCGTTTGAGATACACCCTTTATATACAGGGGTTATATTGTTCTATTAATAAAACACCCTTTTTTTGTGCAAAATACACAATTGTTGCGCCCTTGCAGTATCAAGACATTTGAAATTCCAGGGTTATATACTGCTGTCATATTCAGTTATTAAACTAACACCAGTTTGGGGAAAAAAAAAATATTTGGCAGCCTTTGCTGCATATGTCATTGTGAGATACACCCTTTAAGTACAGGGGTTCTATTCATATATTTGAAATACCGCCATTTGGTGCACAAATCTTTAATTGTGGCCTAGTGTGAGTCAGGCCGTGTGAGATACACCCTGTATATACAGGGCTTATATTCTTTTATTAATAAAACACCCTTTTTGGGCAAAATACACAACTTTTCAGGCCTTGCAGCATCCAGACGTTTGAAATTCCAGGGTTATATACATATTCGGTCATTAAACTAACACCCTTTTGGGCAAAAATTTTTTAGTTGGCAGCCTTTGCTGCAGATGTCATTGTAAGATACACCCTTTAAATATAGGGGCTCTCTTCAGATATTTGAAATACCGCCATTTTGTGCACAAATATTTAATTGCGGCCTAGTGTGAGCTTATATTTTTCTATTAATAAAACTCCCTTTTGGGGGCAAAATACACAATTGTTGTGCCCTTACATCATCAATACGTTTGAAATTGTCTTTAAATACAGGGGTTTTATTCAGGTATTTGAAATCCAGCCATTTTTGGCAAACAAATGTAATTGAGGCCTAGTCTGATTCAGGGCGTGTGAGATACACCCTTTAAATACAGGGCTTCTATTCAGGCATTTTAAATACAGCCATTTTTGGCAAACAAATGTAATCGAGGCCTAGTCTGGATCAGGGCGTGTCAGATACACCCTTTAAATACAGGGCTTCTATTCAGGTATTTGAAATACAGCCATTTTGGGCAAACAAATTTAATTGAGGCCTAATCTGGTTCAGGGCGTGTAAGATACATCCTGTACATACTGTCATTCTATTCTACTATTAATTAAAAACCTTTTTTTTGGCAAGATCCTAAATTTGAGAACTATGAGGAGAGCGTCAAATAAGGGATGTGGCCCAGGTCGTAGTGCTGCTGGTGGAGCTCCTGTTGCAGGGAAAGAACATGGTCGATCTGTGCCAGCTACACGCACAAGTGAAAGTAGGTGACAGAACCTCCAGTGGTATTTGGTCGGCCCTAATGCGGCTCTACGAATGGTGAGGCCTGAACAAGTACAGGCGATAGTAGATTGGGTTGCTGACAGTGACTCCAGTTCCTTCACATTTTCTACCACCCAGTCTCATGCTGAAAGACCACAGTTGGCACCTGCAGCTGATGTCCATCAGTCTTTCACATCACCCCCCTTGGAGGTGCTGGCCTGCTCTGCAGCCAGTGTATTGTCTGAACGTGTGTTTAGCATGACTGCAGGGGGTTATCACAGGTTATATTTCCCAATGTTTTGGGATGTACCCTAATTTAAAAAAATAAAAATAAATTTAAAACCAAAAAGTGTAAAAACCATCGCCGCTTCCACCTACATCGCCACATCCACCGCCTCCTCAACCTCCTACTCCATATGGACCTGGTCCTCTTAGATCAAGATTATTATTTTTTATTTTTACATATTTTATGTTATTTATAGTCATTTCCCTATCCACATTTGTTTGCAGAGCACTTGCCATGCTCTTAACCACATTTTGATGCAATTTGCGGCCATCTAGACCTTTCCATGACATTTTTACAGCTATTTTAGTGCTCCAAAGTTCAGGTCCCATTGACTTAAAAGGGGTTCGGGGTCAAGTTCGGGTCCCGAACTCGAACTTTTTTCCGAAGTTCGCCCGAACCCTTCAAACCCGAACATTCAGGTGTCTGCTCAACTCTAGAGACTAACTTAGAGCTTTTCCACTGTAGCAGAACTTTAGCTGTGTTTTTGGTGGCTACTCAGACGCTGTGCTTCAACAGGTAAGGAATTTGTTAGACAGGTTTTTGCTATTGTCTGATTGCAAATGAGCATAGGTGATTAAGGTGTTAAATTTGTTGTTGGGGAGGATCTTTTGTGGGAGTGTGTGTATATATAGCAACATAGTATTAGCTTGCCTAATTATAGCTTGCAGCATTACTAAGTGCATCTGAGATAATCATGGAGATACTCGTGAGGCAATCTGGAGATGGATACAATCTAAAAAAGTAAGATTTGTTTGTTTAAAATCTTTCCCCTCTTTAAAATGGCAGACCTGGTTCTGTGCAGGAATTGTTGTGCTTTAATTTCAGGTTCCAATCTTCAGAGGTTTGGATACTGTATGATCTGTAGACAGCTCTCCATAATGCAGCAGGAAAATCACATTTTCAAAATCTGAGATTTGTAAATTAACTGTTAAGCAAACTGAGGCTTGGAATGTTGCAATGCCACTGCCACAGAGGCCCCTAGAAATGGAAGATGGGTTACTGCAGGTTCTGGTAGACTAGTTATTGTCCATCTTGGGACAAATGATCTGGCTTGCAATGAGGTTTCAAAGGTGAAGGAAGCTTTTCACACACTTGGTAATGATATACGGGAGGTTGCATCAACTGTTTCATTCTCTGCAGTTTTGCTTGTGCATAACCTTCAGCATGACAAGAAGATGCGTATTAAGAAATTCAATGTATGGCTTGGTGAATAGTGTCTGAACCAAGGGTTTGGCTTTGTGTCTCATGTTATCTCTCGTTGGAATGGAAAAGAACAGTACAAGAAAGATGGTTTGCATATTTCTCTCAAGGGAACAAATGTCCTCAGTGAACAGTTCAAAGTATTTGCTAAGGAGCATTTAAACTAGGAAAGGGGGGCAAAAGAGTGATGCCCCCTGGAAAAATGCCAGAAGATGCCAGTAGCACATAGGTTAGGAAATGACAAGCTCAGAGTTTTATCTACAAATGCTCACAGTTTAGGGAATAAGATCAATGAACTTGAGTCTATAATGGCACCTGTAAATATAGATTTAGTGGCTGTTACTGAGACATGGTTCAATGGGAGTAATGACTGGGATATAACAATACCAGGGTTCTCTCTATATAGGAAAGACAGAGAAGGCAATAAAGGGGGAGTGGTGGCCCTGCATGTGAAAGATAGCATAAAATCTAATTTAATACAAGTTAGCAAGGCCAATTTAGAGTCAGTTTGGGGTACCTTGCAGCTTGATAATCATAAGGTAACTCGTGTAGGTGTGATATTAGGCCATCTGTCACGGATTGTGTTGCAGAAAGCTGGAACTTATAAATAAATGAATGACTGGCTTGATCCCAAACTAAGGAGCATATAGGTGAGCCCTATAAAACCCTAAGAGCTCTCCCTGACTGCTATGCACATACAAGGGTCTGTATGGTAGACGATTTCATGCCCACGTACCTAAGTCTGTGTGACACCTGTAAACCCTATAATAGTGAGGGGACACGACCACTGGCTCCCTGCACTTAATACGGACGGAGTCAGGGTCACCTAGAATCAAGCCAGCAAGGAAACACAATAAAGAAAAGGACTTATCTTAGCAAACAGCAGACGCCGCCTCCAACAATGAACACTCAATCCAGGAAGTAGTATAAACCGCAAAGTGAGGCAGTATGGGAGGGAATATAAAGGAAAAGGATTAGTCTAAATAAGTGGCACCTGGCAGAAGGAAAGGAGATGAGAAAGTGAAACCAAAACAAAGAACATCATACAAGAGGTAGAGAAGAACGTCTGCCAGACCTTCTCACAGGACTAACGGTGACAGTACCCCTCCCTCTACGGGTGGACTCCAGACACTCAGAGCCCACCTTCTCAGGATGAGACCTATGGAAAGCCCTGATGAGACGAGTGGCTTTAATGTCCGCCACTGGGAACCCCATCCTCTCCTCAGGACCATAACCCTCCCAATGAACGAGGTACTAAACGAGGTACTAAAGAGAACCGCGGAAAAATGTGAGAATCCACAATCCTAGAGACCTGAAATTCAAGATTACCATCAACAATAATCGAAGGAGGAGGCAAAGAGGAGGGTACAGTGGGTTGGACATAAGGTTTTAATAGGGACTTGTGAAAAACATTATGGATCTTCCAAGTCTGAGGAAGATCAAGACGTAAGGCAACGGGATTGAGTATGGACAAGATCTTGTAAGGCCCAATAAACTTAGGACCCAACTTCCAGGAGGGAACCTTCAGTTTGATATTCTTTGTAGACAACCACACCAGATCACCCACATTCAGGTCCTGACCAGGCACACGTCTCTTACCCGCCACATGCTTATATCTCACTCATCCTCTTCAGATTACCCTGAATCTTTAGCCAAATAAATGACAGACGAGGAAAATCTGTCGTCATCAGGTAAACCAGAAGACCCCTCTCCAGAGAATGTCCCAAACTGTGGATGAAACCCATATGCACCAAAAAATGGTGACTTATCAGAGGACTCCTGGCGACGGTTATTTAAAGCAAACTCAGCAAGGGACAAAAAAGAATATCAATCCTCCCGATTCTCCGCCACAAAACAGCGCAGATATGTCTCCTGATTCTGATTGATGCGTTCGGTCTGACCATTCGACTGCGGGTGAAAAGCAGAAGAGAACGACAACTGAACCCCCAAGCGAGAACAGAAGGCCTTCCAGAATCTGGAAACAAATTGCGTCCCCCTATCAGAAACGATGTCTGAAGGGATGCCATGCAATTTAACAATATGATCAACTAAACGCTTGCGCCAGCGTCTTAGCATTGGGTAACCCAGGAAAGGTAATGAAATGTGCCATTTTGCTAAAATGGTCCACTACCACCAGACTCACGGTCTTCCCCGAGGAACGAGGCAGGTCCGTAATTAAGTCCATGGACAGATGCGTCCAAGGATGGGAAGGAATGGTTAATGGGAGGAGAGAACCCGATGGCCGTGAATGAGGGACCTTGGCACAAGCGCAGGTCTCGCAGGCTGCCACAAAGCCCTCAACCGTCTTATAAAGAGCTGGCCACCAGAATCTCCGAGCAATGAGATCCACTGTGGCTCTACTCCACAGGTGCCCAGCAAGGACAGTATTGTGGTGCTCCTTAAAAACCTTGTGTCGTAAAGCGAGAGGCACAAACAACCTCCCAGGAGGACAAAGATCAGGAGCCTCTGCCTGGGCTGCTTGAACCTCTGCCTCCAAAATCAGGATAAAGAGCAGAGACGACCACCCCTTCCGCCAAAAAAACTTTAGCCCCAACAATCTGGTTAAACAGGTCCGGGATCAGAGGAAGCGGATATGGGTCACGAATCGTGATATGGTTCAGCTCATTGAAATCCAGACAAGGCTTAATGAAGCATCTTTTTTTAACAACAAAAAAAAACAGCGGCAACAGGTGACTTCGATGGTCGGATGTGTTCCTTTCTCAGGCTCTCAGAGATAAAAGTACGCATAGCGAACCTTTCAGGTTTGGAGAGATTGTATAGTCGGGATTTTGACAACTTGGCACATGGGATGAGATTAATAGGGCAGTCGTACTCCGGTGAGGGGGCAACTCCTGGACACCATTCTCGGAAAACACATCCAAAAATTCTGAGAGAAAAGATGGCACAGTCTTGGTAGAAACATCTGAAAGAGATGCCGTGAGGCAATTCTCTCTGCAAAACTCACTCCAACGATTTATTTGCCTTGCTTGCCAATCAATGGTGGGGTTCTGTTTAGTGAGCCAGGGTAGAGGAGTAGGTAATCCGCTGAAGACGAAACATGACATATCCTCAACATGAGCGTCACCCACCGTCAAACGGATATTGTGAACTATGCCCTTTAACGATCTTTGAGAAAGTGGAGTGGAATCGATAGCAAAAACAGGTATATCCTTTCCCAAATGTTCCAAGTTCCAATGACCTCATTGTGATTTGGAACGGCCCCAAGGAAGAAGCTCAGGTATTTGTCACCTATCTTAATAAAAACAGATGGAACCTTTAATTTACCTCCAACCTGACAACCACGTCCATTGGATATCTAGACTTGATCCTTTATTCAGATGACAAGACCATCAAGTCCAAGACATATTTCAAAAGGGTTGACGGAAATAGCTACCTTGACTATAGGAGCGCCCACTATAAGAAGTGGAAAGACAATATCCCATCAATTCAAGCGCATCAGAAGGAATTGTACGGATGAGGACGATTTCCTCTCTCAGAGCGATATATTACGGTCTAGGTTCACAAAGAAAAAATACCCAGAAAGAATGATACAAAATGCGTTTATGCGGGCAAAAAAATCTGAGCCAAGAAGAATGCCTGCCTGAATATAAAAAAGAAAAGTGTGCAGACCGAAACATCCAAAATTGCAGAATATAAGACATCCTTTATCACGACCTTCAACCCTAACCATGAAGCTCTAAGAACAATTCTATCAAAACATTGGCACATCCTGAAAGATGACCCATATTTGAAAGACCTGATACCACCAAAATCCTGTATTACCTTCAGGAGAGCAAAATCTCTGAAGAACATACTCGCACCGAATAAACTAAAGAAGAAAAAGAACATCAATACAATTTCAGCCACGTGCAGTCCTTCAGGAGCAACGTGACGGGAGAGGAACACCCGATCAAAAGCTTAATGAATTGTTCATCATCTTATGTCATATATTTGATAGAATGTGAATGTGGGTTACAATATATAGGCCGCACCATCCAGTCACTGAGAGAGAGACTGAATAAAGATTGTTGGAATATCTCACGGGGCTACCTCCTACATAGTGTGTCCCGTCATTTTCTCGCTATTTATAACAAAGATGCTTCCAAACTAACAATAACACCTATTGAGACTGTTATGGAAACAGCTTCTGATAGATTCAGGACATTACAGAAGAGAGAGATGTATTGGATATTCAAACTCCAAACCCTGGAACTGTATGGACTAAACGAGTCTTTGGGGAGAGTAAATGTTTCTGATCAGTCCGGTTCCAATTAGATCATCCCCCATATCCTAGTGCCCCTCATTACACACATCCCCCCCCCCTTCCCGTGCACAACCACTTCCCACGTACACATTCCAGGCATACCCCTCCGTCCCTTCCCCCTTGCCCCCATCTATCCTTCAATTGTTCTGTATCCCGTCCCTTTCCCCCACCCCCTCCTCCTCCAACACCCCTCCTCCTCCAACACCCCCATCATCCGACTGATCAATAACCTCCTCGACATCTATGGGTTGAATTTTAGTGGGGTTATCAAAATGCCACCCTTGGTCTACTTATATCCCTCTCCACACATGCCTAAATCAAAACCTAGTCTCCCTTGTTGGAACCTTATTTGTTATTTCTTCCCCCCCTCCCTCCCCACCGACTGCTATCAATTGATTCTCCCTCAAGACATCGATCTCCCCCATCATCACCCTTATAATTAACATCTATAACTATCCATTCAGCATAATTCTGGAACATATAATTGACAATCGCCATCTTTTGATCCAGTCCCGTACACGCTGATCTCAGCTCCGCTCTGTCATCAGGGCTACTTGGTTCCGATCCCCTTCCCTGTCCCTGTCCAGCCCTCTCCCTTCCACTACTCCGTGCACCGCTTGTAACCCCGCCCCTCCACGGGCGCTCCTCCAATGATCACAGTTAGGTCCTCCCACGAACTCTTCTTAACCTACAGCAGTGTGCGCGCTGCACAGGTCAGCATCCTCCTCGTGTCATTCGGATTCAGCTGCGACGCCTGCTCTGCTGATCCGACACAGGTAAGACACACCCCGGCATCTGAGTCCCTCCTCATGAACCAGCAGCAACATCCCAAAGCCCCATTATGGATCTACTCACTCACCATATCCTATCTAAAAGCATATGATACACCACCATCTCCTGATTGCTGGCTCATATGCTCACCTCTGATGATATTTATATTTATATATGTCCATTTATTTACATCCTTCTAGTCCTTTGCCCTGTTGGTAGCAACACCTATATATATGTTTATTTTCTCTTTCTCTCTTTTCCTAATGAAGAAATACATTTTTTGGTGTCTTTCTCAGCTGAGATAACAGTATATTATATAGTATGGCTTCTTCTAGGTTATGTGTCCATCCCTGGTAAAACATCGTGGTTTTTACTCCAGCAGATGATAATTTTATAGCATTGGCCTTTCAGGTCACAATCCTCTATGTATATGCAGTATTGGTTATTCTATTAATTTTATACATATGTATTTTCTTTGGCTTCTTTTATGCCACAATCTTCCATGTATATGCAATATTCGTTATCCTATGAATTTTATATGTAATATATATATATATATATATATATATATATATATATATATAATTTCTCATATATATATATATATATATATATATATATATGCAGTTTTTATTTTTATTTTTATACATTATTATCAATTAATTTTTATTCCTATCTTTATATCTATTTATATACATGTATTTATATTTATATATATTTTTATATAATCTTCTATATGTATTATTACACAATTATCAATGAGATTGACAGCTGCTCCACTATCTACAAAAATCTCACAAACAATGTTCTTGCTGTCTATCGTCACCCTGGCAGGTAGGAGAAAACGAGAACTACAAGCAAACGGCAAACCTTCAATTTCCGCATCAACCTTGCCAATAGTAGCAAATGGAAAGTTTTTAGAGGGTTTTTCTTGTTTTGTTTTTATTACTGTGGGGATCCGCTCTGGTAGGCAGTGGTAGCGAGTGCAGTATAGATGCAACCCAGACCGGACTTGGTGTAAAACACGATGCTTTGTTTATTCACATGGTGCATACAAGTGAAAGACGGTGCAGTTCATAGGGAGGGTGGTCACACACAACAGCAAAATAATAGTTCAAACACAGCAAGTCCCTACTGCAGGCTACTTGAGGCCTGTTTCAGTCACATAAAGCAAAGTCTATTTAAAGTCAGGAGTAATGTCACCTTTTTCTCCTTGGTGAAGTAAGTCAATGGGTCCTGCTTCTAGCCACAGGACACGGATCCCTCCTGGCTTCAGCTGCGGGATCCCGCACACTTCTTTGCAGGCCTCAGCACACAGCCCAGCACACCTCCACTTCTTACTCTCACAGCCAGAGAACACAGAAGCTCCACATTGCACCACACCCTTGTTGCTGGTCGGGTGTTAACCCTTCCCTGCAAAACCTGGCCTGGACCGTGGGGAGACAGGCACCCGCCCGCATATCTGCCTGCTCCCAGTAAGAGCCGACCCGGATCCGCTGTGTTAACAGCATAACCGCTGCAAAATGCACTTTTCCGGCTCTTACTCCACCGGGGCCAGGACCCCCGGTGGCACGTACCTCCCATCTACCACCACCCCAGGTACTCTCCTACATATCCCCCCCTTTCTTCAACCCTGAAGGGTTGCACACCCTGTTCAATCCTGAGAGGTTGGACACATGTACAGCAGGGTACCCGGGACAGGGCATCGGCATTCCCCTGTAAGCAGCCTGCCCTGTGTTCGACACTGAACTTAAAATTCTGGAGGGACAAGAACCATCTGGTGACCCGGGCACTCCCCTCCTTGGCCCGGCTTATTCACTGGAGAGGGGAATGGTCGGTCACCAGACAGAACCTTCTCCCTAACAGATAGTACCTCAGGCCTAGGGAGGGTGGTCACACACAACAGCAAAATAACACAGAAGCTCCACATTACACCACACCCTTGTTGCTGGTCGGGTTTTAACCCTTCCCTGCAAAACCTGGCCTGGACCGTGGGGAGACAGGCACCCGCCCCCATATCTGCCTGCTCCCAGTAAGAGCCGACCCGGATCCGCTGTGTTAACAGCATAACTGCTGCAAAATGCACTTTTCCGGCTTTTACTCCACCGGGGCAGCGAAAAGGCCCAAGACAGCGTTATCCCTGAGCAGCGAGATGATGATCCCCACCCTCTGCTCCTCATCACACGAGGAATGGGGATGTAGGCGAAAATGGAGTTTGCAAGCCTCTCTAAAGCGAATAAAATTCTCACAACCCCTGGAGAATATATCCGGAAGCGAGATCTTGGGCTCGGAACAAACTCCATGAACGCAAGCAGAACCGTTCACCTGAAACCGAGACACAGTTTTGCGGAGATCTGCTACCTCCAGTCAAAATACCTTGCATGCGGTCAATCAAGGCTGAAACCAGATCCATGCTTAAGACGGTTATGGCGGTTTATAATGTCACGGATGGTGTTGCAGAAAGCTGGAACTTATAAATAAACAAGTGACTGACTTGATCCCAAACTAAGAAGCATATAGGTTAGCCCTAGAAAACCCTAAGAGCTCTCCCTGACTGCTATGCACATACAAGGGTCTGTATGGCAGACGATTGCATGCCCACGTACCTAAGTCTGTGTGACACCTGAAAACCCTATAATAGTGAGGGGACACGACCACTGGCTCCCTGCACTTAATACAGACAGAGTCAGGGTCACCTAGAATCAAGCCAGCAAGGAAACACAATAAAGAAAAGGACTTATCTTAGCAAACAGCAGACGCAGCCTCCAGCAAGAACACTTAATCCAGAAAGTAGTATAAACTACAAAGTGAGGCAGTATGGGAGGGAATATAAAGGAAAAGGATTAGTCTAAATATGTGGCACCTGGCAGAAGGAAAGGAGATGAGAAAGTAAACCCAAAACAAAGAACATCATACAAGAGGTAGAGAAGAACGTCTGCCAGACCTTCTCACTGACACCACCTAGCCAAGTCAAAGAATTAGATGATCTACTAGTTGAGGAAATATTGTAAAAAATAGCTGGACACTCACTGGTACTTAGAACCACACAAATTTATTAACAATAAAACACGCAACAATGGCAAATAGTCAAATAAAAAGATGGCATATAGTGGCATAAAATCGGTAACGATATGATAAAATCAAAACCATGCGATTTTTAAAGGATACCACAAGATAATAATATTGATAAAGAGGATTGTCCTGTAATGAAACAATGTGCAGCTCTTTTTTACCATATTTTTAAATCAGTATAGTTGGTGAGTATGTATCAGCTGTGAGCACCACTCATCCGTGATCCAAAACTCTTGTGCAGCCTAATTATACCTAGTTGAGGAAATAGCTAAATTGACATTGAAAGGGGAAGTTATCATTATGGAAGACTTTAATCTTTCTGATGTAAACTGGAAAACCAAAATGGCTAGTTCTGCCAGGAGTACAGATATTCTAAATTCTCTACTGGGATTAACAGCAAGTAGTTGAGGAGCCAACCCGGAAGGAGGCCATTTTCGATTTAGCATTCACAAATGGGAATTTGGTATCTGATATTACTGTAGGGGAAAGCTTGGGATCTAGTGATCACCAGTCAGTGTGGTTTACTATAAGTACAGAGTCGTACCACACTAAAATTTAAAGTTTTTGATTTTAGAAAAACTGATTAGATTAGTGGTATACGAGTCGCCTATCACATTGGAACAGTTTCAATGGAGTCCAGGAGAAATGGGACTACTTTAAAAGTGGCACTATTGAAGGCAACAGATAATTGCATTAGGCTTGTCAATAAAAGCAAAAAAAGGAAGAGACCACTGTGGCAGAAGTGGCCAAAATCATTAAAAACAAAAAGATAGCATTTAATAATTATAAAAAAAGAGTATGACAGGCAAATTTATAAGATTAGGCTGAGAGAGGCCACACTAGTTATAAGAGCTTCTAAAGCACAGACAGAAGAGAAATTAGCTGCCAGTGAAAAAAGGCGATAAGACATTCTTCAGATACATAAATGAAAAAAAGGAAACTAAAACAAGGAATTACCAAATTAAAAACAAAAGAAGGGAGGTATATGGAAGAAGATCAATAACTAGCTGACTGCCTCAATGAATACTTCTGTTCAGTTTTTGCAAAGGAAATGAAAGAAAAGGACCTCAGGGAGGAAGACTAATCTTTTGATGCATGTGTCTTTACAGAGGAAGAGGTTCTAAGGCAGCTGTCTAAAATTAATACAAATAGGTCACAAGGGCTTGATGGGATACACCCAAAGCTAATAAAACAGCTTAGCAGTGAACTATCAAATCCATTAACAGATTTATTTAACCAATCACTGGTAAGAGGAGTCGTCCCAAAAGACTAGAAGTTAGCAAATGTTGTGCCCATTCACAAGAAAGGTAGTAGGGAGGAATCGGGCAACTATAGGCCAGTAAGCCTGACATCAATAGTGGGGAAATTTATGGAAACCATACTTAACTCCTTAAAGAGAACCTGTCACCAGTTGTATGGTGTCCTAACTAAGGGCAACATAAATAAGTGACTGATTCTCTTAGCAAAATGTTGGGTCACTATCTTTAATTGACCCAGTCAATCTCCAGCTGATAATGATGTCATGAATATTCATGAGCTCCTGACTCTTCCCGCCTACCTGCTGCTGATTTACAGTTATTTTCCATATGAATGAGCAGCAGATGGGCAGGGGAGTGGCTATAGCTCTGAATTAAATATACGCTGGACTCAATGACATCATGCTGGACTCAAATCAGCTCATTAGCATGCGGCATATTTGTGTGTATATTATGAGGCAACCATCTGTCACACCAGTAAGTGAATACATCTAAGCCACTTTTTAGTAGTTAATGATTGTATATAATTAGTTAGATTATAATCAAATATCCACATGACCGGTCCCCTTTAAGGACACAGCCATATTTCACCTTAAGAACCAGGTCTTTTTTTACAAATCTGACCAGTGTCACTTTAAGTGGTGATAACTTTAAAATGCTTTGACTTATACAGGCCATTCTGAGACAGTTTTTTAGTCACATATTGTACTTCATGACACTGGTAAAATGAAGTAAAAAAATATGTGTTTTTATTTATTAAAAAATACCAAATTTACACAAATCTTAGAAAAATTTGCAAATTTCCAAGTTTCAATTTCTCTACTTCTACAGTACATAGTAATACCTCCAAAAATAGTTATTACTTAACATTCCCCATATGTCTACTTCTTGTTTGGATCATTATGGGAATTACATTTTAGTTTTTGGGGGACGTTACAGGGCTTAGAAGTTTAGAAGCAAATCTGGAAATTTTTCAGAATTTTTCAAAAACCCAATTTTTAGGAACCAGTTCAGGTTTGAAGTCACTTTGTGAGGCTTACATTCTTCAAAACTGATTTTACAAACATTGTTAACCCAAATTTTCCATTTTAATCCATTTTTTCCAGTAATGAAGCAAGGGTTAACAGCCAAACCAAATGCTATATTTATTGCCCCGATTCTGTAGTTTGCAGAAACACTGCATATGTGGCCTTAAACTACTATACGGGCACACAGTAGGGTATAGAGGGAAAGTTGTGCCATGTGGTTTTTGGAAGGCAGATTTTGCTGGACTGGTTTATTTACACCATTAGCCCCCCTAATTCACCCCTAGAGTAGAAACTCCATAAAAGTGAAAAATCTAAGAAACAACATTCCTCAAGGCATTCAAAACTGATTTTAAAAACGTTATTAACCCTTTAGATGTTGCACAAGAGTTATTGGCAAATGGAGATGAAATTTGAGAATTTTAAATTTTGGGCAAATTTTCAAATTTTTATCCATTTTTTCCAGTAACAAAGCAAGGGTTAACAGCCAAACAAAATGCTATATTTATTGCCCCGATTCTGTAATTTGCAGAAACACCCCATATGTGGCCGTAAACTACTGTATGGGCACACGGTAGGGGGTAGAGGGAAAGGTGTTGCACAAGAGTTATTGGCAAATGGAGATAACATTTGAAAAAACTGATTAAAATTTGACGAAAAATAGCTGTTTTGGCACCGTTTTTATAAAATTATTTTGACTGTGTTCATCTGAGGGCTTAAGTTCTGCAGTATTTTTATAGAGCAGATTCTTCCGGACACGGTAATACCTAATATGTCTACTTTTTTAAATGTATTTATGTTTTACACTATATTATCTCTACATAAACAAAAAAACATTTTAGTATCTCAATAGTCTTTTTTTTAACTTTTTAGCAGATTTTCTTAGGTAGGGGCTCATTTATTGCGGGATGAGAGGATGGTTTTATTGGCACTATTTTGGGGGGCATATGACTATTTTCATCGCTTGCTATTAAAATTTTTGTGATGTAAGGCGACAAAAAAATACTTTTTTTGCACCATTTTTATTTTATTTTTTAGACCGAGGGGTTAGGTCATGGGTTATTTTTATAGAGCAGATTCTTACGGATGTGGCGATATCTAATTTGTCAACTTTTTATTTATTTTAGTTTTATAGTTTTACAAAATAATTATTTTAGTGTCTTAAGTCTGAGAACCATAGTTTTTTATCCGCTTGTCAGTGGGGAACATAAAGTTAGTACTCCATGGAAGTGTGGTACTCCCTGAAGCAAACAATAATGCAGAGGCCCGGATGATCGGGGCACGTGTCACACTGAGTAGTGGTGTCCTTCCGTATCCCCCTCCTGTGACATACTCTGCACCTTTTTTGGGTCCGTCCCTTCTTTCCAGTATGGGAGACCACACCTGGAAAGTGTTGGCCAGGGACGATCCTGGCGCCTCCATTTCCCGAGGTACTCTGGCCTGCTCTTTCCCGGTCAGAAAAGATCAGGTCCTTGAGGACTGCTTCATAGAACTGAAAGAATGTCCCTGTGTTGCCAGTGCTCCGGGACAGCACAAAAGAGTTATACAAGGCAACCAGTACCAAGTAGACCGCAACTTTTGTGTACCATGCCCGGGTTTTGCACATGGCATTATATGGCTTGAGGACTTAATCAGAGAGATCAACTCCTCTCATATACCGATTGTAGTCGACGATACAATCGGGCTTGAGGACTGTTGCCGCGGTACCTCGCACAGAGTCAGGGGTGATGCCATTACCATGAATTGTGGACAGTACAAGGACATCCTTCTTGTCCTTATATCTGACCAGCAACAGGTTTCCACTGGTAAGTGCTTGGGTCGCACCCCTGGTACCTGGTGGGGGTGGGTAGTGAGGCCACGTTGATTTTTCTGCACGGTCCCAAAAGCGGACGTGGATCTGGCTGCGAGGGACTGGAACAAGTGGATACTAGTATAAAAGTTATCCACGTACAGGTGGTAACCCTTATCTAGCAGTGGGTGCATAAGGTCCCACACAAGTTTCCCGCTAACACCCAGAGTGGGGGGACATTCTGGGGGTTGAATACGGGAATCTCGGCCCTCGTACACATGAAACTTGTAAGTGTACCCTGAGGTACTCTCACAAAGTTTGTACAGCTTCACGCCATACCTCGCCCGCTTAGAGGGAACTTACTGGCGGAAAAGGAGTCTCCCCTTGAAAGCAATGAGAGACTCATCAACCGCGACATCCCTTCCAGGTACATAGGCCTGCACAAATTTGGCCCCAAAGTGATCCATGACCGGCCTGATTTTGTACAGGCGGGCATAGGCAGGATCACCTTGGGGGGGTGGGGACATGCTGCATTATCTGCATAATGCAGGCATTTCCGGATGGCCCCAAACTGGGAGCGTGTCATGGCCGCACTGTAAAGTGGGGTCTGGTAGAGGACGTCCCCACTCCAGTAATGCCTGACACTAGGTTTCTTGACTAGGCCAATGTGCAGTACGAGGGCCCAAAAAGTCCAGCCACCGGGCCTAGCCAAAAATGTCTTGAGCAACAAACTGTTGGGCATACAGGTTTGTTTGCTCCACCGTATTCAGTGAAACCCACTTTGGAAATCTGGATTCCTGGTTGACCTACAAAATCAGGAATCACGGGCTCAAAACGCTCTGAGATATACCAGACAAGTTCACCAGCAGGGGGCTCCGGTCGACTTAAATGGCGTGCCGTAAAACTAGAAAGAGCCCCAGAGCTGCTCGTACTAGTGTGGGCCACAGGGTCCCTAGCATTGCGGCCCCCTTGATCCGCCATGGTGGCATCTCCGCCGCCTTGGGGGCTCATCATCGATAGATGATGATGAGGACGCGGATGACAAAAGGAAAGTGGGGTCATCCATGTCCTTACTGGGGCTCTCGGACAAGGAGGCAATCTGGGCATATGCCTCCTCGGCCGAGAACATCGGGCGGGCCATAGGGCAGTGTGTGTATGAGTGATTAACTTAATTTGGTGTGCGTGTTTGTGGGGGCATGGGTGTTCGTGAACCTACCCTAAACCTAACAGACCAAAAAAAACTAACTAAAAAAAGGGCAAACAATGTGTAAAATATATATATTCAAAATCGCTGATCAACCGTCCGAAGTTGTTCAGCAGTGGGGTGTGCGATGCGCTAACAGTGGCCAGACGCTAAGAGTCAGCGTACGCAGGAAAAAAGAAAAACTGCTTGTGCCCCAAAGTTGTGGGGGGATGGGGGAAGGGGGGCAAGCTGCAGCACCCCTGGGGGGTCTAGGGTCACACAGCTGTGCTGTGGACCCAAGACATTCGATTTAGTGTGATGCAATCAAAACTGGCTATTTATTTTTTCTCACTAACTTTCCCTGAATATCCCTGCCTAACCTAACCTTTCCCTAAATACCTGGGTGCACAGATGGGGGTGCTGGGGCACCAATGGCGTGCTAGCTGATGATCCCTGAACAGATGGGGGTGCTGGCTGGAGATCTGATGCAGCTCCTCTCTCCTCGGATCCCGGACTGAAAAGGAGTAGTAGAGGAGCGCTGCAGTAATTTGAACTGCCCGCCCTTGCAGCCGACCAATCAGAATTGATTCTGAGAGGTGATGTCACCATCACCTCTTAGGATTGCAGGATGGTGATTGGTGGTGTATTATCACACCACCGATCATCATCCTGTTCTGGGTTATCAGGTCCCCAGAGACCTGAATTGACCTGCAGTTTGCTGCGATCGCCAACACGGGGGAAGGGGGGGTTACCAGACTGCCCGGTGCATTGACCCCAGGTGCCTGCTCAATGATTTGAGCAGCGGTGATCGGAACTATACATGACATACCGGTAAGTCATGTGTCCTTAAGTACCAGGACAACATGCCGTACCGGTACGTCATGTGTCCGGAAGAGGTTAAGGAGATGGATTGAAAGATGAAAAACATCATGGGTTTAATTCAGGGAGATCATGTCAAACTTATCTTATAGATTTTTTTGATTGGGTGACTAAAATAATAGATGGCGGAGGTGCAGTTGACATCGCTTATCTAGACTTTAGTAAGGCTTTTGATACTGTCCCACATAGAAGACTTATCATTAAATTGCAGTCTTTGTGCTTGGACACCCATATTGTTGAATGGATTAGGCAGTGGCCGAGGGACAGACAACAGAGGGTTGTAGTCAATGGAGTATATTCAGACCATGGTCTTGTTACCAGTGAAGTACCTCAGGGATCTGTTCTGGGACCCATATTGTTTAATATCTTTGTGCTCGGTTCAGCTATCAGAGACGTATCTGAGAGCGTAATGACAATGCATACCTACCTCTAAACAAGCAGTAGAATTGTGCCATAACTGCTGTAGGAAGAGAAACCTAAAGAGGGCCTCTCTTATACTGAACATCCGTAAAAGTGGGAGGGGGGGTGAGTAAGCTTTCGCCGTCGAGAACCCATGCCATGGGGAGGGGGGTTTATATAGTGTAATAAGCCTCCCCTCCCACAAATACGGCAAACATATTTGCCTTTCATTTATGCTCGGTTCGGCTATCAGAGACGTATCTGAGAGCGTAATGACAATGCATACCTACCTCTAAACAAGCAGTAGAATTGTGCCATAACTGCTGTAGGAAGAGAAACCTAAAGAGGGCCAAAAAGAGAACCCAGAACTTATCGATGCACAAATAGATTTATTAATAATTACATTAACAGTTTCTGAAACGCCATTGACAGCTCATTATGCATATTTGAAATGTAACGCACATAACATGAAGATTTCCACCTGCCTAGTTTTTTGATTACGTGAACTGGTATACCGTTACTGGAGGCGGCGGATGCTGCGCCCATTCTAAAGGAATGACCGGTAATAGACATTGGATTAACCCCAATATTGGCTAAAAGAATACGTATGTATTTAAGAAATACTGATAGGCTGAGGGGTTTCCTGTCTATGAAGAATAGTGCAGAATCACCTGGTCTGTCTGAGATGAATGTTAACCATTCATGGATAGCACTAATAGGGCACCATTTATTGCTTGCGGGAAAATATTTGACCTCTATTAATTCCCCTAGTTGTGTAGTTTTAGAGTGCGATAACGTTAGGACATAACAATTCCTATCCCGACTAAAATGCATCTTCCTTAAGTAGGTAGAGGACGCTGAACCACACGTGAACTCCCCTGGTCTAAGGAAACCAAAAAAGCCCACATATAACGCTGCTTTAATGGCAAGGCTGGTACCATGCCCGAAGGGTTTCTTATCCAGAGAATCAGAAAGCAACTTGAACGTTTGACCTGATAGAGGTTGCCGTGTGACATGACTTTTAACCGATTTCTTCTGAATACCTTTCAGAACTGCCATAATAGGATAAGCTGAAAAAAGTGACGGTTCCTCAGGGCGGAGTAAATAGAAAAAATGCTGGATTCCTGCCAGATATACTTTAATGGTGCTATATGCTAATTTTAGCTGAGAGTGGCAAAAGCCAATGAATGCCATTATATTGGAAATGTGGCCAGTTCCCTCCGGTGGGTAACATTCATTGAACTTCATAAACCAAGCCCATGCCGTATTGTATAGTCTAAGCGTATTACTTGATAAAGATTGGCGCATGAGCCTGCGTGCTGTTTCGAGATGGTGCACTAATCCATCCTCAGTTCTGTGTACCGTGGTATAATCGACGGCATTGAGTCTGCCTCTGGGAAAACCTGGAAAAAAAGAGGGAAGTTGAAGCGGGATAACGCATCTGCTGCCGTGTTTTCATGACCACTTATATGCGAGCACACAAAATAAAACTTATGTTGTAATGATAACCATACCAACCTCTGCAAAAAGGACATAATTTCTAATGCAGCTGATCTACCTTTAGCTAGAATCTCAACCACTACTGCGCTGTCTGTCAAGAATAGGACTGTTTTGTTCCTCCATTCCGCCCCCCAGACCTGCGCCACTGCCACTAAAGGATAAATCTCCAAGAGAGGGGAAGACTGCTTAAACTTGGAGGGGTTACCAATCTCTGGAGGCCAAGAATCAGCTATCCAATGGGAACCATGGATAGCAGCAAACCCTGTTGCAGCAGCCGCGTCGGAGTATACCACTGGCGATTGATTGGATACCGATGGAAAAAATTACGAAACCCCGTTCCATTGAGACAAAAATTTGTCCCACATGTTTAAGTCTGCCTTGGCTTGCTGGTCTAAACAGATTGGACTATCTTGCTCCGGTGCTAAGGAGAGTAATCTCAACAACCTAGATATAGATGACCTGCCCTGTGGGATTATCTGTATTGCAAAATTCAGAATCCCCAGGAGGGATTGCAATTCTGGTTTGGAAATTACAGTCGAGCGGGTAACATTAGATACCTCCTCCTTAATTCTAACTAGTTTATCAGCTGGTAAACTAGCTTCCATTTTTGGCATGTCTAACTGTATCCCTAAAAAGGTGATTCTAGTGCTGGGCCCCTCCACCTTGTTAGCTGCGACCGGGACTTTAAGATCCTCAAAGACTGTCTGCAGGATACGTAAATCTTGAGGAACCTGCCACGGCTCAATTAATAAAACATCGTCCAGGTAATGTATGCCATGATTTACCCGGAATTTATCAGTTAGCACCCAATGTAAGGCCTTCGCGAATTGGTCAAACAACCAAGGGCTAGATTTGAGCCAAATGTCAGTTTATTATAAAAATAATATAAATCTTGCCACTTGATACCATGCCAACGCCAAAGCTGGGGTTGCAAGGGTAATAATTTAAAGGTGTCAGTAATATCCACTTTTGACAGCCACGTATTGTACCCTAAAGATAATATTACCTGAATGGCCTCGTCTATAGAGGAATATTTCATGGTAAATTCTTTTGATTGTATTAGAGAATTCAGGCTGGGGATGGATGATGAATGAGGCGCTGACAAATTGCAAATTAGCCTTTTTTTTATTAGGATTGAATTTCCCGGACACAACCCCTACCGGATTGACATGCCAGCAATCAAATGGTGACTGTCTAAGTGGACCTATCAGATAACCCCTATCAAGTTCCTGCTAGATTAAAGCTGACACTACTAATGGATTCTTATCTGCAGTACGTAAATTGTTACACTCATAAGGGATTTGCGGGAGTGCCATGAAACCCGCGTGAAACCCATTAGCTAATCCATCCAGTACGAACTGTACCCAACCTGGCTCTGGGTGATCTGACAGCAATAACCTGAGCAAATCTATATTTACCACCCCTAGTCATAGACCAGTCAATCTTCTGGTTGAATAGGGATAAAGAAGCAGCTGCTTTGGCAGCAAATGACCTGTGATATTCGTAAAATGCTGTACCCCCATACTTATACCCTAGTTCCACAACCTTATAGAGATATAAATCGAGTTCTTCCCTTCTCTGGGGACTGACTGAACATATAACATCTCGAAATAGGCTAAAGGCTAATACAAATTCAGGAATAGTAAGCTTCCTTTTGAGCCTGACATCTTTCGATTTTAAAACCACTGACACTTCCCTGATTGCAATTGTTTTGTTGCCTGGCGTTTCATGGGTAGCGATAAGGAGCGTAGCTAAGTTGACATCCTTACCCTCTAAAATGTCCTGCCGAACATTGCTCGGGATAAAATGCGAGGGCGCGATGTCAGGAATACTTATAGGAGCCGACTGGGGTTCCTGTTGTACTCCCTGAGTGGCCGGGAGACTGGGCCCTACCAGGGAACCTGAGATGACCTTATTTTCTACAGATTCCAACCTAACTTGCACATCTGATAATGAGGTAGCCATGGAATTAATCAAAGTGTGCAGTTGCGTGAGGGACGTCTGAATCGTGTTCATTGAGACTACATCCTGACTTGGCCCTGCAGACTCTGAACATAGTAGTCTATAAAGTTCTGCCTTCCTGGCTGAGGCGGGAAATGGGATCCCTCTTCTTGTTAATTCCGCCATCAGCTTGGACACGGTCCATGACCTGAAGGTAAGCCCTCCTCTTTCGGACTGCAGATCAATGCTCCCGTGACAGCTAGGAGTGTCCTCGATTTCTGAGATATTTGACATCTTGCACTACAATAGTAATGAAAAAAGAGAACTTAACCATTGTACGCGAAGAACCTAACTTATGAAAAAGGACCGTCACCATACGCCTGCCACTAACCTAATATTAATGTGGAACTATTGAAAGATCCCTGAATGAAACAAACCACTCCCCCGAAGACAGGGTGAAACAGCTATAAACCCCAGCTGGTGCTCTTGAACCATGAAACCGGTGCCTAACCAGTGAGCTGTAATCGTGAAGGAACAATTGATGCCCCTGAAGTCGTGACGGGACAATGAGTCTGATATGTGGAGTCCCAGTGCATAGTGCCTGAAGTCGTGTCAGGACTTACTGAGTCTGAAGGCGTGACAGACTATGGGTAAACCCTGAAGTCGTGTCAGGACTTACTGAGTCTGAAGACGTGACAGACTATACGTGAAGCCTGAAGCCGTGACAGGACTTATATGTCTGAAGACGTGCCAGACCGAACCCACTGCCTGAAGTCGTGACAGGTCTTAAAACTGCAGACGTGGCAGCAAGTACCCTTGCCTGAAGGCGTGACAGGACTTACATCGAGTCTGTAGACGTGACAGACTTCTTGCTTGATAAGCGGAACTTAAAGATGTGCGGGTCCTATGCCGTAGTAGAAGCGTATACTGCAATGAAAATATATATTTATTTATCTTTTTTTTTTTTTTTACTAAATATCTCCCACCCTCCCCCCATATATTTATATATATATATATATATATATATATATATATATATATTTTATTTATTCCTAACAGGAGACTAAATATCTACCTATGCTCCCAAACATAAATATAAACATTTTTTTCGGGGAGGGGGGTTTATATAGTGTAATAAGCCTCCCCTCCCACAAATACGGCAAACATATTGCCTTTCACTTATCAGCAAAATTGCAGAAGGCCTCGATGGTAAGGTGTGTCTTTTTGCTGATGACAGGGTTAATGTTCCTGGAGGCATACACCTAATGGAAAAGGATTTATGAAAACTAGAGGAATGGTCAAAAATTTGGCAACTAAAATTTAATGTTGATAAGTGCAAGATAATGCACCTGGGACGTAAAAACCCAAGAGCAGAATATAAAATCAGTGATACAGTCCTCACCTCAGTATCTGAGGAAAGGGATTTAGGGGTCATTATTTCAGAAGACTTAAAGGTAGGCAGACAATGTCATAGAGCAGCAGGAAATGCTAGCAGAATGCTTGGGTGTCTAGGGAGAGGCATTACCAGTAGAAAGAGGGAGGTGCTCATGCCGCTCTACAGAGCACTAGTGAGACCTCATTTGGAGTATTGTGCGCAGTACTGGAGACCATATCTCCATAAGGATATTGATACTTTGGAGAGAGTTCAGAGAAGAGCTACTAAACTAGTACATGGATTGCAGGATAAAACTTACCAGGGAAGATTAAAGGACCTTAACATGTATAGCTTGGAAGAAAGATGAGACAGAGGGGATATGATAGAAACCTTTAAATATATAAAGGGAATCAACAAGGTAAAAGAGGAGAGAATATTTAAAAGACGAAAAACTGCTACAAGAGGACATAGTTTTTAATTAGTGGGGCAAAGGTTTAAAAGTAATATCAGGAAGTATTACTTTACTGAGAGAGTAGTGGATGCATGGAATAGCCTCCCTGCAGAAGTGGTAGCTGCAAATACAGTGAAGGAGTTTAAGCATGCATGGGATAGGCATACGGCCATCCTTCATATAAGATAGGGACAGGGGCTATCCATAGTATTCAGTATATTGGGCAGACTAGATGGGCCAAATGGTTCTTATCTGCCGACACATTCTGTTTCTGTTTCAATATTCAATTCATCTCTGATTTAGATCCACTCCTGTTTTTTTTTTTTGGGGGGGGGGGGCATTGGCAATACTGATGAATAATTGAGCAAATGCTGCTGACCGAGTGAAGGCGTATGGTCCACAGACAGGATCCCTTTTTTGTGGGTTATTGTTCTGACGGATCACAGGAAGAGCAAATTAATCAGTGACATCAACACAAACATACGGCTGACACCCTCTCCACTCTGTCGGGAGGGGGGGGGCTCTACTTGTAAAGGCGGTTAATAGAACAGGTTCTGTAGACATCTATGTGGAATCAGCTGACGAGGGTGTAAAAGGAGTGTGCTTCTTCTTTACACTAACATCGACATGTAAGGGTACTTTCACACTAGTGTTGTTAGAATCCGGCGTGTAGTTCCGTCGCCAGAGCTGCCCGCCGGATCCGAAAAATGTGTGAAAACGGACTACATTTGAATTCTGATCACAATGAAAAAATGCATTGGAAAAAACTAATCTGCCATTTATGGACTTTAACTTTTTTCACATTTTTCGGGTTAAACATGCAAAAGCCGGATCTAGTTTGACGGAACACATGGTGCCGGATCTGGCATTAATACAAGTCAATGGGAAAAATGCCGGATCCGGAGTTCAGTCAAAGTGTTCCGGATTTTTGTCTGGAGGTAAAAATACAACATGCTACGGTTTTCTGAAAAGCCTGATCATTAAAATAGACTGAACTGGATGCATCCTGATGCATCCTGAACGGATTGCTCTCCATTCAGAATGCATGGGGATAAAACTGATCAGTTATTTTCTGTATTTGAGCCCCTAGGAAGGAACTCATTATGAACCTGTTTGTAACGGGAGCCATGCTTGATCCCCTTCACCTGTAGGTTATAATGGAGTTTTTGGACAATCAGATTGACACCTCTGCTACATCTCCTTCTGCCTGAGCAACCTGTACCTCTATCAACAAGTCACTGAGTTCCCTGAGCTTCTGGTAACCTCTACCCACTATTCTGGGAAAGTTATTAATTCTCTTATAAAAAGCATGTTTTCTATAGATTCTATTGACCTATAACACTCATCAAGTCTTTTTCACACTGTCTTTAGGCCTTTGCCCAGATAGTTTATGTTAATGTCTCTTGTGGCATTCTGGAAGGTGGCTCGCCATGCCCTGTAGTTCTCTGTAGTTCTAAGTCCTTTGGTAACCAGCTCCTGTTTAGCAAAGAACTTAGCGAAGTCCACAACAGCCTGTTTGGCGCCGATACTACCCGGTTTGCTTTTGTTATGCTGTGTATGTGGTGTATCACCATAACTTTTAGGGGTTTCTGGCTTAGGGCAGTCTGTATAATACAGTTTGGGCACAAAGGGTGTCCCTTTAAGTCGAAGCAAAGGTTGTAGCTTTTGTTCTTTAGGGTGGTAGTTGTGGCTGGTGTCGGTTTGTCGCATACTGTCCAGCTCAAGGTACTGCGGTTCAAGGTAGGACGTTTGGCACTCTGCAAGAGCTGGCTGATATACTGGATCATAATTGTCATCTGTCTTGGGAGGCTGATGGACATATTCTGAGACATGCTATGCTTGATCTTGTTGATCTAGATCTGGCCCAAGTACTTGGCTGTGTTTCTCGGATTCGGGAAACTCCATGGCTTCAGGGAACTCTGCTTTGGCTACTTTGGCTGCTGCTTCTTTCTCTGCGACAAGTTTTTCCAGTGATGTTTGAAGGCATACTCTCTCCTTTTCCATTGATGCTTGGAGGCATACTCTCTCTTCTTCCAGTGATGCTTGCAGGCATGCTCTCTCTGTTTCTTGATCTGCTTGCCTTAGCTTTATTTGCATCTTTGTGCGGCAAAGGAAGACCTTACTTTTGCTGCCTCAGCTTCTGCACAGATTAGAGCATCGATTTCTTTCATTGAGCGCTTGCTACAGCAGCTTTCTTGTGACCTTGTCCTGAATGATGATGCTGGCTGCCTTATGTCTCTGTGCGGACTCAGTCTAGATAGGAACAGACTTCAGCATGGTCTGGATCGTGTTGTACTTGCTGGGTGCTGCACTCTCGCTACTTGTGACTGTATGGCAGCTGCTGCAATCTTGTACGCAGGACTGCATGGCTGATGGCAGCTCCGTATAGTCAGATCCACTATCGCTGGTGACTAGCATCTGTTTTACTGTTCTGTCTTCTTACTAGTTTACACAGTGTGCAGTCTAACATTCAGCATAAATCATTCCTGTCTTCCAAATAAGAAGACTGTTCTTTGTAGTCTAACTTGTTTATTGGTCAACAGGTTGTATATATGTGATTGTATACCATTGAATGGTAAAACTACAAGAATGCAAATAACATGTATAAGTATTAAGCATAGAATTGCATGCAATATAACATTTGCATTAACAATGAAGGCACGTGGTAAAACGGTTGCCTATACATAGGATTGTATGCCTATCTAACAATATTAACTCCCTGAGTAACAATTACAAACTAACTGAACAGCTCTGCATAACACAATAGCCCTGAAACAGAAGTAGAACTCTTACCAGATATGCTAATAGAAGGATAGTGGAGTTTGAGAAGATGACGTGCATAGGAGAGCTTTGTACTGTGTCCTGGAGGCTTATCTTTCCCAGGATGCTTTGCAATAACCCACAATGCAATGTGCTACCCACAATACAGTAGTCTTGTAACAAGAAAACAATTTGTAATACAATTTAAGTGTAATAACCACACTAGACACTTCTGAATTACCCCAACTGTGGCAAGGTGAACTATAATGATTTTCTAATCCTGCTGGGCAGAACAGCTAGTGTGAAACTAGCCTAAGTATCCTGTTATTTTATTGCTTTTATTTCATAGCTGTTATGCCATTTATGTCATTTTTGTAAAATTATTTATTAAAGCTTTAAAACTTTAATGTTCAGACCTTGAAGGCATAAATAATCCCTAGCTTTTCAAAGCATAATGTCTGAAGGTGGTGTGTATTGGTGTGTACTAGTGTGTTAATGAATTGCCATGTTGTCAGTCATAATGACAGGTAGTGGCAGTGTATATTTGGAGTGTGTGGGCTGTATTTTGAATGTGATTCATGCTTCGTTTAGCAGCCTGAAGTTAAAGGTGAGTGGAGAAAGATTACTCCTTTGCAGTAATACCAACATCACATGCTGGGATGGTGAATATGACTTTTGGTCTCTGTCTTTCACATGGTCAGAAGGAAAGGCTTGCCAAATACATAGTTATATGTGGAGAGGAGCAGACTAGTTAGGGACATTCCTGGGACACACTGCTGATCCAAAGATAGATCAGTAAAGGCAGTAGTATTTGTCAACCAGCCTCCAACAATATGTAGCTATGTTGCTAGAATATACACCACGCAATGCTAAAATTGCAGCACCAAGAAGGACAAGACCTAAGGTTATTGTGAGACAGTGAAAGTCCTCATATATGAAGGATGGTACTCCGAGAATGATGTAGGAAACCCATTAAGGAGATGCATATTGTGGTTTGCTGTGGTGCACCTGAAATGTGCCACCAATAAAGTTGAGCGGACACTTGGATGTTCGGGTTCGACGGGTTCGGCCGAACTTCGTAAAATAGATCGAGTTCGGGACCTGAACTTGACCCCGAACCCCATTGAAGTCAACACGAACTTTAGAGCACTAAAATAGCTCTAAAAAATGTCATGGAAAGGGCTAGAGGGCTGCAAAGGCAGCGAAATGTAGTTAAGAGCATGGCAAGTGGTCTGTAAGCAAATGTGGATAGGGAAATGACTTAAAATAACATAAAATACGTAAAAATAAAAAATAATAATCTTGATCTAGGAGGAGGAGGTCCATATGGAGTAGGAGGTTGAGGAGGCGGTGGATGTGGCGGTATACAGTCATGTGAAAAAATTAGGACACCCTTTGAAAGCATGTGGTTTTTTGTAACATTTTTAATAAAAGGTTATTTCATCTCCGTTTCAACAATACAGAGAGATTAAAGTAATCCAACTAAACAAAGAAAACTGTTAGAGGACGTATGAGTTACTACTCGGCTATGGTGGGACTGTTCCGTCTGCTGAGTCGTGTTGGTAGTATCGATCGGGTATTATGTCTATGTTGGAGTAGTACCGGTGGATTGCTATGTTTGAAGTAGATGATACTAGTTATAGTATAATTAGCCATGGGCGAAAGTTCGGCATTTTTGGGAGGGTGGCCTCTAGCGGGGAAATTGGAATTGCTTGCTTACTTAACATGGTGGGAGGGAGCTGCAACCCAGAAAAAAGGGAAGTTACTGCAGTTGTTTAGTGGTGGTTACAGGGGGAGTGTAACAGTGTGTGGAGGTAGTGACGTCAAGAGGGCGTTGCTAAGGAACGAAGAATTGTGGGTTACCTAACGGGTGTTTATTTGTTTGTTTGTCTACAAGGGATTTCTCTGGGCCTTCTCGGTGAGTGACGTGGACCCCTGACTCGGTAGGTAGATTGGGATACATTAAAACAGAAATCAAGGGTGGGAAAAAGGAAAAGAAAAGTATAAAAACAAAGGAAAAAAAAAAAAAAAAAAAAGGGGTAAAAGGAAGACGCGGCCGAAATGAAGGTAATAACGTGGAACGTTAAGGGTTTGAAGTCACCTCATAAAAGGTGGATGATTTTGCGACATCTTAAAAAACTCAAACCTGATGTGGTCCTTCTGCAAGAGACCCATCTTGAAGAGCAGAATTCTGATAGAATGAAAAAGCTATGGGTGGGCAAAGTGTTTGGGTCCCCGTCACTCAACCGAAAGGCAGGGGTACTGACACTTATTAGTAAACAGTTGAATTGCCAGGTTTTAGCACAGTCCAGTGACTCCCAGGGAAGGTGGGTGCATATTTTATTACAGGTGCAGAACATGCAGTATAGCATACACAACGTGTATTGTCCCAATACGGGGAACGCGTCCTTTCTAAAGGATCTGGAATTGAGGCTGCTAGGGGATGCGTGCGTGAATAAAATTGTAGGAGGGGATTTCAACGCGGTTCTGCATGGTGCGGCAGATCGGAAGAGGGTGGACGGAACGGTGGGGGGGGAGACTTCCCAAGACAAAGCATTGCAGCAGTTGTTGGTCGGTGGGGGACTAGTGGATGACTGGCGACGAACTCATCCTGATGATAGCAGTTATACCTTCTATTCACACTCCCAAAATTCCTGGTCGCGAATAGATTACCTGCTGGTGACTCACAATCTATTGCACAGGGTGCTACTATCAGACATAGGGGATATTGTGATCTCGGACCACGCGCCGGTGACATTACTGGTTAGGGATGACTTCCCTAGGGGACCTGATTTCATATGGCGTTTCCCCTCTCAGCTCTGCGCTAGGGAGGAGTTCATTGAAAAGCTGATTATTTGGTGGGAGGAATATAAATCAGATAATGCGGATCACCTGGAAACACCAAACCTTTTCTGGAGTGCTTCCAAGGCAGTGCTGAGAGGCAGAATCATGGGGTATCTGGCAGGTCTTAAAAAGAAGGTCCATTTGCAGTTTGATCAGGCGAGCCAAAAGGTTAGGTTGACCTATTTAGCGTTTAAGCAGGACCCCACAGAGGCTAATAGGAAAAAGTGGATAGAGGAACGCCAGGTCTTTGATCACTGTGCTAAAGAGAGAGAATTATTGCGGAGCTCTGAGTTTGAGGCTAAGCTATTCAAGTTTGGAAATAAGTCAGGGAGGCTTCTAGCCAATTTAGCGAAGGGTCAGAGACAGCCGCAGTATATTAACAGCTTAAAAAACTCTGCGGGGAAAATCGTGCATGATCCGGCTCGGATTAACTCCATTTTAGGGGAATATTATGAGCATTTATACAAAGACGGGGGGAAAGTGGATTTGAGTGACACCCTCCTTGACAAAGTTGGCCTACCTAAGATGACCGAGGAACAGCGGAGTGCATTAAATGCAGAAATTACGGAGACGGAGTTGCAGGGAGTGATAAAGGGGTTGGGTAACTCTAAGGCTCCAGGACCGGACGGTTATACTGGAGAATACTATAAGGCATTATGTACCCAGGTCTCGCCAGTGTTGGTGAAGGTTTATAACAGCATGTTTGCGGGTGGACCGACCCTGGTCGGAACTAGCCTCTCCTATATTAAACTGTTACCCAAGCCGGAAAAGGATCCATTGTTACCGGGTTCATACAGGCCTATTTCCCTGATAAATGTAGATGCAAAAATACTGTCAAAACTCATTGCAGACCGATTGGCCAAAGTGATGCCATTTTTGGTGGGACAGGAGCAGGTGGGTTTCGTCCGGGGTCGCGCCGCGGTGACGAATATTAGAACAGTACTGGCTGTCTTGGATAGGGTGCAACATGATCCGGAAGAGGGTGAGTCACCAGCCATGCTCACATTGGACGCCGAAAAAGCGTTTGATAATGTCAGGTGGGCATGGCTGGAGGCGGTCCTGGATAAAATGGAGATCACAGGTGCCTTTAGGACTGTCTTGTCGCAGATGTACCATAGGCCACAGGCGAGTGTCTTTACGCAGGGGCACTTATCTAAACCATTTAATTTACAAAAAGGGACTCGTCAGGGATGCCCCCTATCCCCTTTGCTATTTAATCTGGCACTGGAGCCGCTGGCTAGAGAGCTATGCAAGTCTAACCTATTTGAGGGGATAAGGGTGGGGAAGTCGCAAGTGAAGGCGGCTTTATTCGCCGATGACATTATATTATTCATGTCCAAACCGCAGAGGCAGATCGATACCATTTTTGGGGCATTGGAGAGGTTCGGGAAGTATTCCGGGTATAGAGTGAATATGTCAAAGTGTGAACTACTGCCGATCAGCCAGAGGACTAAGTTTGAGGGGGGCGGAAATAGGGGTGTTATGGGATCCCTGATAAAGTCCCAAATTAGGTATTTGGGCATAAAGATTGGGCGGACACCGCATTCTATCTATCAGCTTAACTATCCACCTTTATTTCACAAAATTAAAGAGGATCTAGCCAGATGGCAACCGCTACCGTTATCCTTAATGGGCAGGTGCCATGTAATTAAAATGTTAGCTATGTCCAAGCTGATGTATCCACTCCAGACCATACCGGTGCTCTTAAGGCATGTGGATGTGAGGAATGTGGAGAGATGTTTCACGAAATTCATTTGGAATGGCAAGAAATCGAGAGTCTCACTGAGGAAGTTGAAACTACGGAGGGAGATTGGAGGGTTAAATGTGCCCGATGTCAGGGGTTACAATTTGGCGTGTCTGAGTAGACATCTCCTGGACTGGTTTAATGGGACTTCCCACTACTCGAATCTGAGGTTGGAAAGGCAGCTAGCGGCACCCTGGGATTTAAAGGCCTTGGTGCATACCAAGTTATCTCAATTGCCCCGCTTAGCCAGGTGCTCGATAATCTTGCGAGATTCCATTATAACGTGGAAAAACCTTAGAAAATCATACAAACTTCCGTATCAGATTTCGAAACACCTCCCTTTGCATGACAATCCAGCCTTTGCACCGGGGCGGATGGAGCGGTCGTTTAGGGAATGGAGGATCAAGGGCATTAGGACGGTAAGAGATCTGTTCCATACTCAGGAGAATAGATGGGCGACTTTACGTGAATTGGAAGATAGATGGGGACTGACAGGATCCAATTTGTTCCCATATTTACAGGTTAGGCACTATTGCGCTAGTCTGGCTATCAATATGACTGGTGAGTGGAATCAGAATAAATTTGATTCGTTCATTATTTCTGGTAACAGACAATCCATATCGCACCTATATGGCAGTTTGAGGTGCCTTTGGGAGGACTCAACCTCTCAGGGATTTTTTGGAAAATGGGGGAACAAATTGGATTTGACGGAAGTTGGTCCAATTGCAAGAGTTGGTATAGCGGCCTTACACAAGGCGGTGGGGAATGAGACGATGAGAGAAACCCACTTTAAAATTGTCCATCATGCCCTGTATGGATTTGATTTGCCAGTGACGAGTGCGAAACCCAATAGGATGGTAACGTGTCCCAGGTGTTCAACGCCCAAAACTGATCTTCTGCATGGACTGTGGAGCTGCACAAAATTAGTGGAGTATTGGAAGATGGTGGGATTATTTCTTAGAGAGGGCAGTAATTTTCAAGGGGAACTGGATGTACAAAGGGCAATACTGCATTCGAGACAACAGGAGGAGTTGAATGAGGGGGGAGATAGGCAGGATGGAGGTTTCTCAGCAATGGGACATAGGATAGTGCTTGAGGCTAAAAGATGTCTGCTGTCCAACTGGTTGGATTCCAAAGTCCCATCTAAGGATGAACTTCTTAGACGCCTGTGTCACATGCTACACTTGGAGTGGCTGGAAGCAGCAGGTAAAAAAGAAACGGCCGGCAAAAAGCTATACAAAACATGGAAAAAGTTCATGGTTAATTTTATGGAGAAGGCTGAAACAGTGAGGATCATGAAGCCGTTCACCCTGACTGCTTGGTATTTGCAGGAGGACCTCAGGGGACGATTGGGGAGGCTTAAGGTTTGAGTCTTTGATGGTACGGGACGGGAGGTGCAGGAGGGCGTATAGTGGAGTCAGGAGATTTGGTTGACGTTGGTGGCAAAACAGGGGGGGCCCAGAGAGAAATGTTTGTATACCCTTGGTAATCGTATTTGAATTGTATTCTTTATGTGGGGGGTGGGGGGTGGGGGGAGGAAAAAATGTTATGTGGGGGGTGGGGGGGAGGGAAAAAATTGGAAAAAAGGTATTGCATTATGTGGATGGATCTGTACAAGGCTGTGTCAACTACTTTGTATTCAACGGTTGCTATATGATCTTTATTGTATTTTGGATGATGCTGTATTGTCTTTTATCAAGATCATGATGCAATACAAATAAACATCTTTGAAAAAAAAAAATATATATTTCATACTGGGTGAATCGCATCACAATGCACAATCGCATCATACGGATTTAAATTAGCAGGACCGCCCAGCTCACGCCACTATACTCTCAATATCTGACGTCTGTTAAGTCAAGAGCATTAATATGTTTTAATTTTAGAGTACATTTACTTAATTTAACGATTCTTATAGATTCCATGTGGTTTAGCCTCAATGCTTATTATAGCGAGGTTCTATATTGGATCCCGCGCACTCGTTTATAAGGGCACGCAGGATCCGAAGGGAAACCCGCCTCATGTTTATATATGACGGGTTTACCGTTAGTTCCTGCCCGTCCTTGTGTAGAGGGCATGCTAGGTGCATGAGGAGAAAAGGGGGCATCCCCCGGACTAAAACATCACCATTTCCGCCCTGTCTGCGTCCTCTGTCAGACCACATAAGCTCGCATATGTCTAGGGGAGCGCATGAAGTCCGAGGAAGGCACAGATAGGATACAGTCCCCTATGACAACACCATTCATAAAAGTGTTATAAAAAGCAACAAAAATGTTGTTGTTCATTTAGGCCTGACGGGTGAACTGTTTTAAGATAAAAGATCCATTTCGCTTCGCACTGTAGAATTCTCTTGTCAAAATCCCCTCGTCTAATTCCTGGTTTGATTAATTCGATTCCCATAAAAGATAGGCAGTCAAGTCTGCCATTGTGTTCAGTGTTCACATGGCGTGCCACTGATGTGTCTCTCGCATTTCTTACATCGCCTAAATGCTCTCCAACTCTTCTCCTTAGTTCTCTGCCTGTCTTTCCCACATACTCTTTTCCACATTCACATGTGATTTTATATACTAGACCTGTACTTCTACAGTTGATGATATCCTTGATGGTATATATTTTACCGGTGTTATTGCTTCTAAATGACCTTGCTTTGGTCATGAAGGGGCACGCTACACATTTTCCGCATTTAAAATTACCACTAATACCCTTCTCTAACCATGTTTTTTTCTGGGGTACTGGTGTGTAGTGACTGTGCACCATCATGTCACGGATACTTCTTCCGCGTCTGTACGTAATACTGGGGCGCGTTTTTACCACTTTACAAATGTCAGGATCCATTAGGAGCACATGCCAGTGTTTCGATATAATCTCTCTGATAGCCTAGGAGCAACCATTGTACGTGCTAATGAGGCGGATCTCCCTGCTTTCACTAGAGCTACCATACGTGGGGGTGTCTGCTGGTGGGGATAAAAGAGACATTCTATCTTTATTCCGGGCCATCTGAAATGCCGGTGTTAATACACCTACTGGATATCCGCGATCCATGAAACGATTTTTTAGGTCACTCGCTTGTTTGATGAATTCTGAGTGTTTCGAGCAATTTCTCCTAAGTCACAAGTATTGGCCTCTCGGTATTCCCTTCGTTCCACGTGGAGCAACATGCGACTTGGACAGGTGAGTTAACTAATCAGGGAGGGCGGATACCGAACGGAAGAGAGGGATAAGAGGAGGCAAGTAACACTACCTAATGCTCACCCGGACCATCGTTAGTTTGGGTGAGACAGTTACTGACATGGGACACTTCCCATGTTCCAGTGAGGATAAGAGTCACCAACTGTCCTACTGATTGGAGGCGAAAACCACCCTGATCTCTGAGTAAGTGCACTGAATTGAATTGACTGCATTGCTCAATAATATAAGTGACCCATACTGAGTGTATGTCTGTAATTTTATTTGTAGTTGATTGGAGGTTAAAACCACCCTGATCTTTGAATACCCTTGAATACATGTGAAGTCCCCTGATGATGTCTGTGATAGAAGACGGAAACATGGCATGTAGGGCAATGTAATAGGGTTACATAGAATACTAGACCCATACCGAGGGTAAGGTTCGGTGTGGGGTCGCCCCTGTCGGGGCGGGTGCTCCATTGTGGTAGGCAGGTGTGAATAACAGCCCCCCACCGCTAGGCAGGCAGGAAAGCCAGAATAGGGTTTAATAGGAGGTCAACACTGCCATCACTTACGCAGCACCCAGGTCACACCGGTCTCAGGCACCACCAACTGCCAGGACCACCCTCTGCGATTGTGGATCCGGCTCGGATGAGGTGAGATCCAACCATTTTTTCATATATTCATTGGTGTATGAGATACAGTGGAGGTTGTCATGTTAGTTGTTATTTTTGTCTCTCACCCAGTATGAAATATATTTTAAGCGACCTAGTAAAGGTTATGTTTTAAATAATCCAGTTTACAAAATTTATCAGTATATTGTGGGTGTAAACCGATACCACCACACTTATTGGAAGTGGCGGTACAATATAATTTTCGTTAAAATTTGATATATATTCCGGATATGGCAGGATTTCTTAGCACAGGCTTCGACTCTGATAGCTGGCTGAGTGAGGCCAGGGAAGTTTTTTCTGATAGAGCCTTCTGTCAGAAAAAATACGTTCCATCATATGGGGTTGCCTTTAAGGAACTAGAAAAAGTGTACAAGGAACAGATAGTTTCATGGTGGGAAGTCCAAAGTCTTGAACACTACTTAGAGCATAATATTGTTCCTCGCGGCCTACGGATTAATCTCACTCCTGCATTTCGGTGTAGAAATGCCTCCCTGATGAGCAAATGGGAGTCGGAAGCGACTAGTAGGTCATTAAGGTTTATGAGACTGCTAGTCGAGCAGGAACGGCAAACCCTTGCAGGATTAGAGATTAAACTACGGGACCAGATAACAATTACACAGTCTTTTGCACAGGAAACGAATTTTGGGACAAAGGAGAAACAACTTCAGACCTCGCTAGATAAATTTCAATATCATCTTAAAGAGCGAAAACATAAACAGTTTACACGGGATTTAGCGGACTTTAAAGAAAATAAAGTATATGGTCAAATAACCGAAAGAAGAAGAGAAACTGAAAGGGATACTGACATCTCATCAACTGAGACAGATTTGTCCGGGTCAGAAAAAGAACAATATACAGGAAATTGAAAAAATCCAGCAAAAAATAGGGGCCGTGGTAGGAAGAATAATCGCGGGGGGGGGGGGGGGGGGATATTATAACACGGCCGGACAAGGTTTTTTAGACCAGGGTTCGACATACCCCCTACGAAACCGAGTACCACAGCCACCTCAGGTAACAGCAACAGTGCTGGCCCCAAAATAATTAACCTGTCAGACCATCTTCTATCTACGACAGAAATCAAGGTCCTTGAAAAAGGTCTCTCCTTTGTCCCAACACCCAAATACAATCCTTTCAAAACTGCTGTAGATCTAAATCTTTTCATACGCAAATTACGTTGGTACAAACATTTTTGTAACATTGAGAAAAAACAAAGCGTAGAAATGGGAATCCCGAGGGATATGATATCAGATGTTAAACTGTTGGAAAGCTTGACAGCGGCCAATGAACCATCCTTGGGCGAAGGACCTTTTACGTCCTGTAAAAACAGGAGTAAGAGAGCACCACCAATAGGTGAAACAAATTGTGTGGATGTATTTCTTAAATTAGTGAGTAAAGACTTGGAGACCACCCACCTATATTCGGCACCCCAAAACTGTACTGAGGATGAACTGTGTGCACTTGATGACTTGTCAAAAAACAAAAACATTGTCATCAAGCCATCGGACAAAGGTGGAAACACAGTCATCCTGAGTACAAGCAATTATGTAGCCATGTGTGAGAGCTTATTAGCTCCACGGGATTGCTATGAAATCCTTTCAAGTGACCCGACCCTCGTCTATAAAAAAGAATTAAAAAGCATATTGTATAGGGCAAAACTTGCAAAACTAATTAGTCAAGAGGAATTTGACTTCCTGTACCCAGAACATCCTCAAATCGCCACTTTCTACAGCCTCCCAAAAGTACATAAAGGCTATGAACCTTTGAAAGGGTGTCCGATCGTATCTGGCATTGATAGTCTTAGCCAAAATCTGGGAGTGTATATAGATAAAATCTTGGCACCCTTCGTTCTTTCCTTGTCATCCCACGTAAAGGACACTGGGGACCTACTCAGACAGATAGATGGTATACAATTAGATGATGATTGTATACTGGGGAGTGTAGACGTCGAAGCTCTATACTCGTCCATACCACACAAGTGGGGCCTACATGCAGTGTCATACTTCCTGTCATCAAGGGGGAGACACTTTCAGGGACATAATGCCTTTGTACTGGAACTGCTAGAATTCTCATTGACTAAGAATTATTTCTTATTCAATGGGCGTTTTTTCCACCAGCTCAGGGGCACCGCGATGGGGAGCCCCTGTGCCCCATCGTATGCTAATTTGTTCCTGGGCTGGTGGGAAAACACCATAGTGTTTAGAGATGAATCTACAGTGGAGCTGCAGTGCGTCCAACAATGGGCACGCTTCATTGATTATGTCTTTGTTATCTGGAGAGGAAGTATGGAGACCTTCTCGTCCTGGGTTCGACAATTGAACCAGAACGAGATAGGCCTCCACTTTACATCCGAATGTCACGCCTCAAAACTCCCCTTTTTAGACATCGAAGCAAACATTAACAATCGCGGTTGCCTTGAAACATCCATATTTCGCAAGCCCACCTCAATGAATTCCCTCCTGCGATGGGAAAGCAGCCATCCATATCCCCTCAGGAAGGGAATACCGAGAGGCCAATACTTGCGACTTAGGAGAAATTGCTCGAAACACTCAGAATTCATCAAACAAGCGAGTGACCTAAAAAATCGTTTCATGGATCGCGGATATCCAGTAGGTGTATTAACACCGGCATTTCAGATGGCCCGGAATAAAGATAGAATGTCTCTTTTATCCCCACCAGCAGACACCCCCACGTATGGTAGCTCTAGTGAAAGCAGGGAGATCCGCCTCATTAGCACGTACAATGGTTGCTCCTCGGCTATCAGCGAGATTATATCGAAACACTGGCATGTGCTCCTAATGGATCCTGACATTTGTAAAGTGGTAAAAACGCGCCCCAGTATTACGTATAGACGCGGAAGAAGTATCCGTGACATGATGGTGCACAGTCACTACACACCAGTACCCCAGAAAAAAACATGGTTAGAGAAGGGTATTAGTGGTAATTTTAAATGCGGAAAATGTGTAGCGTGCCCCTTCATGACCAAAGCAAGGTCATTTAGAAGCAATAACACCGGCAAAATATATACCATCAAGGATATCATCAACTGTAGAAGTACAGGTCTAGTATATAAAATCACATGTGAATGTGGAAAAGAGTATGTGGGAAAGACAGGCAGAGAACTAAGGAGAAGAGTTGGAGAGCATTTAGGCGATGTAAGAAATGCGAGAGACACATCAGTGGCACGCCATGTGAACACTGAACACAATGGCAGACTTGACTGCCTATCTTTTATGGGAATCGAATTAATCAAACCAGGAATTAGACGAGGGGATTTTGACAAGAGAATTCTACAGTGCGAAGCGAAATGGATCTTTTATCTTAAAACAGTTCACCTGTCAGGCCTAAATGAACAACAACATTTTTGTTGCTTTTTATAACACTTTTATGAATGGTGTTGTCATAGGGGACTGTATCCTATCTGTGCCTTCCTCGGACTTCATGCGCTCCCCTAGACATATGCGAGCTTATGTGGTCTGACAGAGGACGCAGACAGGGCGGAAATGGTGATGTTTTAGTCCGGGGGATGCCCCCTTTTCTCCTCATGCACCTAGCATGCCCTCTACACAAGGACGGGCAGGAACTAACGGTAAACCCGTCATATATAAACATGAGGCGGGTTTCCCTTCGGATCCTGCGTGCCCTTATAAACGAGTGCGCGGGATCCAATATAGAACCTCGCTATAATAAGCATTGAGGCTAAACCACATGGAATCTATAAGAATCGTTAAATTAAGTAAATGTACTCTAAAATTAAAACATATTAATGCTCTTGACTTAACAGACGTCAGATATTGAGAGTATAGTGGCGTGAGCTGGGCGGTCCTGCTAATTTAAATCCGTATGATGCGATTGTGCATGTATATAAAAAAGAGGCAAGTCATCAATTGCTTTGTATTTGGGCCGTGCGCTCTGAGCCTAGGTGTTGCTATGTAACGAGCAACGCTCAGGCGCAGACCCTTACCTCACTTCCGCTCAGTCCGCACCATGTGACCTGAACTTCCGGTCCGGTGGAACGCACGCGAGCGGCGTGCGTTCCACGTGGAGCAACATGCGACTTGGACAGGTGAGTTAACTAATCAGGGAGGGCGGATACCGAACGGAAGAGAGGGATAAGAGGAGGCAAGTAACACTACCTAATGCTCACCCGGACCATCGTTAGTTTGGGTGAGACAGTTACTGACATGGGACACTTCCCATGTTCCAGTGAGGATAAGAGTCACCAACTGTCCTACTGATTGGAGGCGAAAACCACCCTGATCTCTGAGTAAGTGCACTGAATTGAATTGACTGCATTGCTCAATAATATAAGTGACCCATACTGAGTGTATGTCTGTAATTTTATTTGTAGTTGATTGGAGGTTAAAACCACCCTGATCTTTGAATACCCTTGAATACATGTGAAGTCCCCTGATGATGTCTGTGATAGAAGACGGAAACATGGCATGTAGGGCAATGTAGTAGGGTTACATAGAATACTAGACCCAAACCGAGGGTAAGGTTCGGTGTGGGGTCGCCCCTGTCGGGGCGGGTGCTCCATTGTGGTAGGCAGGTGTGAATAACAGCCCCCCACCCCTAGGCAGGCAGGAAAGCCAGAATAGGGTTTAATAGGAGGTCAACACTGCCATCACTTACGCAGCACCCAGGTCACACCGGTCTCAGGCACCACCAACTGCCAGGACCACCCTCTGCGATTGTGGATCCGGCTCGGATGAGGTGAGATCCAACCATTTTTTCATATATTCATTGGTGTATGAGATACAGTGGAGGTTGTCATGTTAGTTGTTATTTTTGTCTCTCACCCAGTATGAAATATATTTTAAGCGACCTAGTAAAGGTTATGTTTTAAATAATCCAGTTTACAAAATTTATCAGTAAGTAGGTGTCACCACTAATTCCTCCGGTAAAAATTTGTGAGGCATTGTCAGTACCCAGAAACAAGAAGTAAATGAGTTTCTACAGAAAAATCGAGGAAGGTTTTCTGACCTACCAGGCCGTACCCTGTCGGGGGGTAATAATTCAATTAAGAATTATTAATTATGGTCATAAAAATATATTTTTTTTTAATATATAAAAGTTGTCATAAATTCTTAAAATCATGACCTGGTGAACTGTAGGCAAACTAATCGATACAATTCAAATCTGAGTCCGACTATTTCCTCAGATAAATAAGTTCTTTTGACATTAGAGATGACATTAATGATAAAAACATAGTCCTACATTATACAATAATACACAGGTTTATTAGTTACAAGGTTATAAATATAAGTAAATAAACACAATGATACATGCAAATGAATATATTCAGCGCTAATATAAAGCATTACAAGCTTAACAATACATGTGAATGGAAATAACTTGTCATTAGAGTTGAGCGGACACCTGGATGTTCGGGTTCGACGGGTTCGGCCGAACTTCGGAAAAAAGTTCGAGTTCGGGACCCGAACTTGACCCCGAACCCCATTGAAGTCAATGGGGACCCGAACTTTTGAGCACTAAAATGGCTGTAAAAATGTCATGGAAAGGGCTAGAGGGCTGCAAATGGCGTCAAAATGTGGTTAAGAGCAAATGTGGATAGGGAAATGACTTTAAATAACATAAAATACATAAAAATAAAAAATTATAATCTTGATCTAGGAGGACCAGGTCCATATGGAGTAGGAGGTTGAGGAGGCGGTGGATGTGGCGGTGTAGGTGGAAGCGGCGGTGGAGGAGGAGGTAGCCTACACTGGTTTTTGGTTTTAAATTTTATTTTTCAAATTAGGGTACACCCCAAAACATTGGGAAATATAACCTATGATAACCCCCTCCAGTCATGCTAAAATCAAAATGCCCAATTTGGAGACCCAGAATTTGCAGGGGCTGACCCCTGTCAGTCAATTCGTGTAGGCGTGTGCACACTTACTGCCCCACCATGTCGGATGTCCCTGTGATGTTCACAATCCAATTTGATATCTGCTCTATCAACTTTCAATGTGCCTACCATGGTGATCACAAGTAGCGGTGAATCAGGGTTCCAGGCCAGAGAGGGAGCGTGAGAAAGAGAGACCGCATCCAAGGGAGGATTCATTTTTTCAAATTTAAAATTTGAGTTGAAATATGGGAGAAATTATTAAAGCATAAAAGTGTGACAACTTTTCAAAGTTTAAGCATTGAATGAAAGGATGTGGTGAGCATTAATTACTGAATAATTTAATACATTTTATTCCCTGTCACCTATGCATAGCAGGTTGTCAATTGTATTAAGCTGCCAACTAGGTAGAGGAGGGGTATATTACACCCAAAAATTGGTGATATAAAATAAAACACATACAAAAACAATATTTGATTCATGAGGTGGAGTTCCATATGGAGTAGGTAGTTTCAGGAGGCAGTGGATGTAGCCGAGTAGGTGGAAGCGGCGGTGGAGGAGGACGAGATAGCCAACACAGGTTTTTGGTTTTAATTAAATTTTGTAAAATTAATGTATGTGAAATATCCAAAATACAAACATGAACAATTGCGCTGCAGTATAACAATGGCTGCTTAGTGCCGGTATACATGTCTATTCTGCACAAGGTACGGACAAGTCCTGAGGGATCCATGCCTGGTTAATTTTAATTAACGTGAGCTTGTCCACATTGGCTGTGGACAGACGGCTGCGATTGTCTGTGATGACGCCCCCTGCCGTGCTAAACACATGTTCAGATAATACACTGGCTGCAGGGCAGGCCAGCACCTCCAAGGCGTAAAGGGCAAGCTCAGGCCATGTGCCCAATTTGGGGACCCAGAAATAGAGGGGGAAGACCCATCATTCAGTATGTGTAGGCGTGTGCACACATACTGATCCGCCAGCTAGTGGTGCTGGTTGTTGAGGCGTGCTGACAAAGCTTTTCCACATTTCGGCCATGGTAACCCTGCCTTCTGAGGTGCTGGCGGTGCCCCAGCTGTGTTGGCAACCTCTTCCTTGTCCTCTGCCTTCACCTTGTGCTTCCACTTTGCCCCCGCTGTCAGGTGGGAATACCACCAGCCGCGTGTCTCCCTGCGTGAGCTTGTACTCGCGCATCTTACGATCACGCTCCAGTGACGGAATTAAGGAAGGCACGTTGTCCTTGTAATGGGGATCCAGCAGTGTGGCCACCCAGTAATCAGAACAAGTTACAATGTCGGCAACTCGGCGGTCGTTGCAGAGACACTGCAGCATGTAATAACTCATGTGTGCCAGGCTTCCCAGAAGTAACGAAAAGCTGTCCTCTGTGGAAGGTGTATCGTCTGTGTCCTCTGTATCCCCCCCATCCACGCACCAGTGATGGCCATGAGCTGGTCTGGGTGCCACCCTGCTGTGAACATGGTTCCTCCTCCTCCATTTCCTCCTCCTCATCCTCCACAACTGTGCCCTGGCTGGACAATTGTGTACCTTGGTTTTGTGGGTGCAGGAACCCACCCTCGGAGTCACTTGGGAATGACTGGCCAGAAACCCTACAAAATGATCCCTCTTCCTCCTCCTCCTCCTGTGCCACATCCTCTTCCATCATCGCCAGGAGCGTTTATTTAAGGAGGCATAGAAGTGGGATAGTAACGTTGAGAACGGCATTATTGGCTCTGGCCATGTTGGTGGAGTACTCGAAACAGCGCAACAAGGCACACAGGTCTCGCATGGAGGTCCAGTCATTGGTGGTGAAGTGGTGATGTTCCGCCGAGCGACTCACTCGTGCGTGCTGCAGCTGAAACTCCACTATCACCTGCTGCTGCTCGCACAGTCTGGCCAGCATGTGCAAGGTGGAGTTCCACCTTGTGGGCACATCACATATGAGGCGGTGATCGGAAAGCCGAAGTTATGCTGCAGCGCTGACAGGCGAGGAGCAGCAGGGTGAGAATGCTGAAAGTGCGCACAGACGGCAGGCACTTTATGCAGCAGCTCTGACAAATACATTTTAAAACTGCCTGCTGTCGTTTACCCCTGGTTGTGCTGAAGTTGGTGGTGAAGGTGTTACGCTGACCGGATGAGGAGCTGGTAGAGGATGAGGAAGCAGAGTAGGAGGAGAAAGCAACAGGAGGCAAACTGAAGCGCCCTGCAATCCTCGGCGGTGGAAGGACATGCGCCAAACTGCTATCCGCCTCAGGCCCAGACGTCACTGCATTTACCAAGTGTGCTGTTAGGGAGATATAACGTCCCTGACCGTGCTTACTGGTCCACGTATCCGTAGTCAGGTGCACCTTGCCACAGATGGCGTTGCGCAGTGCACACCTGATTTTGTCCCCTACTTGGTTGTGAAGAGAAGGGATGGCTCGCCTTGAAAAGTAGTGGCGGCTGGGCACGACGTACGTCTCCACCAGACGGAATGACAGCATTTCAAAGGCAAGTAATTTAGAAATGCTGGCATTCAGGGCTAGGGATCTCGTATGGGTGGGGGGGGGGGTACTTCCTCTCCAGGGTTTGGGATATGGAGAGCTGAACGCATCCGTGTGACATTGTGGAGATGTTTGGTGACCCAGGTGTTGGTGTTGCTGGCATATCCTCTGTTTGTGGGGTGCCAGGTGGCACTGTCATGCCAGAGGTGAATGAAGAGGCCGCGACTGCAGCAGAAGAGGAAACAGGAGGAGCCAGAGACCTTTTCTTGGTTTTTGAGGTGTCTACTCCACTGCAGCTCGTGCTTTGCACTTAAATGCCTGGTCATGCAGGTTGTGCTCAGGTGGAGAACGTTTATGCCTCGCTTCAGGCTCTGATTGCACAGCATGCAAACCACTCGTGTCTTGTCGTCAGCACATTGTCTGAAGAACTGCCACGCCAGGGAACTCCTTGGAGCTGGCTTTGGTGTGCTCGGTCCCTTGCTGCGGCGGGCAGTCTACTGTCTAGAGGATGGCCGCTCTGCTTTTGCACCCTGCTTCCTCTTGTGTTGTGCTGGTGGCTCTGTGCGACCACCGCCTCTTCTTCCGAACTACATAGGTCACTCGCATGACCTTTTTTCCATGTGGGGTCGAGGACCTCATCGTCCTCCACATCATCTTCCACCCAGTCTTCACCCCTGCCTTCCTTGTCGGTCTGCACACTTTCGAAAGCCCCAGCAGTTGGTACCTGTGTTTCGTCATCATCCGAGATGTGCTGCAATGGTCCTTCCATGTACTCATCTTGAAAAATAAGTGGTTGGGCATCTCTTCCACTTCTGGGGCAGGGCTAGGTAGATGGCCCTAGGAAACCCTGCTAACAGAGTCATCAAAAAGCAGAAGAGACTGCTGCAAACTTGGGGCTCAGACTGCTTGGCTGATTTGCAAGGGGGTGAGGTGAAAGACTGATGGACATGGGCTGCAGGTGCCAATTGTGGTCTTTCAGCAGGAGACTGGGTGGGAGACAATGTGAAGGAACTGGATCCACTCTCAGCAACCCAATCTACTATTGCCTGTACTTGATCAGGCCTCACCATTTGTAGAGCAGCATTAGGCCCGACCAAATACCGCTGCAGGTTTTGTCGCCTACTCGCACATGAGGAAGGGGTTTCACTTATGCGTGTAGCTGGCACAGATCAACCACGTCCTCTCCCTGAAACAGGAGCTCCACCAGCAGCACCACGACCTGGGCCGCATCCCTTATTTGACGCTCTCCTCATATTTTTCAAATTTAGGATCTTGCCCTAAATGGGTGTTAAATTAATAGTAGAATAGAACAACAGTATGTAAAAGGTGTATCTCACACGGTCCGATCCAGTGTTGGCCTAAATTAAATATTTCTTTACCCGAAATGGCTGTATTTCAAATGGCTGTATTTCAAATCCCTTACTCATACTCCTGTATGTAGAGGGGGTATCTCACACGGTCTGAACCAGTGTAGGCCTGAAGCAAATATATATTTGCATAAAATGGCTGCATTTCAAATGGCTGTATTTCAAATCCCTTACTCAAACTCCTGTATGTCGAGGGAGTATCTGACAGGGCCTGAACCAGTGTAGGCCGGAAGTAAATATATCTTTGCACAAAATGGCTGCATTTCAAATCCCTGATTCAAATCCATGTATGTAGAGGGGGTATCCCACACAGTCTGAACCAGTGTAGGACTGAAGTAAATATTTATTTGCCCTAAATGGCTGTATTTCAAATCCCTGAATCAAACCCCTGTATTTAGAGGGAGTATCTCACAGGGCCTGAACCAGTGTAGGCCTGAATTCAATATTTCTTTGCACAAAATGGCTGTATTTCAAATGGCTGTATTTCAAATCCCTGATTCAAACCCCTGTATGTAGAGGGAATATCTCACATGGCCTGAACCAGTGTAGGCCTGAATTCAATATTTCTTTGCACAAAATGGCTGTATTTCAAATCCGTGAATCAAACCCCTGTATGCAGAGGGAGTATCTCACAGGGCCTGAACCAGTGTAGGCCCGAAGTAAATATATCTTTGCACAAAATGGCTGTATTTCAAATGGCTGTATTTCAAATCCCTTAATCAAACTCCTGTATGTAGTTGGAGTATATCACAGGGCCTGAACCAGTGTAGGCCTGAAGTAAATATATCTTTGCACAAAATGGCTGTTTTTAAAATGGCTGTATTTCAAATCCCTGAATCAAACCCCTGTATGTCGGGGGGTATCTCACAGGTCCTGAACCAGTGTAGGCCTGAAGTAAATATATCTTTGCACAAAATGGCTGTATTTCAAATGGCTGTATTTCAAATCCCTGAATCAAACCCCTGTATATCGAGGGAGTATCTCACAGGGCCTGAACCAGCGTAGGGCTGAAGTAAATATTTATTTGCCCAAAATGGCTGTATTTTAAATGTCTGTCTGTATTTCTAATGCCTGATTCAAACCTCTGTATGTGCAATGAGCAGGACCGTGGTAAGGTTACTCGGACGCCAAATTATGCAGTAGTTCCAGATATGGGTATATAAGTCTATAGTTTTTGCTTGTGATGCCAATTGCAGCCTGCGCAGGGTACAATCTCAGGGCCCTTTAAGGTGTTGCAACTCACATACCAGGTGAGGAATGCCAGAGTGGTATAATGTCTCTGTGTAGCAGTAGTAATAGTGTCAACGGTGTCTCCTACCTTGGTACGGCTGGACTCCTGGATCCTGGCTCACTTTCAATAAATGAGTGTTGCTAGTAGAAGTAGTGGAGGAACTTTGTAGCAATGAATGAGATCCAGACTTGAAATATAATTCAACTTGTCTTTACTGGAGGCAGCATCAATCCACATTAGATACAGCAATAGTCTTGGGTCCCAGCAAGTATTGGCAATATATGGCAGGGATTACTATCTCTTCTGCTTCTATCATATGCCTAGAGAATATGGCAGGAATCTGTCTTCTGCTCTTTCTGCTGTGTATGGGACTGACTAGCTGAGGAGGAATTTGGCTTCTCCTGGACTCTGGATGTTACTCACAGTTGTCCTCACAGGGAATGGTTTGTCCTGGAAATGGCTGCTTGTCACCAGTTGAGGCTGAAGGGCTCAGACTGGGAATGCTCTCTGGTCTCAACCAAGACAAGATCCTGGGTCGGAATCCCTATTTCTGGGAGCTCCTACTTGCACAGCCTTCCCCTTGCAGGGAGAGCTGGAACACACTGGATCTAACTGTTTTTTCCCCTTCTTTTGCTGCAGGGTGTGGGAAAGTCCACTTCCCTTAAGCAGGGGGGCAGAACAGAACTGGAGCGTTCCATTCTGAATGGCCATAGCATTAAAACTAATCCTACCAACGATGCCACCACCTGCTGATAGACCTGAAACATTACAAAGAAAATATCACATTTAAAATGGTTTCATTTGCACAGTTGTGAATCAAACGTGAGGGAAATCACATCAGATGACAATATCAATGCTCTTAGCAGATTGTAGCGGGGTAAAAGCGCTTAGTAACCCCACTCTGGGATGTTACATATGTAGAGGGGGGATCTCACACGGTCTGAACCAGTGTAGGCCTGAAGTAAATATTTATTTGCCAAAAATGGCTGTATTTCAAATGTCTGATTCAAACCCCTGTATGTAGAGGGTGTATCTCACACGGCCTGAACCAGTGTAGGCCCGAATTCAATATTGGTGCACCAAGTGGCGATATTTAAAATCTCTGAATGTAACCCAAATGTATCAAGGGTGTATCTCACAATGACATCTGCATCAAAGGCTGCCAACTAAATATTTTTGTGCCCAAACAAGTGTTTGTTTAACAACTGAATTTGACAGCAGTATATAAGCCTGTAATTTCACACGTGCTGATACTGCAAGGCCTGAAAATAGTGTTTTTAGTCAAAAAAGTGTGTTTTTCAAACCCCAGAAAACGATGGGTGCATTTCTAGCTTAAATTGCACACTGACTAATCAAGATGTAGATTGCCAAAATTGTGTTTTTTTTGGTAACAGAAATATATAAGATGTATATATTAAACTTGAATTTACCAGTTGCAGATCTGGAAAATACAGTTTCTTTTTTTTTTTAAATTGTGTTTTTCAAACCACAGAGAATGGGTGTATTTCTACCTTAAATTGCACACTGACTAATACAGATGTTGTACAGTAGATAGAGTTGAGCGAACACCTGGATGTTCGGGTTCGAGAAGTTCGGCCGAACATCCCGGAAATGTTCGGGTTCGGGATCCGAACCCGATCCGAACTTCGTCCCGAACCCGAACCCCATTGAAGTCAATGGGGACCCGAACTTTTCGGCACTAAAAAGGCTGTAAAACAGCCCAGGAAAGAGCTAGAGGGCTGCAAAAGGCAGCAACATGTAGGTAAATCCCCTGCAAACAAATGTGGATAGGGAAATGAATTAAAATAAAAATTAAATAAATAAAAATTAACCAAAATCAATTGGAGAGAGGTTCCATAGCAGAGAATCTGGCTTCCCGTCACCCACCACTGGAACAGTCCATTCTCAGATATTTAGGCCCCGGCACCCAGGCAGAGGAGAGAGGTCCCGTAACAGAGAATCTGTCTTCATGTCAGCAGAGAATTAGTCTGCATGTCATAGCAGAGAATGAGGCTTCACGTCAGCCACCACTGCAACAGTCCATTGGCATATATTTAGGCCCAGCACCCAGGCAGAGGAGGGAGGTCCCGTAACAGAGAATCTGTCTTCATGTCAGCAGAGAATTAGTCTGCATGTCATAGCAGAGAATGAGGCTTCACGTCAGCCACCACTGCAACAGTCCATTGGCATATATTTAGGCCCAGCACACACACAGGCAGAGGAGAGAGGTCCCGTAACAGAGAATCTGGCTTCATGTCAGCAGAGAATCAGTCTGCATGTCATAGCAGAGAATGAGGCTTCACGTCAGCCACCACTGCAACAGTCCATTGGCATATATTTAGGCCCAGCACACACACAGGCAGAGGAGAGAGGTCCCGTAACAGAGAATCTGGCTTCATGTCAGCAGAGAATCAGTCTGCATGTCATAGCAGAGAATGAGGCTTCACGTCAGCCACCACTGCAACAGTCCATTGGCATATATTTAGGCCCAGCACCCAGGCAGAGGAGGGAGGTCCCGTAACAGAGAATCTGTCTTCATGTCAGCAGAGAATTAGTCTGCATGTCATAGCAGAGAATGAGGCTTCACGTCAGCCACCACTGCAACAGTCCATTGGCATATATTTAGGCCCAGCACACACACAGGCAGAGGAGAGAGGTCCCGTAACAGAGAATCTGGCTTCATGTCAGCAGAGAATCAGTCTGCATGTCATAGCAGAGAATGAGGCTTCACGTCACCCACCACTGCAACAGTCCATTGGCATATATTTAGGCCTAGCACACAGGCAGAGCAGAGAGGTCCCGTAACAGACAATCTGGCTTCATGTCAGCAGAGAATCAGTCTGCATGTCATAGCAGAGAATGAGGCTTCACGTCACCCACCACTGCAACAGTCCATTGGCATATATTTAGGCCTAGCACACAGGCAGAGCAGAGAGGTCCCGTAACAGACAATCTGGCTTCATGACAGCAGAGAATTAGTCTGCATGTCATAGCAGAGAATGAGGCTTCACGTCAGCCACCACTGCAACAGTCCATTGGCATATATTTAGGCCCAGCACACACACAGGCAGAGGAGAGAGGTCCCGTAACAGAGAATCTGGCTTCATGTCAGCAGAGAATCAGTCTGCATGTCATAGCAGAGAATGAGGCTTCACGTCAGCCACCACTGCAACAGTCCATTGGCATATATTTAGGCCCAGCACACACACAGGCAGAGGAGAGAGGTCCCGTAACAGAGAATCTGGCTTCATGTCAGCAGAGAATCAGTCTGCATGTCATAGCAGAGAATGAGGCTTCACGTCAGCCACCACTGCAACAGTCCATTGGCATATATTTAGGCCCAGCACCCAGGCAGAGGAGGGAGGTCCCGTAACAGAGAATCTGTCTTCATGTCAGCAGAGAATTAGTCTGCATGTCATAGCAGAGAATGAGGCTTCACGTCAGCCACCACTGCAACAGTCCATTGGCATATATTTAGGCCCAGCACACACACAGGCAGAGGAGAGAGGTCCCGTAACAGAGAATCTGGCTTCATGTCAGCAGAGAATCAGTCTGCATGTCATAGCAGAGAATGAGGCTTCACGTCACCCACCACTGCAACAGTCCATTGGCATATATTTAGGCCTAGCACACAGGCAGAGCAGAGAGGTCCCGTAACAGACAATCTGGCTTCATGTCAGCAGAGAATCAGTCTGCATGTCATAGCAGAGAATGAGGCTTCACGTCACCCACCACTGCAACAGTCCATTGGCATATATTTAGGCCTAGCACACAGGCAGAGCAGAGAGGTCCCGTAACAGACAATCTGGCTTCATGACAGCAGAGAATTAGTCTGCATGTCATAGCAGAGAATGAGGCTTCACGTCAGCCACCACTGCAACAGTCCATTGGCATATATTTAGGCCCAGCACCCAGGCAGAGGAGAGAGGTCCCGTAACAGACAATCTGGCTTCATGTCAGCAGAGAATTAGTCTGCATGTCATAGCAGAGAATCAGGCTTCACGTCAGCCACCACTGCAACAGTCCATTGTCATAAATTTAGGCCCAGCACCCAGGCAGAGGAGAGAGGTCCCGTAACAGACAATCTGGCTTCATGTCAGCAGAGAATTAGTCTGCATGTCATAGCAGAGAATGAGGCTTCACGTCAGCCACCACTGCAACAGTCCATTGGCATATATTTAGGCCTAGCACACAGGCAGAGCAGAGAGGTCCCGTAACAGACAATCTGGCTTCATGACAGCAGAGAATCAGTCTGCATGTCATAGCAGAGAATCAGGCTTCACGTCAGCCACCACTGCAACAGTCCATTGTCATAAATTTAGGCCCAGCACCCAGGCAGAGGAGAGAGGTCCCGTAACAGAGAATCTGGCTTCATGTCAGCAGAGAATCAGTCTTCATATCATAGCAGAGAATCAGGCTTCACGTCACCCACCACTGTAAGAGTCAATTTTCATAAATTTAGGCCCAGAACCCAGGCAGAGGAGAAAGGTCCCGTAACAGACAATCTGGCTTCATGTCAGCAGAGAATCAGTCTTCATATCATAGCCTAGAATCAGGCTTCACGTCACCCACCACTGTAAGAGTCAATTTTCATAAATTTAGGCCCAGAACCCAGGCAGAGGAGAAAGGTCCCGTAACAGACAATCTGGCTTCATGTCAGCAGAGAATCAGTCTTCATATCATAGCAGAGAATCAGGCTTCACGTCACCCACCACTGCAACAGTCAATTGTCATAAATTTAGGCCCAGCACCCAGGCAGAGGAGAGAGCTCCCGTAACAGAGGATCTGGCTTCATGTCAGCAGAGAATCAGTCTGCATGTCATAGCAGAGAATGAGGCTTCACGTCACCCACCACTGCAACAGTCCATTGGCATATATTTAGGCCTAGCACACAGGCAGAGCAGAGAGGTCCCGTAACAGACAATCTGGCTTCATGTCAGCAGAGAATCAGTCTGCATGTCATAGCAGAGAATGAGGCTTCACGTCACCCACCACTGCAACAGTCCATTGGCATATATTTAGGCCTAGCACACAGGCAGAGCAGAGAGGTCCCGTAACAGACAATCTGGCTTCATGACAGCAGAGAATCAGTCTGCATGTCATAGCAGAGAATGAGGCTTCACGTCACCCACCACTGCAACAGTCCATTGGCATATATTTAGGCCTAGCACACAGGCAGAGCAGAGAGGTCCCGTAACAGACAATCTGGCTTCATGTCAGCAGAGAATCAGTCTGCATGTCATAGCAGAGAATGAGGCTTCACGTCACCCACCACTGCAACAGTCCATTGGCATATATTTAGGCCTAGCACACAGGCAGAGCAGAGAGGTCCCGTAACAGACAATCTGGCTTCATGACAGCAGAGAATCAGTCTGCATGTCATAGCAGAGAATGAGGCTTCACGTCACCCACCACTGCAACAGTCCATTGGCATATATTTAGGCCTAGCACACAGGCAGAGCAGAGAGGTCCCGTAACAGACAATCTGGCTTCATGTCAGCAGAGAATCAGTCTGCATGTCATAGCAGAGAATGAGGCTTCACGTCACCCACCACTGCAACAGTCCATTGGCATATATTTAGGCCTAGCACACAGGCAGAGCAGAGAGGTCCCGTAACAGACGATCTGGCTTCATGTCAGCAGAGAATCAGTCTGCATGTCATAGCAGAGAATCAGGCTTCACGTCAGCCACCACTGCAACAGTCCATGGTCATAAATTTAGGCCCAGCACCCAGGCAGAGGAGAGAGGTCCCGTAACAGACAATCTGGCTTCATGTCAGCAGAGAATTAGTCTGCATGTCATAGCAGAGAATCAGGCTTCATGTCAGCCACCACTGCAACAGTCCATTGGCATATATTTAGGCCTAGCACACAGGCAGAGGAGAGGTTCATTCAACTTTGGGTAGCATCGCAATATAATGGTAAAATGAAAATAAAAATAGGATTGAATGAGGAAGTGCCCTGGAGTCCAATAATATATGGTTATGGGGAGGTAGTTAATGTCTAATCTGGACAAGGGACGGACAGGTCCTGTGGGATCCATGCCTGGTTCATTTTTATGAACGTCAGCTTGTCCACATTGGCTGTAGACAGGCGGCTGCGTTTGTCTGTAATGACGCCCCCTGCCGTGCTGAATACACGTTCAGACAAAACGCTGGCTGCCGGGCAGGCCAGCACCTCCAAGGCATAAAAGGCTAGCTCTGGCCACGTGGACAATTTAGAGACCCAGAAGTTGAATGGGGCCGAACCATCAGTCAGTACGTGGAGGGGTGTGCACACGTACTGTTCCACCATGTTAGTGAAATGTTGCCTCCTGCTAACACGTTGCGTATCAGGTGGTGGTGCAGTTAGCTGTGGCGTGTTGACAAAAGTTTTCCACATCTCTGCCATGCTAACCCTGCCCTCAGAGGAGCTGGCCGTGACACAGCTGCCTTGGCGACCTCTTGCTCCTCCTCTGCCTTGGCCTTGGGCTTCCACTTGTTCCCCTGTGACATTTGGGAATGCTCTCAGTAGCGCGTCTACCAACGTGCGCTTGTACTCGCGCATCTTCCTATCACGCTCCAGTGCAGGAAGTAAGGTGGGCACATTGTCTTTGTAGCGTGGATCCAGCAGGGTGGCAACCCAGTAGTCCGCACAGGTTAAAATGTGGGCAACTCTGCTGTCGTTGCGCAGGCACTGCAGCATGTAGTCGCTCATGTGTGCCAGGCTGCCCAGGGGTAAGGACAAGCTGTCCTCTGTGGGAGGCGTATCGTCATCGTCCTGCCTTTCCCCCCAGCCACGCACCAGTGATGGACCCGAGCTGCGTTGGGTGCCACCCCGCTGTGACCATGCTTCATCCTCATCCTCCTCCACCTCCTCCTCATCCTCGTCCTCCTCGTCCTCCAGTAGTGGGCCCTGGCTGGCCACATTTGTACCTGGCCTCTGCTGTTGCAAAAAACCTCCCTCTGAGTCACTTCGAAGAGACTGGCCTGAAAGTGCTAAAAATGACCCCTCTTCCTCATCCTCCTCCTCCTCCTCCTGGGCCACCTCCTGTTCCATCATCGCCCTAAGTGTTTTCTCAAGGAGACATAGAAGTGGTATTGTAACGCTGATAACGGTGTCATCGCCACTGGCCATGTTGGTGGAGTACTCGAAACAGCGCAACAGGGCACACAGGTCTCGCATGGAGGCCCAGTCATTGGTGGTGAAGTGGTGCTGTTCTGTAGTGCGACTGACCCGTGCGTGCTGCAGCTGAAACTCCACTATGGCCTGCTGCTGCTCGCACAGTCTGTCCAGCATGTGCAAGGTGGAGTTCCACCTGGTGGGCACGTCGCATATGAGGCGGTGAGCGGGAAGGCCGAAGTTACGCTGTAGCGCAGACAGGCGAGCAGCGGCAGGATGTGAACGCCGGAAGCGCGAACAGACGGCCCGCACTTTATGCAGCAGCTCTGACATGTCGGGGTAGTTGTGAATGAACTTCTGCACCACCAAATTCAGCACATGCGCCAAGCAAGGGATGTGCGTCAAATTGGCTAGTCCCAGAGCTGCAACGAGATTTCGCCCATTATCACACACCACCAGGCCGGGCTTGAGGCTCACCGGCAGCAACCACTCGTCGGTCTGTTGTTCAATACCCCGCCACAACTCCTGTGCGGTGTGGGGCCTGTCCCCCAAACATATGAGTTTCAGAATGGCCTGCTGACGTTTACCCCGGGCTGTGCTGAAGTTGGTGGTGAAGGTGTGTGGCTGACTGGATGAGCAGGTGGAAGAAGAGGAGGAGGAAGCCGAGAAGGAGGAGGTGGCAACAGGAGGCAAAGAATGTTGCCCTGCGATCCTTGGCGGCGGCAGGACGTGCGCCAAACAGCTCTCCGCCTGGGGCCCAGCTGCCACTACATTTACCCAGTGTGCAGTTAGGGAGATATAGCGTCCCTGGCCGTGCTTACTGGTCCACGTATCTGTGGTTAGGTGGACCTTGCTACAGATGGCGTTGCGCAGTGCACACTTGATTTTATGGGATACTTGGTTGTGCAGGGAAGGCACGGCTCTCTTGGAGAAGTAGTGCCGGCTGGGAACAACATACTGTGGGACAGCAAGCGACATGAGCTGTTTGAAGCTGTCTGTGTCCACCAGCCTAAATGACAGCATTTCATAGGCCAGTAGTTTAGAAATGCTGGCATTCAGGGCCAGGGATCGAGGGTGGCTAGGTGGGAATTTACGCTTTCTATCAAATGTTTGTGAGATGGAGAGCTGAACGCTGGCGTGTGACATGGTTGAGACGCTTGGTGACGGAGGTGGTGGTGGTGGTGGTGTTGGTGGTACATCCCCTGTTTGCTGGGCGGCAGGTGCCAACGTTCCTCCAGAGGCGGAGGAAGAGGCCGAGGCGGCAGCAGCAGAATAGGCCGAGGCGGCAGCAGCAGAAGAGGTAGCAGGGGGAGCCTGAGTGACTTCCTTGGTTTTAAGGTGTTTACTCCACTGCAGTTCATGCTTTGCATGCAGGTGCCTGGTCATGCAGGTTGTGCTCAGGTTCAGAACGTTAATGCCTCGCTTCAGGCTCTGATGGCACAGCGTGCAAACCACTCGGGTCTTGTCGTCAGCACATTGTTTGAAGAAGTGCCATGCCAGGGAACTCCTTGAAGCTGCCTTTGGGGTGCTCGGTCCCAGATGGCGGCGGTCAGTAGCAGGCGGAGTCTCTTGGCGGCGGGTGTTCTGCTTTTGCCCACTGCTCCCTCTTTTGCTACGCTGTTGGCTCGGTCTCACCACTGCCTCTTCCTCCGAACTGTGAAAGTCAGTGGCACGACCTTCATTCCATGTGGGGTCTAGGACCTCATCGTCCCCTGCATCGTCTTCCACCCAGTCTTGATCCCTGACCTCCTGTTCAGTCTGCACACTGCAGAAAGACGCAGCAGTTGGCACCTGTGTTTCGTCATCATCAGAGACATGCTGAGGTGGTATTCCCATGTCCTCATCATCAGGAAACATAAGTGGTTGTGCGTCAGTGCATTCTATGTCTTTCACCGCTGGGGAAGGGCTAGGTGGATGCCCTTGGGAAACCCTGCCAGCGGAGTCTTCAAACAGCATAAGAGACTGCTGCATAACTTGAGGCTGAGACAGTTTCCCTGGTATGCATGGGGGTGATGTGACAGACTGATGGGGTTGGTTTTCAGGCGCCATCTGTGCGCTTTCTGCAGAAGACTGGGTGGGAGATAATGTGAACGTGCTGGATCCACTGTCGGCCACCCAATTGACTAATGCCTGTACCTGCTCAGGCCTTACCATCCTTAGAACGGCATTGGGCCCCACCATATATCGCTGTAAATTCTGGCGGCTACTGGGACCTGAGGTAGTTGGTACACTAGGACGTGTGGATGTGGCAGAACGGCCACGTCCTCTCCCAGCACCAGAGGGTCCACTAACACCACCACGACCATGTCCACGTCCGCGTCCCTTACTAGATGTTTTTCTCATTGTTATGGTTCACCACAACAACAAATATATTATTTGGCCCAATGTATTGTATTCAAATTCAGCGGGATATAAATTTGAGGCCTAGTATTTAGGCGCTGGGTGACCGGTATGGATTTAGTGACAGAATTAGACTTGGAAATGCACAGAAGCGTGTGTGTGAAGTTATTCTGAATGACCCTATGTGCACCTTCAATATTATATACCCTTTTAGGGATAGATTTCAAATAGCTCTGATATAGCAGAAACCACTAAATTATGAAATTGCTAAATTGGGAATTGTACTTCAACCCAGAACAAAAAATGTGCTTTGACGGACACTAAATATCTTGCCCAGCAACAACAGTACAGCGGTGGGTAACGAGAGATTTAGAGGGAATTAAATTTGAGGCCTAGTATTTAGGCGCTGGGTCACCGGTATGGATTTAGTGACAGAATTAGACTTGGAAATACACAGTAGCGGGTGTGTGTGAAGTTATTCTGAATGACCCTATGTGCACCTTCAATATTATATACCCTTTTAGGGATAGATTTCAAATAGCTCTGATATAGCAGAAACCACTAAATTATGAAATTGCTAAATTGGGAATTGTACTTCAACCCAGAACAAAAAATGTGCTTTGACGGACACTAAATATCTTGCCCAGCAACAACAGTACAGCGGTGGGTAACGAGAGATTTAGAGGGAATTAAATTTGAGGCCTAGTATTTAGGCGCTGGGTCACCGGTATGGATTTAGTGACAGAATTAGACTTGGAAATGCACAGAAGCGTGTGTGTGAAGTTATTCTGAATGACCCTATGTGCACCTTCAATATTATATACCCTTTTTGGGATAGATTTCAAATAGCTCTGATATAGCAGGAACCACTAAATTATGAAATTGCTAAATTGGGAATTGTACTTCAACCCAGAACAAAAAATGTGCTTTGACGGGCACTAAATAACTTTCCCAGCTACAACAGGACAACGGTAACGAGAGATTTAGAGGGATTTAAATTTGAGGCCTAGTATTTAGGCGCTGGGTGACAGGTATGGGTTTAGTGACAGAATTAGACTTGGAAATACACAGTAGCGGGTGTGTGTGAAGTTATTCTGAATGACCCTATGTGCACCTTCAATATTATATACCCTTTTAGGGATAGATTTCAAATAGCTCTGATATAGCAGAAACCACTAAATTATGAAATTGCTAAATTGGGAATTGTACTTCAACCCAGAACAAAAAATGTGCTTTGACGGACACTAAATATCTTGCCCAGCAACAACAGTACAGCGGTGGGTAACGAGAGATTTAGAGGGAATTAAATTTGAGGCCTAGTATTTAGGCGCTGGGTCACCGGTATGGATTTAGTGACAGAATTAGACTTGGAAATACACAGTAGCGGGTGTGTGTGAAGTTATTCTGAATGACCCTATGTGCACCTTCAATATTATATACCCTTTTTGGGATAGATTTCAAATAGCTCTGATATAGCAGGAACCACTAAATTATGAAATTGCTAAATTGGGAATTGTACTTCAACCCAGAACAAAAAATGTGCTTTGACGGGCACTAAATAACTTTCCCAGCTACAACAGGACAACGGTAACGAGAGATTTAGAGGGATTTAAATTTGAGGCCTAGTATTTAGGCGCTGGGTGACAGGTATGGGTTTAGTGACAGAATTAGACTTGGAAATACACAGTAGCGGGTGTGTGTGAAGTTATTCTGAATGACCCTATGTGCACCTTCAATATTATATACCCTTTTTGGGATAGATTTCAAATAGCTCTGATATAGCAGAAACCACTAAATTATGAAATTGCTAAATTGGGAATTGTACTTCAACCCAGAACAAAAAATGTGCTTTGACGGACACTAAATATCTTGCCCAGCAACAACAGTACAGCGGTGGGTAACGAGAGATTTAGAGGGAATTAAATTTGAGGCCTAGTATTTAGGCGCTGGGTCACCGGTATGGATTTAGTGACAGAATTAGACTTGGAAATACACAGTAGCGGGTGTGTGTGAAGTTATTCTGAATGACCCTATGTGCACCTTCAATATTATATACCCTTTTTGGGATAGATTTCAAATAGCTCTGATATAGCAGGAACCACTAAATTATGAAATTGCTAAATTGGGAATTGTACTTCAACCCAGAACAAAAAATGTGCTTTGACGGACACTAAATAACTTTCCCAGCTACAACAGGACAACGGTAACGAGAGATTTAGAGGGATTTAAATTTGAGGCCTAGTATTTAGGCGCTGGGTGACAGGTATGGGTTTAGTGACAGAATTAGACTTGGAAATACACAGTAGCGGGTGTGTGTGAAGTTATTCTGAATGACCCTATGTGCACCTTCAATATTATATACCCTTTTTGGGATAGATTTCAAATAGCTCTGATATAGCAGAAACCACTAAATTATGAAATTGCTAAATTGGGAATTGTACTTCAACCCAGAACAAAAAATGTGCTTTGACGGACACTAAATATCTTGCCCAGCAACAACAGTACAGCGGTGGGTAACGAGAGATTTAGAGGGAATTAAATTTGAGGCCTAGTATTTAGGCGCTGGGTCACCGGTATGGATTTAGTGACAGAATTAGACTTGGAAATACACAGTAGCGGGTGTGTGTGAAGTTACTCTGAATGACCCTATGTGCACCTTCAATATTATATACCCTTTTTGGGATAGATTTCAAAGAGCTCTGATATAGCAGGAACCACTAAATTATGAAATTGCTAAATTGGGAATTGTATTTCAACCCAGAACAAGAAATGTGCTTGAACGGACACTAAATAACTCGCCCAGCTACAGCACTAGGGACAGATTTAGCTGGATATAAATTTGAGGCCTAGTATTTAGGCGCTGGGTGACCGGTATGGATTTAGTGACAGAATTAGACTGGGATATGGCCAAAAAATGAACAGACTATTGCTGGTTAAATGCACTTGGTGTGACAGCTTCACCCTGATGTAGGCTTTAGCCAAAAAACAACCACACCATTGAGGGTTAAATGCACTTGGTGACAGGCGCAGCTTGCCCCTGATTTTGTATATGGCCAAAAAATGAACAGACTATTGCTGGTTAAATGCACTTGGTGTGACAGCTTCACCCTGATGTAGGCTTTAGCCAAAAAACAACCACACCATTGAGGGTTAAATGCACTTGGTGACAGGCGCAGCTTGCCCCTGATTTTGTATATGGCCAAAAAATGAACAGACTATTGCTGGTTAAATGCACTTGGTGTGACAGCTTCACCCTGATGTAGGCTTTAGCCAAAAAACAACCACACCATTGAGGGTTAAATGCACTTGGTGACAGGCGCAGCTTGCCCCTGATTTTGTATATGGCCAAAAAATGAACAGACTATTGCTGGTTAAATGCACTTGGTGTGACAGCTTCACCCTGATGTAGGCTTTAGCCAAAAAACAACCACACCATTGAGGGTTAAATGCACTTGGTGACAGGCGCAGCTTGCCCCTGATTTTGTATATGGCCAAAAAATGAACAGACTATTGCTGGTTAAATGCACTTGGTGTGACAGCTTCACCCTGATGTAGGCTTTAGCCAAAAAACAACCACACCATTGAGGGTTAAATGCACTTGGTGACAGGCGCAGCTTGCCCCTGATTTTGTATATGGCCAAAAAATGAACAGACTATTGCTGGTTAAATGCACTTGGTGTGACAGCTTCACCCTGATGTAGGCTTTAGCCAAAAAACAACCACACCATTGAGGGTTAAATGCACTTGGTGACAGGCGCAGCTTGCCCCTGATTTTGTATATGGCCAAAAAATGAACAGACTATTGCTGGTTAAATGCACTTGGTGTGACAGCTTCACCCTGATGTAGGCTTTAGCCAAAAAACAACCACACCATTGAGGGTTAAATGCACTTGGTCGCAGCTTGTGCTGGCGCACCACAAGACACAAAATGGCCGCCGATCACCCCAGAAAAATGAGACTGACAAACGGTCTGTGCAGCCTAAAAACAGTGAGCAATTGAGGATCAGCAGCTCAATGATCCACAGCTGCAGATCGATCAGTTAATCAAGTCCTTTGGAGGAGTTAATCTGCCTAATCTCGCCCTACTGTCGCAGCCGCAACCTCTCCCTACGCTAATCAGAGCAGAGTGACGGGCGGCGCTATGTGACTCCAGCTTAAATAGAGGCTGGGTCACATGGTGCTCTGGCCAATCACAGCCATGCCAATAGTAGGCATGGCTGTGATGGCCTCTTGGGGCAAGTAGTATGACGCTTGTTGATTGGCTGCTTTGCAGCCTTTCAAAAAGCGCCAAGAAAGCGTCACAAAAGCGCGAAGAAAGCGACGAACACCGAACCCGAACCCGGACTTTTACGAAAATGTCCGGGTTCGGGTCCGTGTCACGGACACCCCAAAATTCGGTACGAACCCGAACTATACAGTTCGAGTTCGCTCATCCCTAACAGTAGATTGTCCAAAAGTCTTTTTTTTTGGTAACAGAATATGAAAGCTGTATATATTAAACTTGAATTTAACACTTGCAGATCTGGAAAATACATTTTTTTTTTTTTAAAAAGTGTTTTTTTTTAAAACCCCAGAAAATGATGGGTGTATTTCTACCTTAAATTGCCAAACTGACTAATAAAGATGTTGTAGATTGCCCAAAAAGTATTTTTTTGGTAACAGAATATGAAAGCTGTATATATTAAACTTGAATTTAACACTTGTTGATCTGTAAAATACTGTATTTTGAAAAAAATTGTGTGTTTTTAAAACCCCAGAAAATGATGGTTGTATATCCTTCCGCCCCTTCCTAGACTATTTTCACACATATGAATTTAATAAAAAATATTAAGACAAATAACATTGATCTAGGATCTTGCTAGACCATATTTCAAATGGGAAGGACTTGAAACTAGTCTTTCCAATGGGAATCCACCATTTAGCTTGGCGAAGAATGTTCTATATATATATATATATATATATATATATATATATATATATATACAATCATTTAATGCTTTGCTAGACTATGAGTCTTGATTCTTCTGCAGGTAGAATGAAGCCTCACAATATCCTAATACTACATCTCAATATGGAGATGATCAATTAATTAATTTATTTATTTATTTGCCAATCTAGATGGTATAATTTCACCCACACTATCAAATTAGTCTTAATAAAATGAAATATCATTTTCTGTGTCTCTTACCAAGTCCTAGTAGGAATCTCACTTCTGCTCCTAGGGAAGCTGGGTGGTCCACCATAGCGCATCTCACCATGGCTTTCATCTTGATAGACCCCTCTAGAGAGTACACTTTCCTCTCTCCCTCTAATCTCCTTCTTTTCCCCCTGTGTATGGTTTATGATCACAAACTTATCAGTTAGACACACCTAGTTTGTCTCTGAAGCTTCTCACAGAGATATCAGTTCCTCCTGTCATACCAAAGATGTGATTAATTGTTACAAAACACACATCTTTACAGACACTCTTAGAGACAAATATTCTCCTAATGAGAAATATATATAATATTTTGGATACATGTTGTCTTCATAACATATAACAATATAATATAAAGTTATATATATATATATATATATTACTGATTGTCTAATGCTAAGTACTAAGGGTCTGTTGATTGAGGGCTCCGGGCCAAAGGACTAAAGCAGAGGGTTTGTTGTCATTTTGGGGGTATCACGACCGGCGTACCTATCACATACGTGACGCAAAGGGAGGGAAAAGGGAAGGCCCTGTCCAAGGGAGAGGGAAAGGTGGTGAACCCTAACTCACCTTGAGGCTGGCACCTGACTGCCCTGACGTCCCTAGACGGGTTTCTCACCCGTACGCCGATCTTGTGCCTAAACCCTGGCTTTCCCTAAGATAAGCCCTAGGTAGTGAATAGGGCGGTGGGAACACTAGTCCGCACCACTAACACTAAAGGAAAACACCAAGGAGAGGACAGACAATACAGACAAAACATATAATCCCAGGTGGGCAAAAACAGCGAACAACAAAAGCCCAACAGGGATCTGGAGTGTAACATTCTGGAACAGCAACCAGGAATCACAGCTACACAGCTCCAGTGGGTCAGTATAGAAGTCCAGGCAGGAAGCTCTATATCTGGCAACCAGAGAAGTGGGAGAGGAGAATATAAGGAGGTTGGGAGTGACAAAAAACAGCTGAGGAGAAGAAGCTACGGATCCCTGAGTGAGACAAAAAGGATTGCAAGGCAAACACAGAAAGCAATCATTAAGAAGCAGCATGATCTTTAGACATAGAGTGCGCAGCCACCCGCTGCGACTTCCTGACCCCGGGTATAACGGAGTCAGACGTGGCTCTTGACACCCTCGTGACAGGGGGCTGCAGGTGGCAAGGGCAATTCACAGCTGGGTGGTTAGAGAATAAGGTGGATCATTTGTGCTGATATATATAAATGGTTTGACTGATAGTTTTGGTAAAATTGGGATGGCTGGCGTTAGATAAAGGAATAAGTTGTTAATCCCTTTCTACACGCCTATCCTTAATATATCTGGACGATTACCTGGTAATCAAAACAGCTAAAGCATGTGAGAGCTGCTATTGGAATCGCAAGTTGTATAGGAAAGATCTAACAAAAATGAATGTATGAACATGAATTAACATGAACTAACTTAACTCAATAAATCAAGGGATTGCTAGCGGCTTTTATGCTATTAACTATTGAAATTTTTAGTCCTACAAATGGCAAAGCCCCTAATCAACTAACTGTATTATACCGAATGGAAGACAAGATTAACTGCTGATTGATAGCGAATACTTGGAAGCGGAATTGGCAGAATTTTGAATATATGAATGTTGCTTAATACATGTTGTTTTTTCAGGGGTTGTACGTTAACTTCCCCCTTTACATGTTTTGATAACGGTAGAATATCCTGGAGCGACAGGGGGTGTGGAGAGGAGGAGGGCAAGCAGGGAGGGAGGGAGAGATAGTGGATCAGCGGTGAGGGTAGGAGATGGCGAGACAGGGTACGGGGAAGTGGGCTAAGGGGCAATTGGTGCTAAATACTTCAATTTCCCCAATGCCAAATTTTTTTTTGAAAGATCTAAGCAACTACTTTTGACCAACATGCGTGGACAGACTAGCCCAGCAAAGAAATAAAGGAGGATGTGATTTCAGGCCAGGAGGGTGAATCTCTCCTGGAGGAAAACCTTGGGTTGGTGCTGTCTGGGGAGGGTTTTCAGCCTGGGGAGACAGGTAATAAACAGCTAAAGGAAGTGGAGGAAAATGCCTCTAAAAAAGAGGAGCAGGCTAACAGCCTGCAAGATATATTCCAAGAAATAAAAAAAAATGCAATATGGCAATACAGGACCTCTCTCTCCAGACTGGAAATATTGGGGAGTAGGTGGGGCTCCTCAGAGCTGACTTACAAAAATACAAAAATAGGCTGACAGAAGTTGAGAAAACATCATCGGAGGTGGAGGAACTATTGCAGATAACGGTTAAAGAGAAAGAATATTTAAAGGAAGAAAATAGGGAATTAAAAAATAAACTAGTGTATTTAGAAAATAAGTCTAGGAGAGTCAATCTGAGATGTCTGGGTATCCCAGAGGGAGTGGAGGGGCGCGACCCCCCTGCTTTTATGCAAACATGGTTGATGGAACAACTGGGCCAGGACATCTCCGATTTATAACATTTTTGTGTAACAGGCATATAGATTGTCAGCAAGAATACCTCCTCCAGGAACGAGACCGAGAGCAATGATCCTTAATTTGTTATCAGTTAGGGATAAGGAGGAGATATTACGAAGGTCAAGGAGGAGAGGGAGACTGGAATATTCAGGTATAACAGTGATGTTATTTCCTGACTATGCAAAGGAAACGGTAAATGAAAGTAGCTGGTTTACCGATGTAAAAAAAAAATGCGCTTAAAAAATGAGAAAAATTCAATGATGTTTCTGGCCAAGTTGAGGATTGAATGGGAAAATAAAATGTGTTTTTTTGATACAGCAGAAGCGGCTAGAGAATGGGCTAAAGAAAAAATAAAGAGCTGAGCGGTATTTGGGCTGGGTGGTAGGCTGGGAGGGGGGAATGCTAAGTTAGAGAACCAGGGCTGAGGCTATCCTGGCTCATTCAGGAGGGATGGATGGTAGAGGTATGCGTGCTGCTTGTGTTTTTTTTTTTTTGTGTGTGTTGTTGATCTCCTCTTCTCTTATCCCGTGGTTTCTCTTCCCATTCCCACCCCTGGGTGTCCTGAATAATATCCTGGAACTAGGCAGATTCTAGAAAAAAACTATATGAGAATTATCTCATGGAACATTAGGGGGCTCAGTAGTGGCATAAAGAGAGTTGCGGTTTTTGATGCAATACATAGGTTCCTCCCTGCTATAGTCTGTTTGCAAGAAACACATTTGGGTTAGACGATGGCTGGGGTTCATAGACCGTGGATGCAACACTCTTTCCATTCAGTTTACTCATCATATGCGAGAGGGGTGAGCATACTAATACTTCGGGATATAGATATAAAAATTGTGAAAGTAATCACAGACAGGGAGGGCTGCTACGTTCTTCTGGGTTGTATATTGGAAGGAAGAGCACGGTTAATAGCAAGTGTGTATATACCGCCACCCTTCAAAATTGACATCCTATAAAAGATACATGACATTGCACTTAATGCGGGGGATACATTACTTTTAGTTAAGGGGGACTTCAATAATGTAATGGATGTAAGATTAGATAAATGTAGAATAGAAAACACTCAAGGTCCCTCCATGGGATCTAAATTAAAAAACATCACAGAGGAGATGGGATGGATTGATATTTGGAGGGTTATGTATCCAAATTTAAGAAAATATTTGTGTTTTTCAAAGACACACAGGAGTTTATCACGGATTGATTTAGTTTTGACAAATAATAAAGGCTCACTAGATATTGTAGGGGGTAAATATGGGCAATGTGGAATCTCGGATAACAACCCAATTAATATAAATATACCCCCACTCCAAAAAAAAAGAGGGATGAATATAAACATAGGATGGATAAACATGATGGGCATACACAGTAGGATTCTGCGAGAGATAATGGAGTTTTTTTAGATGAACGATGGCTCAGCGAAAGTTAATATGGTATGGGAGGCTGATAAGGCCTTTATTAGAGGGATTATTAAAAAATATACAGCAATATATAAGAAAGGAATAAGAGGGAAAATAACAAATCTGGAAAAAGAGATGGAAAAAAACGAAATAAAAAGTATATTGAGAACCCTACAGAGCAAAATTATACTGAGTGGATAGAGAAAGCTTCCAAACTAAAGGACGATCTGTTTCTACTGGCAGAACACCAAAAAGAAAATTATGTAAAGGATAATTATATCCATGCACATATACCAGGAAAAAAGTTAGCGGCTTTGGTAGCGGCTCAAACAAAAAAAAAAATTATCCACTGTCTAGTTGATGAAATGGGTCATAAAATAATAAATAAACGGCCAAGATAGAATTGTTTCAAAAATACTTTGCAGACATATATAGTAGTAAGACAAGCAAAAGCTCAGCACAGATACAACAGTTTTTGGATGTAATCACTATTTCTAGGTTAATAACAGATCAATGCAAGTCCCTGTAAGTTCCTCTAACCTCGTTAGAAGTGAAGGATATGCTATCTAGGATAACAAAGAACAAGGCCCCAGGAATGGATGGCATTCGGTTTCAGGTTTATGCCCAATATAAAGAAATATTAGTATCAAAACTGCTTATGATGAGGAAAACATCAAAGCAGATAGGAAAATTGCCAGACACCCTGCGACAAGCTTTAATCACTCTTATTTTAAAACCCAGCAAGTATCCAGCTTTTTTGGACTCATATCATCCTATTTCATGAATCAATACTTATAATAAAATATTAGCTAAGATTCTGGCAACTAGACTCAGGAGTGTGATCTCGGGGCTTGTCCATGAGGATTAAACGGGGTTCATGTTAGGGAAAACCACAACTAAGAACATCATGAGATATTTTGTGAATTCCCAGCTTGAAGCTACAAACTGCGGAGAACGGATGATTGTAACTATAGATGCCTCAAAGGTTTTTGACATGATAGAATGGTCCTTTTTGATCAGCACATTGAAGAAAATGGGATTTGGCGATTACTTCGTCTCATGGGTAAAATTACTATATACTGAAATTTCTGCAAGGGTGATAGTAAATGGAGAATATTCAGAAAATATACACATTTGCAGAGGGGTTAGACAGGGCTGCTATTTGCTATAGTTATGGAGCCGCTTGCTGATATGATCAGGCAAGATAAAGAAATTGTGAGATTTAGGTATGGTACTCATGAGGAAAAAATTGCTCTGTATGCGGATGACATAATGCTGTTTGTGGATTCACATGGATCACTCACCAAGATTTTTCAGGTATTTGATCAGTATGGTATATAAGCTGGACTCAGTATAAACTGGTCTAAATCAGTTTGTGTCCCGATTGATCCTATGAACAACTTTAGACCGGGCTTGTTGAAAATTAAGATGATTAATGAACCAGTTAAATACCTGGGCATTCAGATCACCCCAAAGCCTAAGGATTATGTCCGGTTGAATGTAGTCCCCAAAATACAGGAGATTAAGAAGAAAATAGAGGTATGGAAAAGACTGTATGTTTCGATGGCTGGTCGTATCTCTTTGGTGAAGATGTGTTTACTACCCACTTTGAACTATATCTGGTGGAATACACCAGCGATAATCCCCAAAAGATTTCTCAAAATAATAGCCAGTTTATTAACGGATTTAATATGGCGAGGTAAAAAACCGAGGATAAAAGCACAAATATTGTGTATCCATGAGAAGGAGGGTGGATCAGTACCAGATTTGGAACTTTATTTCATCTCAGGGCATATAAAAAATATGATAACATGGAGTAATACGCAAAGATATAAGAATATGTTAGTAGGGATCAACAAGATTGGAAAAATGTAACTTTTTTCAAATAGTGGAAGCGGGCACTTTGGTGCAACAGGAATGCAATATGATATGTTTATTTGTGCTGATGAAGGTGGCAAGAGAACTGTGATCCCATACTGGTTTCCATGCTGACACCATACTGTGGGGCAATATTAATCTTACAGAACTAAAGTCAATCGAACAGAAAATTTGATGGAAACATGTAATATATAAACTAAGCCAGGTATGGGAAGAGGGGGACATAATTCCCTGTGAAGAACTTAAAGAAAAATATCAACTGAAAAATATAGAGTTGAGTTTTTTATCTACAACTAAAACAAGCATTGAACAAGACGTTAGGAAAAGGCACACAAATAACTGCTCTACCGCATGTCTGTTACATCAAAAGACCAAGAGAAGAGCAGTTGATAGCTTAATGCATAAATGGCACGGGGCCTTGAATTTTCAGATTTTGGGGAATTGGCTATACAGACAAAAAATAAGGTGTCAAGAAACTTCTCCCATAGAATTATCCAATTTAATATATTGTATCGTCTTTACTACTCTCCCAATATATTAATGAAGTGTTACAAATCTAAAGTTTTTACTTGTCAAAAATGCAGAGAGATAGGAGTGGAGTATATACATATATTATGGTCATATGTAAAAAGTAATTGTAAAAAGTCAAGAGTATTGGGTAAAGGTTAGGGAAAAATAGAGGAATACCATCGGTTTAAAGTGCCTAGGCATTTTGAAAAATGCATCCTGGGAGTGAGGGATGGAGTGGATGTCCACCAACATAGAGAGATAGCATCTCAACTTTTATTCCAGGCCAATGTATTGTTGGACACTGGGGGGGGGGGGGGGGGAGTGTTGCCCCCACGGTTAAAGAATGGGAAAATCTCACCAGAGTCTCGCTTGCCAGAGAGGAATTTCATCTGGTAGGTATCAAGAAAAAACATAAATTCCACAGGATATGGCAGAAATGGTTAAAATAAATTGAGGTTTGGGGAGGGTGAGTCCGGATCAGGGGGAGCAGGGGTGATAACATATGAGGAGGGGGTTCGGGAAGGGGAGGAGGAGAACTAAATAAATAAATACAATTTTTTTTTTTTTTTTTTTTTTAAGGAGCAAGCGGCGGGCAAAGGAAGGGGGGATGGGTTATTGCATACACTGTAAGATAAAATTGACTGTTGACATTTTTGTAATGGTGTTAAAATGTAATAAAGATTTATTAAAAAATAAATAAATAAAATGCTAAATTGTGAATGTAGATCTGGCATATGCAGTAATACAGAAAATAACTCAGGATTGCTATAAGTTAAAGAGTATGTTTCCAAACAAACTAAACCCTTTGTGTAGCTTGCAGCTGATTTTGTCATGAGGAGCTTTTTTCAATAAAATTTGCTGGTTTTAAAAAACAAAAAAATATAAATACCTAATTGTATAGGTAATTATCACCAGCTGCATAGAGCTTATCTTTATCTCCCGTCATAAATGTATTAGTAGACAAGGAGTATTCTTCTCAGACTGGTACATTCATGAGAAGAATAACACTTAAGAGTAGAAACCTTTGTACACAGAAACCTCAGAGGATACCGCTTTTCTGCGTGCTTCTGGTATCCTGTAGGGCTTTAGATTCTCCTTACTGTGGGGCTCAGATCTCATGAAATATTTTATCAGGTGGGTTGTTGTTCCTTTTCATAGGTAAATGCATTGATATCCAATTATTCTAGTCAAGATGGATGTTCATTGCCTTTAAGAGCCATGCTCGACTATAGTTACAATTTTGTATGTCTTGAGTAGGCCAAAAAAACAAGTGAGGGCCTTCCGTCGGTTCATACTGAATTTTGCCTCGATGGCAGCACCATTGACTGACTTAACAAAAGGCCCTAAGTCAGTCAATGGTGAAGTGGACCCCAGAGGCAGAAAAGGCCTTTCAAAGTCCTGCTTATTTCCCCGGATTTCTGAAAAGAGTTTCTTGTCCAGACTGATGCATCTGAGACAGGCTTGGGAGCTGTCCTGTCACAGGTGATAAATAGGGAGGAGCTCCCAGTGATGTACCTAAGTAGAAAGTTGACCACGGCAGAGAAAAATTATGCCATAGTGGAAAGAGAGTGTCTAGCCATTAAATGCAAATATGTGGCCACAGGATGAGAAAGGCGCTCATAGGGTAAATAGGTAAAGATGAAACAGCGTTCTTCAATTTAAGATGAGTATGTGCTGCTCACCTGTTTAGGTTGCACCGATTGGGTGCAACCGTGATGAAGGTCCGCTGGATTAGCTAGGTGTCAGGTTGGAGCTGCCGCGTCCAAAGGAACCAAAGGGCGAGGGCCAAGTCGCCACTTCGTTGAATACTAGAAATACTGACAGTGCCTGTCACGACCTATGTGGTCTGGCAAGCTGGTGGACGTAAGGCGCAAATCACAACCGATTTTGACAAGTACGGGTTTATAAACCCGTACTTGTCAAAATCGGTTGTGATTTGCGCCTTACGTCCACCAGCTTGCCAGACCACATAGGTCGTGACAGGCACTGTCAGTATTTCTAGCCATTAAATGGGCTCTGGAGTCACTTAAATATTACTTGCTGGGTAGGAAATTTCTGTTGGTAACGGATCATGCTCCTTTAACTTGGATGAAACAAAACAGGTTTCTTTCCCTGCACAATTTTAATTTCAAGGTTGTACATAGGCCGGGGAAATTACAGGGGAATGCAGATGCTTTGTCCAGGATACACTGTTTGTTGGCTAAAAATATCCAGACCTCCGGTCTGGAGAAGAGGAGGAGGATATGTAGTAAGGTGAACAAAAAGGTGTATGGTAAAGTCCTGGAAGGGGTGTATATCCCACCCAGCTTCCTCAACTGGGTGAGGTAAATAAAATCCAGAAGGTTAAAATGGTCTCAGCAATGTGTAGGTTGCTGAGATAGTTTTGTTAAGTTTATGGGCTGGATTTTTAGGGACTGGGAGAAAGTAGGCTTGGTAGAGGGACCTCCCCAGGCCACACCATTCCGGGGCAGATTTTCCCCTGGCCTCATGGATCCCCAGCTAAAACCAGCTGGGATCGTTAAGGGGAAATAAAGCACAGTCCAGGCTGTCAATCTGGGGAGAGTAATGCCTGGATAAAGTCTGGGAAACTGGCTGCCCTGCTGGCTAGAGAAGACAAATTCTCTATGTGACCTGTGTTCAATAGGTGAGCTAGAAACTTCACTGTATTAGCCATAGCCCAGGCGGGCAGGTGTTTATTTTGGTTTGGTTTATGTTTTGTGGTGCTGGACCTTCACCTTACCCAGTGAATTATAACTGGGGTTGCCTGTATTGCCGGAGTGTTATAAATAAAGCAACATTTGGACTTTAACCCTGTGGTCTGCAAAAGATTCTGTCATCGCCGCCCTGCCGCAGAGTGCAAACCCCTTACAGTATATATGAGTGCATTCATGTATGTGGTAAGTGTGTGTATAAGTGCATTCATGTATATGGGGAGCACGTGTATGAGTGTGTCCATTAAGTTGGGGGGGGGGGGGGGCGTGCAAAAATGTGCTGGTATATATTTGTGTAACATTTGTAATATTTTATTACCATTGGTCTTTGTGGGCTACTAGTATTGCGATCTAGAAACAGTTGCCTATTTCGCTTTCCTACCTTAGATTTTTAATGGGAAGGTGGCTTCATTTCATTTTTCAGCAGAAAAGCTAGAATTGGCCCTGGCTAGGAAGATTTATTTTAGTCCTATCTAAAATACACGCAGAATAAATTTAGATAGGCAGTCAAGATTTGCTTCATTTATCACAGTGGCCATGCTGATAAATCTGTTGCATAGCTAAACACTTAAGTTTATGCCACCTATTGGTTTGTATTATTTAGTAAAATAATTTCATCCCCAAAATTTTGGGGGAATTCTTTAACTTCTAAGATCATTTCTTCTTCACAACCAAGTCATAACCCTTTCTCACTAGGCTACAACCCATTAAGAAGCATGGTGCATGGCTTTGTGGCAAATCTAATTTTTCCTGAAATTGAGATGGAAGTCAATTCGTTTCACTTCAAGTCTCTCATCACTAATGCATACCCCATTTCATATGGAATGAATGGCTCTTTAATAATAATTAATAATAATCTTATGGACAGGACCTCCATGCAGACATAATTAATTTGCCAACAAATGGACATGACTTATGAAATACAGCACAGGGCAAAGAATATTAACATAGGCTATAGTGTCATATAGAAATTGTACATACACATTAGTAGCCAGAAAGTGGCCAACTCTCTTGATAAGCTAACTTGCCCTAACCAAATTCAACCATTCAGTGCATCAAATTGCACCCACTGAAAGCTACTGAATTCCAGGACTCACAGCTTGGGATACAAGGCACAAACCCCAGGCGCATAGGGCTGTCCATGCTCACGGTGAATAAGGCAAGGAAATATATTTTAACAAAGCATGACACAAATGTCCTTTATGCATTCAGCAATTCAAAATATAATATTGTCATGCCCCACTCTGACGATGTGCGGAGGTCGGCCAGGATAGCAGCATGAGTTTAGTGTTGTTTTGGTGCTGTGCTGGATCCGCCTCTCATCAGGTGCACTGGGTGGAGTCATTAGTTTAAATGGCCTCCAGCCAAGTGTTCTGAGCGGATTATACTAATCATTGTGGTCTGGTAAGCTTGGAGGGAAGGTTGGCTGTCTGTTCCTGCTCTGGAAGATAGGTGTCATTTCTAGTTTGGTTGTTTGTGTCATCTATCCCATCCAGGTTCTGTGCGAGCAGGCTGCTCCTATTTCCCCACTTCACCATCTCAGGGAATTCAGGGTTTTGTCAGCCCAGGCTGGAGGACACATCACACCTACCTTCAAGGTCTGCATGTGGGCTGAGTAGTGCAAGGAAAGAGGCCAGGGATTAGCTAGGAGGTGACCCTTCCCCTGTCTCTCGTCCAGAGCCTGGTTGGTGCGTTATCTGTTAAACTGAGTGCACGTCCGCCGTGACAAATATACTGGGGTTGGACAAAAAATTAGAACACCAACTACAGCTCACAGATAGGGTTTTTTTTAATAAGGGGGAGGATCCCTTTTTGTACATAATACAGTTGAAATATGGTGAGGAATAGGCAAATAATTTGCAACATTTATGTCACTTTTGTACCACTCTTTTACCCCCTAATAGTTTTGCTAGAGCTCAGCTTGGGCTGTGGGAAAGCAAATGTCTCACAAAATTTTTTACTTGCCAGCTAAAATCAGAAACCCAGCTCGGGCAGATGGGGAAGGATGAGGGGGGGGGGGGGCTGCTTTAGCTGGTAATATATTCTGATTGGTACCAGAATTAGCACAAAATCAGCAGGAGATATCACTACATTCCGATTTCTAACACTGATATCTTCCCATGTAGTTGGAGTGCTTACAGCCTGCAGAAAGAGAGAAAAACGAATAAAAAAAAGTATATAAATTTGGCATTATTATCATTGTAGTAACTCACAGTTATTTATACCACAACATAATGTTAAAATTGCAATTTTTTAAATCTTTCTCCCTAAAAATAAAATAATAAAAGTTATTTAAAGAAAATGTGTCACAAAAAATATTATCTGCCCGTTAAAATCAGGTATCCTTTTTTTCTAATCTCTTTTTATTTTCTGATTCTAGATATGTTTGAGCATTTAGAAAGCATTAAGAAAATAGATTTACGGCAGCCCCGTGGGCCATAGACAGAATGGTCAGGAGGTGACCCTATTGACTTCTATGGAAGACTTTTCTAGGCATGCTCTATGACCTGTGAGGTCATTGTACAAGGAAAGAATATGTAAGCTCTGACAATCGCCTATTGTAAATGGTGGATCCTGTCTTAGTTATACACAGAGGTTAAAATCTCCTTATCATTACAGGCAGAATTAGAATAAGTTAACTGCAGTAAAGTGATCTGTATAGACCAAGATGTGACGCCAATTATTAGACATAGTGGCCAGTACGAAAACTGCAGGATTATATTTTTTGGTTTAAATATATGGAATACATAGAACATTAAAAACATCATCAAAAATTCTTTAAAAATATGTTAAACATAAAAAAGTGATTAAAACAACAGGTCATTTTCTGATGACACAATCCCTTTAATACACAATATATATATATACTGCAAAATTATTCCTTTAAAATAAAACTACAACTAATCCTGCAAAATTATATTTTCTTTTATAAAAAAGTTATGACTGCTGGAACACGAAGTGGAAACATGTTACTGGCCCTTTAAAGCTAGAATAAATTATGTCACTAAGGGGTTAGAAATGCAATTGTGTCCCCTGAGTTGTGCGCCAACAAGATTTACTTCAGACACATAAAAAATCTACAATAAAAAGTTACGTATTTGTGAGAAGGTTTTTCCCAATTTTAATGGTTAGGAATAGGGATGAGCGAACCCGGACTGTATAGTTCAGGTTCGTACCGAATTTTGGGGTGTCCGTGACACGGACCCGAACCCGGACATTTTCGTAAAAGTCTGGGTTCGGGTTCGGTGTTCGTCGCTTTCTTGGCGCTTTTTGAAAGGCTGCAAAGCAGCCAATCAACAAGCGTCATACTACTTGCCCCAAGAGGCCATCACAGCCATGCCTACTATTGGCATGGCTGTGATTGGCCAGAGCACCATGTGACCCAGCCTCTATTTAAGCTGGAGTCACATAGCGCCGCCCGTCACTCTGCTCTGATTAGCGTAGGGAGAGGTTGCGGCTGCGACAGTAGGGAGAGATTAGGCAGGGATCGATCTGCAGCTCTGCATCATTGAGCTGCTGAAATTCAATTGCTCACTGTTATTAGGCTGCCCAGACCGTTTGTCAGTCACTTTTTACTGGGGTGATTGGCGGCCATTTTGTGTCTTGTAGTGTGCTAGCACAAGCTGCGACCAAGTGCATTTAACCCTCAATGGTGTGGATGTTTTTTGGCTAATTCCTACATCAGGGTGAAGCTGTCACACCAAGTGCATTTAACCAGCAATAGTCTGGTTATTTTTTGGCCATATACTACATCAGGGGCAAGCTGCGCCTGTCACCAAGTGCATTTAACCCTCAATGGTGTGGTTGTTTTTTGGCTAAATCCTACAAAAGGGTGAAGCTGTCACACCAAGTGCATTTAACCAGCAATAGTCTGTTTATTTTTTGGCCATATACTACATCAGGGGCAAGCTGTCACCAAGTGCATTTAACCCTCAATGGTGTGGTTGTTTTTTGGCTAAATCCTACATAAGGGTGAAGCTGTCACACCAAGTGCATTTAACCACTAATAGCCTGTTTATTTTTTGGCCATATACTACATCAGGGGCAAGCTGCGCCTGTCACCAAGTGCATTTAACCCTCAGTAGTGTGGTTTGTCAAGCTGTCGCACCAAGTGCATTTAACCATCAATAGTGTGGTTATTTTTTGGCCATATCCCAGTCTAATTCTGTCAGTAAACCTATACCTGTCACCCAGCGCCTAAATACTCGGCCTCAAATTTATATCCAGCTAAATCTGTCGTTAGTGCTGTAGCTGGGCGAGTTATTTAGTGTCCGTTCAAGCACATTTCTTGTTCTGGGTTGAAATACAATTCCCAATTTAGCAATTTAAAAATTTTGTGGTTTCTGCCGTATCAGAGCTATTTGAAATCTATCCCTAAAAGGGTAGATCATATTGAAGGTGTACATAGGGACATTCAGAATAACTTCACACACCCGCTACTGTGCATTTCCAAGTCTAATTCTGTCAGTAAACCCATACCTGTCACCCAGCGCCTAAATACTAGGCCTCAAATTTATATCCAGCTAAATCTGTCGTTAGTGCTGTAGCTGGGCGAGTTATTTAGTGTCCGTTCAAGCACATTTCTTGTTCTGGGTTGAAATACAATTCCCAATTTAGCAATTTAAAAATGTAGTGGTTTCTGCTGTATCAGAGCTATTTGAAATCTATCCCTAAAAGGGTAGATCATATTGATGGTGTACATAGGGACATTCAGAATAACTTCTCACACCCGCTACTGTGCATTTCCAAGTCTAATTCTGTCACTAAACCCATACCTGTCACCCAGCGCCTAAATACTCGGCCTCAAATTTATATCCAGCTAAATCTGTCGTCAGTGCTGTAGCTGGGCGAGTTATTTAGTGTCCGTTCAAGCACATTTATTGTTCTGGGTTAAAATACAATTCCCAATTTAGCAATTTCAAAATTTAGTGGTTTCTGCTGTATCAGAGCTATTTGAAATCTATCCCTAAAAGGGTAGATCATATTGAAGGTGCACATAGGGTCATTCAGAATAACTTCACACACACCCGCTACTGTGCATTTCCAAGTCTAATTCTGTCACTAAACCCATACCTGTCACCCAGCGCCTAAATACTCGGCCTCAAATTTATATCCAGCTAAATCTGTCGTCAGTGCTGTAGCTGGGCGAGTTATTTTGTGTCCGTTCAAGCACATTTCTTGTTCTGGGTTGAAATACAATTCCCAATTTAGCAATTTCAAAATTTAGTGGTTTCTGCTGTATCAGAGCTATTTGAAATCTATCCCTAAAAGGGTAGATCATATTGAAGGTGCACATAGGGTCATTCAGAATAACTTCACACACCCGCTACTGTGCATTTCCAAGTCTAATTCTGTCAGTAAACCCATACCTGTCACCCAGCGCCTAAATACTAGGCCTCAAATTTATATCCAGCTAAATCTGTCGTCAGTGCTGTAGCTGGGCGAGTTATTTAGTGTCCGTTCAAGCACATGTCTTGTTCTGGGTTGAAATACAATTCCCAATTTAGCAATTTAAAAATTTAGTGGTTTCTGCTGTATCAGAGCTATTTGAAATCTATCCCTAAAAGGGTAGATCATATTGAAGGTGCACATAGGGTCATTCAGAATAACTTCACACACCCGCTACTGTGCATTTCCAAGTCTAATTCTGTCAGTAAACCCATACCTGTCACCCAGCGCCTAAATACTAGGCCTCAAATTTATATCCAGCTAAATCTGTCGTTAGTGCTGTAGCTGGGCGAGTTATTTAGTGTCCGTTCAAGCACATTTCTTGTTCTGGGTTGAAATACAATTCCCAATTTAGCAATTTAAAAATTTAGTGGTTTCTGCTGTATCAGAGCTATTTGAAATCTATCCCTAAAAGGGTAGATCATATTGAAGGTGCACATAGGGTCATTCAGAATAACTTCACACACCCGCTACGATGCATTTCCAAGTCTAATTCTGTCACTAAACCCATATCTGTCACCCAGCGCCTAAATACTCGGCCTCAAATTTATATCCAGCTAAATCTGTCGTCAGTGCTGTAGCTGGGCGAGTTATTTAGTGTCCGTTCAAGCACATTTCTGGTTCTGGGTTGAAATACAATTCCCAATTTAGCAATTTCAAAATTTAGTGGTTTCTGCTGTATCAGAGCTATTTGAAATCTATCCCTAAAAGGGTAGATCATATTGAAGGTGCACATAGGGTCATTCAGAATAACTTCACACACCCGCTACTGTGCATTTCCAAGTCTATTTCTGTCATTAAACCCATACCTGTCACCCAGCGACTAAATGCTAGGCCTCAAATTTATATCCAGCTAAATCTGTCGTCAGTGCTGTAGCTGGGCGAGTTATTTAGTGTCCGTTCAAGCACATGTCTTGTTCTGGGTTGAAATACAATTCCCAATTTAGCAATTTAAAAATTTAGTGGTTTCTGCTGTATCAGAGCTATTTGAAATCTATCCCTAAAAGGGTAGATCATATTGAAGGTGCACATAGGGTCATTCAGAATAACTTCACACACCCGCTACTGTGCATTTCCAAGTCTAATTCTGTCAGTAAACCCATACCTGTCACCCAGCGCCTAAATACTAGGCCTCAAATTTATATCCAGCTAAATCTGTCGTTAGTGCTGTAGCTGGGCGAGTTATTTAGTGTCCGTTCAAGCACATTTCTTGTTCTGGGTTGAAATACAATTCCCAATTTAGCAATTTAAAAATTTAGTGGTTTCTGCTGTATCAGAGCTATTTGAAATCTATCCCTAAAAGGGTAGATCATATTGAAGGTGCACATAGGGTCATTCAGAATAACTTCACACACCCGCTACGATGCATATCCAAGTCTAATTCTGTCACTAAACCCATATCTGTCACCCAGCGCCTAAATACTCGGCCTCAAATTTATATCCAGCTAAATCTGTCGTCAGTGCTGTAGCTGGGCGAGTTATTTAGTGTCCGTTCAAGCACATTTCTTGTTCTGGGTTGAAATACAATTCCCAATTTAGCAATTTCAAAATTTAGTGGTTTCTGCTGTATCAGAGCTATTTGAAATCTATCCCTAAAAGGGTAGATCATATTGAAGGTGCACATAGGGTCATTCAGAATAACTTCACACACCCGCTACTGTGCATTTCCAAGTCTAATTCTGTCACTAAACCCATACCTGTCACCCAGCGCCGAAATACTAGGCCTCAAATTTATATCCAGCTAAATCTGTCGTTAGTGCTGTAGCTGGGCGAGTTATTTAGTGTCCGTTCAAGCACATTTCTTGTTCTGGGTTGAAATACAATTCCCAATTTAGCAATTAAAAATTTAGTGGTTTCTGCTGTATCAGAGCTATTTGAAATCTATCCCTAAAAGGGTAGATCATATTGAAGGTGCACATAGGGTCATTCAGAATAACTTCACACACCCGCTACTGTGCATTTCCAAGTCTAATTCTGTCACTAAACCCATACCTGTCACCCAGCGCCTAAATACTAGGCCTCAAATTTATATCCAGCTAAATCTGTCATCAGTGCTGTAGCTGGGCGAGTTATTTAGTGTCCGTTCAAGCACATTTCTTGTTCTGAGTTGAAATACAATTCCCAATTTAGCAATTTAAAAATTTAGTGGTTTCTGCTGTATCAGAGCTATTTGAAATCTATCCCTAAAAGGGTAGATCATATTGAAGGTGCACATAGGGTCATTCAGAATAACTTCACACACCCACTACTGTGCATTTCCAAGTCTAATTCTGTCACTAAACCCATACCTGTCACCCAGCGCCTAAATACTAGGCCTCAAATTTATATCCAGCTAAATCTGTCGTTAGTGCTGTAGCTGGGCGAGTTATTTAGTGTCCGGTCAAGCACATTTCTTGTTCTGGGTTGAAATACAATTCCCAATTTAGCAATTTCAAAATTTAGTGGTTTCTGCTGTATCAGAGCTATTTGAAATCTATCCCTAAAAGGGTAGATCATATTGAAGGTGCACATAGGGTCATTCAGAATAACTTCACACACCTGCTACTGTGCATTTCCAAGTCTATTTCTGTCATTAAACCCATACCTGTCACCCAGCGACTAAATGCTAGGCCTCAAATTTATATCCAGCTAAATCTGTCGTCAGTGCTGTAGCTGGGCGAGTTATTTAGTGTCCGTTCAAGCACATTTCTTGTTCTGGGTTGAAATACAATTCCCAATTTAGCAATTTAAAAATTTAATGGTTTCTGCTGTATCAGAGCTAATTGAAATCTATCCCTAAAAGAGTAGATCATATTGAAGGTGCACATAGGGTCATTCAGATTAACTTCACACACCCGCTACTGTGCATTTCCAAGTCTAATTCTGTCAGTAAACCCATACCTGTCACCCAGCGCCTAAATACTAGGCCTCAAATTTATATCCAGCAAAATCTGTCAACAGTGCTGTAGCTGGGCGAGTTATTTAGTGTCCGTTCAAGCACATTTCTTGTTCTGGGTTAAAATACAATTCCCAATTTAGCAATTTCAAAATTTAGTGGTTTCTGCTGTATCAGAGCTATTTGAAATCTATCCCTAAAAGGGTAGATCATATTGAAGGTGCACATAGGGTCATTCAGAATAACTTCACACACCCGCTACTTTGCATTTCCAAGTCTAATTCTGTCAGTAAACCCATACCTGTCACCCAGCGCCTAAATACTAGGCCTCAAATTTATATCCAGCTAAATCTGTCGTTAGTGCTGTAGCTGGGCGAGTTATTTAGTGTCCGTTCAAGCACATTTCTTGTTCTGGGTTGAAATACAATTCCCAATTTAGCAATTTAAAAATTTAGTGGTTTCTGCTGTATCAGAGCTATTTGAAATCTATCCCTAAAAGGGTAGATCATATTGATGGAGTACATAGGGACATTCAGAATAACTTCACACACCCGCTACTGTGCATTTCCAAGTCTAATTCTGTCACTAAACCCATATCTGTCACCCAGCGCCTAAATACTCGGCCTCAAATTTATATCCAGCTAAATCTGTCGTCAGTGCTGTAGCTGGGCGAGTTATTTAGTGTCCGTTCAAGCACATTTCTTGTTCTGGGTTGAAATACAATTCCCAATTTAGCAATTTCAAAATTTAGTGGTTTCTGCTGTATCAGAGCTATTTGAAATCTATCCCTAAAAGGGTAGATCATATTGAAGGTGCACATAGGGTCATTCAGAATAACTTCACACACCCGCTACTGTGCATTTCCAAGTCTAATTCTGTCACTAAACCCATACCTGTCACCCAGCGCCGAAATACTAGGCCTCAAATTTATATCCAGCTAAATCTGTCGTCAGTGCTGTAGCTGGGCGAGTTATTTAGTGTCCGTTCAAGCACATTTCTTGTTCTGGGTTGAAATACAATTCCCAATTTAGCAATTAAAAAATTTAGTGGTTTCTGCTGTATCAGAGCTATTTGAAATCTATCCCTAAAAGGGTAGATCATATTGAAGGTGCACATAGGGTCATTCAGAATAACTTCACACACCCGCTACTGTGCATTTCCAAGTCTAATTCTGTCACTAAACCCATACCTGTCACCCAGCGCCTAAATACTAGGCCTCAAATTTATATCCAGCTAAATCTGTCATCAGTGCTGTAGCTGGGCGAGTTATTTAGTGTCCGTTCAAGCACATTTCTTGTTCTGAGTTGAAATACAATTCCCAATTTAGCAATTTAAAAATTTAGTGGTTTCTGCTGTATCAGAGCTATTTGAAATCTATCCCTAAAAGGGTAGATCATATTGAAGGTGCACATAGGGTCATTCAGAATAACTTCACACACCCACTACTGTGCATTTCCAAGTCTAATTCTGTCACTAAACCCATACCTGTCACCCAGCGCCTAAATACTAGGCCTCAAATTTATATCCAGCTAAATCTGTCGTTAGTGCTGTAGCTGGGCGAGTTATTTAGTGTCCGTTCAAGCACATTTCTTGTTCTGGGTTGAAATACAATTCCCAATTTAGCAATTTCAAAATTTAGTGGTTTCTGCTGTATCAGAGCTATTTGAAATCTATCCCTAAAAGGGTAGATCATATTGAAGGTGCACATAGGGTCATTCAGAATAACTTCACACACCTGCTACTGTGCATTTCCAAGTCTATTTCTGTCATTAAACCCATACCTGTCACCCAGCGACTAAATGCTAGGCCTCAAATTTATATCCAGCTAAATCTGTCGTCAGTGCTGTAGCTGGGCGAGTTATTTAGTGTCCGTTCAAGCACATTTCTTGTTCTGGGTTGAAATACAATTCCCAATTTAGCAATTTAAAAATTTAATGGTTTCTGCTGTATCAGAGCTAATTGAAATCTATCCCTAAAAGAGTAGATCATATTGAAGGTGCACATAGGGTCATTCAGATTAACTTCACACACCCGCTACTGTGCATTTCCAAGTCTAATTCTGTCAGTAAACCCATACCTGTCACCCAGCGCCTAAATACTAGGCCTCAAATTTATATCCAGCAAAATCTGTCAACAGTGCTGTAGCTGGGCGAGTTATTTAGTGTCCGTTCAAGCACATTTCTTGTTCTGGGTTAAAATACAATTCCCAATTTAGCAATTTCAAAATTTAGTGGTTTCTGCTGTATCAGAGCTATTTGAAATCTATCCCTAAAAGGGTAGATCATATTGAAGGTGCACATAGGGTCATTCAGAATAACTTCACACACCCGCTACTTTGCATTTCCAAGTCTAATTCTGTCAGTAAACCCATACCTGTCACCCAGCGCCTAAATACTAGGCCTCAAATTTATATCCAGCTAAATCTGTCGTTAGTGCTGTAGCTGGGCGAGTTATTTAGTGTCCGTTCAAGCACATTTCTTGTTCTGGGTTGAAATACAATTCCCAATTTAGCAATTTAAAAATTTAGTGGTTTCTGCTGTATCAGAGCTATTTGAAATCTATCCCTAAAAGGGTAGATCATATTGATGGAGTACATAGGGACATTCAGAATAACTTCACACACCCGCTACTGTGCATTTCCAAGTCTAATTCTGTCACTAAACCCATATCTGTCACCCAGCGCCTAAATACTCGGCCTCAAATTTATATCCAGCTAAATCTGTCGTCAGTGCTGTAGCTGGGCGAGTTATTTAGTGTCCGTTCAAGCACATTTCTTGTTCTGGGTTGAAATACAATTCCCAATTTAGCAATTTAAAAATTTAATGGTTTCTGCTGTATCAGAGCTAATTGAAATCTATCCCTAAAAGAGTAGATCATATTGAAGGTGCACATAGGGTCATTCAGATTAACTTCACACACACGCTACTGTGCATTTCCAAGTCTAATTCTGTCAGTAAACCCATACCTGTCACCCAGCGCCTAAATACTAGGCCTCAAATTTATATCCAGCTGAATTTGAATACAATACATTGGGCCAAATAATATTTTTGTTGTTGTGGTGAACGATAACAATGAGGAAAACATCTATTAAGGGACGTGGACGTGGACATGGTCGTGGTGGTGTTAGTGGACCCTCTGGTGCTGGGAGAGGACGTGGCCGTTTTGCCACATCCACACGTCCTAGTGTACCAACTACCTCAGGTCCCAGTAGCCGCCAGAATTTACAGCGATATATGGTGGGGCCCAATGCCGTTCTAAGGATGGTAAGGCCTGAGCAGGTACAGGCATTAGTCAATTGGGTGGCCGACAGTGGATCCAGCACGTTCACATTATCTCCCACCCAGTCTTCTGCAGAAAGCGCACAGATGGCGCCTGAAAACCAACCCCATCAGTCTGTCACATCACCCCCATGCATACCAGGGAAACTGTCTCAGCCTCAAGTTATGCAGCAGTCTCTTATGCTGTTTGAAGACTCTGCTGGCAGGGTTTCCCAAGGGCATCCACCTAGCCCTTCCCCAGCGGTGAAAGACATAGAATGCACTGACGCACAACCACTTATGTTTCCTGATGATGAGGACATGGGAATACCACCTCAGCATGTCTCTGATGATGACGAAACACAGGTGCCAACTGCTGCGTCTTTCTGCAGTGTGCAGACTGAACAGGAGGTCAGGGATCAAGACTGGGTGGAAGATGATGCAGGGGACGATGAGGTCCTAGACCCCACATGGAATGAAGGTCGTGCCACTGACTTTCACAGTTCGGAGGAAGAGGCAGTGGTGAGACCGAGCCAACAGCGTAGCAAAAGAGGGAGCAGTGGGCAAGAGCAGAACACCCGCCGCCAAGAGACTCCGCCTGCTACTGACCGCCGCCATCTGGGACCGAGCACCCCAAAGGCAGCTTCAAGGAGTTCCCTGGCATGGCACTTCTTCAAACAATGTGCTGACGACAAGACCCGAGTGGTTTGCACGCTGTGCCATCAGAGCCTGAAGCGAGGCATTAACGTTCTGAACCTTAGCACAACCTGCATGACCAGGCACCTGCATGCAAAGCATGAACTGCAGTGGAGTAAACACCTTAAAAACAAGGAAGTCACTCAGGCTCCCCCTGCTACCTCTTCTGCTGCTGCCGCCTCGGTCTGTTCTGCTGCTGCCGCCGCCTCGGCCTCTTCTGCTGCTGCCGCCTCGGCCTCTTCCTCCGCCTCTGGAGGAACGTTGGCACCTGCCGCCCAGCAAACAGGGGATATACCACCAACACCACCACCTCCGTCACCAAGCGTCTCAAGCATGTCACACGGCAGCGTTCAGCTCTCCATCTCACAAACATTTGAGAGAAAGCGTAAATTCCCACCTAGCCACCCTCAATCCCTGGCCCTGAATGCCAGCATTTCTAAACTACTGGCCTATGAAATGCTGTCATTTAGGCTGGTGGACACAGACAGCTTCAAACAGCTCATGTCGCTTACTGTATGTTGTTCCCAGCCGCCACTATTTCTCCAAGAGAGCCGTGCCTTCCCTGCACAACCAAGTATCCAATAAAATCAAGTGTGCACTGCGCAACGCCATCTGTGGCAAGGTCCACCTAACCACAGATACGTGGACCAGTAAGCACGGCCAGGGACGCTATATCTCCCTAACTGCACACTGGGTAAATGTAGTGGCAGCTGGGCCCCAGGCGGAGAGCTGTTTGGCACACGTCCTTCCACCGCCAAGGATCGCAGGGCAACATTCTTTGCCTCCTGTTGCCACCTCCTCCTACTCAGCTTCCTCCTCCTCTTCTTCCACCTGCTCATCCAGTCAGCCACACACCTTCACCACCAAGTTCAGCACAGCCCGGGGTAAACGTCAGCAGGCCATTCTGAAACTCATATGTTTGGGGGACAGTCCCCACACCGCACAGGAGTTGTGGCGGGGTATAGAACAACAGACCGACGAGTGGTTGCTGCCGGTGAGCCTCAAGCCCGGCCTGGTGGTGAGCGATAATGGGCGAAATCTCGTTGCAGCTCTGGGACTAGCCGGTTTGACGCACATCCCTTGCTTGGTGCATGTGCTGAATTTGGTGGTGCAGAAGTTCATTCACAACTACCCCGACATGTCAGAGCTGGATAAAGTGCGGGCCGTCTGTGCGCGCTTCCGGCGTTCACATCCTGCCGCTGCTCGCCTGTCTGCGCTACAGCGTAACTTCGGCCTTCCCGCTCACCGCCTCATATGCGACGTGCCCACCAGGTGGAACTCCACCTTGCACATGCTGGACAGACTGTGCGAGCAGCAGCAGGCCATAGTGGAGTTTCAGCTGCAGCACGCACGGGTCAGTCGCACTACGGAACAGAACCACTTCACCACCAATGACTGGGCCTCCATGTGAGACCTGTGTGCCCTGTTGCGCTGTTTCGAGTACTCCACCAACATGGCCAGTGGCGATGACGCCATTATCAGCATTACAATACCACTTCTATGTCTCCTTGAGAAAACACTGGCGATGATGGAAGAGGAGGTGGCCCAGGAGGAGGAGGAGGAGGAAGAGGGGTCATTTTAGCACTTTCAGGCCAGTCTCTTCGAAGTGACTCAGAGGGAGGTTTATTTCAACAGCAGAGGCCAGGTACAAATGTGGCCAGCCAGGGCCCACTACTGGAGGACGAGGAGGACGAGGATGAGGAGAAGATGGAGGAGGATGAGGATGAAGCATGGTCACAGCAGGGTGGCACCCAACGCAGCTCGGGCCCATCATTGGTGCGTGGCTGGGGGGAAAGGCAGGACGATGACGATACGCTCCCACAGAGGACAGCTTGTCCTTACCCCTAGGCAGCCTGGCACACATGAGCGACTACATGCTGCAGTGCCTGTGCAACGACAGCAGAGTTGCCCACATTTTAACGTGTGCGGACTACTGGGTTGCCACCCTGCTGGATCCACGGTACAAAGACAATGTGCCCACCTTACTTCCTGCACTGGAGCGTGATAGGAAGATGCGTGAGTACAAGCGCACGTTGGTAGACGCGCTACTGAGAGCATTCCCAAATGTCACAGGGGAACAAGTGGAAGCCCAAGGCCAAGGCAGAGGAGGAGCAAGAGGTCGCCAAGGCAGCTGTGTCACGGCCAGCTCCTCTGAGGGCAGGGTTAGCATGGCAGAGATGTGGAAAACTTTTGTCAACATGCCACAGCTAACTGCACCGCCACCTGATACGCAACGTGTCAGCAGGAGGCAACATTTCACTAACATGGTGGAACAGTACGTGTGCACAACCCTCCACGTACTGACTGATGGTTCGGCCCCATTCAACTTCTGAGTCTCTTAATTGTCTACGTGGCCAGAGCTAGCCTTTTATGCCTTGGAGGTGCTGGCCTGCCCGGCGACCAGCGTTTTGTCTGAACGTGTATTCAGCACGGCAGGGGGCGTCATTACAGACAAACGCAGCCGCCTGTCTACAGCCAATGTGGACAAGCTGACGTTCATAAAAATGAACCAGGCATGGATCCCACAGGACCTGTCCATCCCTTGCGCAGATTAGACATTAACTACCTCCCCTTAACCATATATTATTGGACTCCAGGGCACTTCCTCATTCAATCCTATTTTTATTTTCATTTTGCCATTATATTGCGAGGCTACCCAAAGTTGAATGAACCTCTCCTCTGTCTGGGTGCCGGGGCCTAAATATATGCCAATGGACTGTTCCAATGTTGGGTGACGTGAAGCCTGATTCTCTGCTATGACATGCAGACTGATTCTCTGCCGACATGAAGCCAGATTGTCTGTTATGGGACCTCTCTCCTCTGCCTGGGTGCTGGGCCTAAATTTATGAAAATGGACTGTTACAGTGCTGGGTGACGTGAAGCCTGATTCTCTGCTATGACATGAAGACTGATTCTCTGGTGACATGAAGCCAGATTCTGTGTTACAGAACCTCTCTCCTCTGCCTGGGTGCTGGGCCTAAATTTATGACAATGGACTGTTACAGTGGTGGGTGACGTGAAGCCTGATTCTCTGCTATGATATGAAGACTGATTCTCTGCTGACATGAAGCCAGATTGTCTGTTACGGGACCTCTCTCCTCTGCCTGGGTGCCAGGGCCTAAATTTATGAAAATGGACTGTTACAGTGGTGGGTGACGTGAAGCCTGATTCTCTGCTATGACATGCAGACTGATTCTCTGCTGACATGAAGCCAGATTCTCTGTTAAGGGACCTCTCTCCTCTGACTGGGTGCTGGGCCTAAATATATGACAATGGACTGTTGCAGTGGTGGCTGACGTGAAGCCTGATTCTCTGCTATGATATGAAGACTGATTCTCTGCTGACATGAAGCCAGATTCTGTGTTACAGAACCTCTCTTCTCTGCCTGGGTGCTGGGCCTAAATTTATGACAATGGACTGTTACAGTGGTGGGTGACGTGAAGCCTGATTCTCTGCTATTATATGAAGACTGATTCTCTGCTGACATGAAGCCAGATTGTCTGTTAAGGGACCTCTCTCCTCTGACTGGGTGCTGGGCCTAAATATATGACAATGGACTGTTGCAGTGGTGGCTGACGTGAAGCCTGATTCTCTGCTATGATATGAAGACTGATTCTCTGCTGACATGAAGCCAGATTGTCTGTTACGGGACCTCTCTCCTCTGCCTGTGTACTGGGCCTAAATTTATGAAAATAGACTGTTACAGTTGTGGGTGACGTGAAGCCTGATTCTCTGCTATGACATGAAGACTGATTCTCTGGTGACATGAAGCCAGATTCTGTGTTACGGAACCTCTCTCCTCCCCCTGGGTGCTGGGCCTAAATTTATGAAAATGGACTGTTGCAGTGGTGGCTGACGTGAAGCCTGATTCTCTGCTATGACATGAAGACTGATTCTCTGGTGACATGAAGCCAGATTCTGTGTTACGGAACCTCTCTCCTCTGCCTGGGTGCTGGGCCAAAATTTATGAAAATGGACTGTTGCAGTGGTGGCTGACGTGAAGCCTGATTCTCTGCTATGACATGAATACTGATTCTCTGGTGACATGAAGCCAGATTCTGTGTTACGGAACCTCTCTCCTCTGCCTGGGTGCAGGGCCTAAATTTATGAAAATGGACTGTTGCAGTGGTGGCTGACGTGAAGCCTGATTCTCTGCTATGACATGAAGACTGATTCTCTGGTGACATGAAGCCAGATTCTGTGTTACGGAACCTCTCTCCTCTGCCTGGGTGCTGGGCCTAAATTTATGCCAATGGACTGTTACAGTGGTGGGTGACGTGAAGCCTGATTCTCTGCTATGACATGAAGACTGATTCTCTGGTGACATGAAGCCAGATTCTGTGTTTACGGAACCTCTCTCCTCTGCCTGTGTGCTGGGCCTAAATTTATGAAAATGGACTGTTCCAGTGGTGGGTGACGTGAAGCCTGATTCTCTACTATGGGACCTCTCTCCAATTGATTTTGGTTAATTTTTATTTATTTAATTTTTATTTTAATTAATTTCCCTATCCACATTTGTTTGCAGGGGATTTTCCTACATGTTGCTGCCTTTTGCAGCCCTCTAGCCCTTTCCTGGGCTGTTTTACAGCCTTTTTAGTGCCGAAAAGTTCGGGTCCCCATTGACTTCAATGGGGTTCGGGTCCGGGATGAAGTTCTGATCGGGTTCGGATCCCGAACCCGAACATTTTCGGGAAGTTCGGCCGAAGTTCTCGAACCCGAACATCCAGGTGTCACCTCAACTCTAGTTAGGAACGTTAGCAGTCGTACTATTTAATTTGTTCATGAAAGCTAGCAGTGGGAGTCTACTCCTAACCTTGTTCTAAATAAAATGTATCCACAGCAATATAAGCTACTGTACGTTACTGAGAAAAAAGTGAACAGTGATTGCAAGTGTATCAGGAACAGTTCAAATTGTCTATGCAAAAATATTGGTATTCTAATTACAATATTCTTTCTATTGGTGATAAGCAAATTTCTCTACACAAATCAAATATGCTGCAAATGGCCTGAAAATTTGTATATGACACTCTGAGGTGCCCTAGGACGCATTTTTTAAAATCTCTTTTAAAAAATGTTTTTAACAATTTTTCACACTTTCTTCCCCCTTCTAATATGCTCCAACTGGCTTAAAAATGGCACATGACACTGACATATTCTAGGATTTATTTTTTTCAGGAAAAGATGTTTTTTTTTTTTTTTTTTTTGCCCTTTTAAGCTATTGAACACAATGACAGCAATAGCAAATAATATCAGAGTGACACTGACATATATAACTACGTGTAAACACACATGGCTGACAGTGTTTAAAAACACACTGGGGAAGATATATCAAGACTGGCAGATCCATCCGCCAGTCTTGATCTCCCTGCTAAAGCGTGAGATGATTTGTTAACCCTTAGGCTACCAGCGCCGTACATGTACGATGCTGGTGCAATGTGTAAACATGATGCCCACTCCCATGTGCAGCGGGCATCACGGCCGGCAAATCTCTGCTGTTTCATCTAGCAGAGACCTGTGGCTAATTACTGTGACCAGCAATAATGTCGATCGCGGTAATTAAATGCTTTAGATGCCGTGATCAAGTGAGATCATGGCACCTAAATGCGCAAAAACCGGAAAGCTTGCGCTTCCGGGCTTCCTACCTATGCCCCGTGTGTCCAATCCAGGCATAGGTAGTTGCACTGGTAGCTTTACTGAGTAAGCTAACAGTATTTAAACTGCAATTCTTATTTTGGCCCAGATGGCAGGCCAGGATAAGAAATGAGCAAAAGTGAGCAAAATGAGCTAATAATAAATTCCTGATAAACCAAAAGTAAAAATGATAAGCTCATATATGAGGCACATAATGATCACATAAAATTAAAAAAGTTGAAAAATAAATAAAAAAATATATAAAAGTTTAAATCACCCCCCTTTCCGTATAATTAAAAAATAAATACCTAGATAGAAAAAAAAATTCCAATACAGTGAATGGCGTAACGGAAAAAGGAGTCAAAATGGCCGATTTGCCATTTTCTCATTGCTTCTCTTATCCCAAAAAATGTAATAAAATGTGATTAAAAAGTCACGCATACTCTAAAATAGTATAAATTTAAAGTACAGATTGTTCCGTAAAAAAATTAACCCCTAAACACCTCAGTAGACATAAGTATAAAAAAGTTATGGGGATCAGAATATGGTGATATCATTTTTTTTTCTCAAAGTTTTAATTTATTTTTACACTATTAAGACATAAAAAATCTATACATATGGGGTATCGTTAAATTCATACTGACCCAGATAATAAAGGGCATGGGTCAGTTTTTCCGTAAACAAAATGCCGTGGGAACAAAACCTGTAAAACGGTAGAGGGATTGCGTTTTTTTTTCCAATTCCACCACATTTGGAATTTGTTTACTGCTTCCCACAACATTTTATGCCATAATTAATGGTGTCATTAGAAATTACAACCTGTCCCGCCCCAAAAAAAGCCCTTATACAGCTATGTGACCGGAAAAATAAAAAATTTATGTTTCACGGAAAATAAGTAAGAAAAATGAAAGCGCAAAAACGAAAAAAACCTCCGGTATCCAAAGGGTTAAGAAGAAGAAGCCTCTTAAAAAAATCAGGTGCATCTATGCCCTGCTGCGCGCCAGAAACTAAAGTCTACGCCTGCTACAGGCTGGCAAAGACTTCAGCTATAACTTCCGCCACTTCAACAAAAGTCGTAGTAAATACGGCGGTGGCGCGAAGACACACCTTCCACGAAGTCTCCTTTTTCTCGGCACTTCCGAAAAGTGCAGAGAAGCTCAAAAAGTCACACATTAGGGTCCATTCACACGTCCGCAATTTCGTTCCGCATTTTGTGGAACGGAATTGCGGACCCATTTATTTCCGCAATTACGATCCCGAAAAAAATAGAATATGTCCTATTCTTGTCTGCAAAACACACACAGACGTGTGAATGGACCCTATGGTGCACAAATGCCGTGCCCCATAATGTGTCACTTTTTTACACCACAATTGTGGTGTAAAGTGACTGATAAATGTCACCCACTGTGCTGTAGCATGTGTTTTGCTTTTCTTACTAGAAAGCTTCTAAAAATCGTCCCTTATACGGGGTAGATGGTATTTGGGCACACAAAGTGTTATGGGGAAAAAATAGTGGCTTGTTGTAGATCCCTGCCCCTATTTATACACACACACAGAATAATGTTACAAGAAACAGTGGGTTGTTCTGCACAAGCATCCAAAAACTATACCTTAACAGGGGCAGTATGCTTGCTGGTATTTATTCACACAGAACTGTTAACTGTCAGCAGTACAATGTGGATGTCGAAAGAGTAGGGTTATAGTGGCATGCAGCAGTGGCAGTCGTAGTAGGGGTAATGGAAATGGCAGTAGGGGTATTATCAGCAAGGAGTAGCAGCTACTGTGGTGGCAGCAGCAATACGGTATGGAACATGATGGTAGGCAGGCTGACAGGTGCAAATAAAGAGGTAAGACAGCACTACCTGCTGAGGTGTCTCAGTAAATACATTCAATGGTGGTGCTTGTGGTGTCGGATCCTGGCCTCTTAGGATCCCCAAGATGCGGGAGTAGAAGGAAAAACCACGGCACTCCAACTTCTCAAGTCAATTCTGTGTTTATTTCTCACCCAGCATGCGACGCTTCGACTCCAATGAGTCTTTATCAAGCATTGGAGTCGAAACTTCGCATGCTGGGTGAGAAATAAACACAGAATTGACTAGAGAGGTTGGAGTGCCGCAGTTTTTCCTTCCACTCAGGCAAGCTGACAGGGACATGATGGTGGCAGCAGCAGCCATATGATATGTAACATGATGGTAGGCAGGCTAACAGTGGCATAATGGTGGCAGAAGCAGCAGCGGACAAACAGTATTGAATATGATGGTAGGCAGGCAGACAGTATCGTGGCATGATAGTGGCAGTAGTGGCCATATGCTACAGCCATATGATATGTAACATGATGGTAGGCAGGCAGACAACGGCAGTGGCATAATGGTGCAGGCAGCAGCCATAAGATATGGAACATGATTGTAGGCAGGCAGACAGCAGCACAGCATAATAGCGGCAGCAGCCATATGATACAGAACATGATTATAGGCAGGCAGACAGCAGCAGTAGCATAATAGTAGCAGCAACAACCATACGGTACAGAACATGATGGTAGGCAGGCAGACAGCAGTGGCATGATGGGGCATCGTCAGCAGGGCAGATCTATTCATCAGCCTATATTGTAAGGGCATTTTATATTATTTTACTGATTGGTTAATTCTGTTTAATACTCTGTTTAATAGTTTCCAAGTTTTCCTTGTAATGAAGTGGGTTAGAGATAGTGCCCATCCCCCATTGTGCTGATCACAATCAAATATCCACATGACAGGTTCCCTTTAAAGCCCAGATTGGTGGAGAGCTGCAGTGGTTGACCTTCTGGAAGTTTCTCTGGTCTGCACATAGTATCTTTGAAGCTCAGCCAAAGTGACCATTGGGTTCTTGGTCGCCCATTTCCAAGATTTTTTTTTTTTTGAAGTGGTGGCTAGCTCTCAAAGTTCTAGTTGTTTAAAAGTTTTTCCATTTAAGAATTGGAGTCCACTGTTATCACCACCAGTTCTGTGAGATGGTCTGGCAGATGTTCTTCTCTACCTCTTGTATGGCGTTCTTTGTTTTGATTTCACTTTGTCATCCTCTTTCTTTCTGCCAGGTGTCACTTATTTAGACTAATCGTCTTCCTTTATATTCCCTCCCATACTGCCTCACTTTGCGGTTTATACTACTTCTTGGCTGAAGTGTTCACTGCTGGAGGCTGCTGCTGCTGTTTGCTCAGATAAGTCTTTTCCTTTATTGTGTTTCCTTTCTGGCTTGACTCTAGTTGACCCTGACTCCGTCCGTATCAAGTGCAGGGAGCCGGTGGTTGTGTCCCCTCACTATTATAGGGTTTTAGGTGTCACACAGTTTTAGGTACGTGGGCATGCAATCGTCTACCATTGAGACCCTTGCATGTGCATAGCAGTCAGGGAGAGCTCTTAGGGTTTTAAAGGGCTCGCCTATATGCTTCTTAGTTTGGGATCAAGCCAGTCGGTCTTTTTTTTATACGTTCCAGCTAACTGCATCTTTATCCGTGACAACTGTGCTCTGGGAACTTTATTTTATTTAAATTATATTATTATGTTATATTATACCTTAACCCCTTTGTGACCAAGCCTGTTCGGGCCTTAAAGACCAAGCCAGATTTTGGAAATCTGGCATGTGTCACTTTAGCAGAGAATAACTATATAAAGGTTTTACACAGTCAAGTAATTCTAACATTGTTTTCTTATCACATAATGTATTTTACTTAGATGGTAAAATTTTACCGATACAATCTGCATATATTTATTAAAAAGCTTAAAAATCTATAAAAATTTGTAAAAGTTGTCATAATTTTAACTGCAATATTTCACATATATACATAAATACTATAAAATATTTTTATCAGAAATATATTTCCACATCTTTAATTTATTTTGGCTACACTTACAAGAAACTTTTACTTGAAAAAAAAAAAAAAAACGTAGGAAACTTATTATTTTAACATTACATAGTAACATAATTTCTAAAGCTGGAACAAAACATCTGTCCATCCAGTTCAGCCTGTTATCCTGCAAGCTGATCCAGAGGAAGGCAAAAATACCCCTGTAAGGTAGAAGCCAATTTTCCTCTCTCTAAGGGAAAAACAATTCCTTCCTGACTCCAATCAGGCAATCAGAATAACTCCCAGGATCAACGACCCCTCTCTACTATAACCTGTAATATTATTACACTCCAGAAATACATACTATTTTAGTAAATTCACCATCACCACCTCCTCAGGCAGAGAATTCCATAGTCTCACTGCTCTTACCATAAAGAATCCTCTTCTACGTTTGTGTACACACCTTCTTTCCTCCAGACGCATGTCCCCTTGTCACAGTCCTGGGGATAAATAGTTGATGGGAGAGATCTCTGTACTGACCCCTGATATATTTATACATAGTTACTAGATCTCCACTTAGTCGTCTTTTCTCTAAAGGTACCACTTAGAACCGAACCCTAGTTTGCGAGACTTTGCAAACAATAACTTCGGCTCATCGGAGCCAATACATTCTAATACTGTACAGAGCTCCTGCTTCGTACAGTATTAGAGCAAAATTTTATGTGAATCGACTTTGGATGATTCACTCATCCCTAATTGGAACTATTGCGTCAACCTTGCGACATCAGTCGGTTTTTCCATATAAGCAGAAAAGGGAGAAGGAAAAGAGTTGGGATATGGGAGATTTAGGCTACTTTCACACTCGCGTTTTGGCTTTACATTTGTGAGATCCATTCAGGGCTCTCACAAGCAGTCCAAAACAGATCATTTTTGCCTTAATGCATTCTGAATGGAAAATAAAATGCTCAGAATGCATCAGTTCGCCTCCGTTCCGTCTCCATTCTGCTTTGGAGGCGGACACCAAAACGCTACTTTCAGTTTTTGGGTGTCCGTCTGACGAAACTGAGCTAAACTGATCCGTTCTCACACACAATGTAAGTCAATAGGGACGGATCAGTTTTCTATGAAACAGTCTGGCACAAAAGAAAACGGATCCGTCCTCCATTGACTTTCAATGGTGTTCAAGATGGATCTGTCTTGGCTATGTTAAAGATTATACAAACGGATCCGTTCTGAACGGATGCAGACGGTTGTATTATCTGAACGGATCCGTCTGTGCAGATCCATGATGGATCCACACCAAATGCGAGTGTGAAAGTAGCCTTAGTAGTACAGCATGATTAAGAAACCATAACTTGATACCCTGCAAACCACAGGGTGGGTAGAACATAACAGTATCCCAACACGTTCACCTCTTCTACTGTCACGGTCTCTCTCGTCACAGGGGTCAGAAGATCTAAGAGACTGGCTGCATGTGATGTGATCTGACAGCCACTTTGGTTTCACTTGTTTGTGTCGTTGCTGGTTATGAACACACATCTTGTCTCAGGTGTAGTTTAAGTGGTCATTTCAACTCCTCTCTTTAGTCTGGTCTCACCCATCATGCTATGTGGTTGATAGCTCCTTTCTGGTTGTGGAAGTGCTGGTGTTTGGTTCTCCTCTGAGTTCCTGCTCGTCTGCATACTTTGGAGTTAAGCATATTTTCCCTATTTCTTGTTTATTGTATTCCCCTATCTTTTGGTATTAGGCCTAAGGGAGTCTTCTGTTCCTTCACCTGGGAATGAACAGGTCATCTTTTGTCCTGACACTATTTTCAGGGCACTTTAGGGTCAGATGGTGCTCTAGGTTCCTGCGTATGATCATTCCTACAGTTGAGGTCTGTTTGTACTGATAGTAGTCAGGGCTCGGTTTAGGGATTCACTAGGTGGTGACTGTCATGGTTTGAATCTCTTTGTGACAATGGCCACACCCATCTGCCTCCCAGCCAAGCTCTTGAACTAATCCCTGCTTACCTAATTTGCATAGCCAATCAGAGGGGGTTTTACAATTTACCAATTGAAAGAGTTGTTCCAACTGTCAATATAAATATATGTGGGGCATTCAATAAATAATTTTGTCAGTTTGAACTCACATACAGCCTGACTGGTGTTAGTTCTGTGAGAATTAAAACAACACGAGTGGTCGTTTGAGGCCGGATCATCAAAGGCGGAACCAGCAGATATTGTGGTCACATCAGGGAGTGCCGTGAGAGCAGAATGGAGCGAGCAGGGGCTTGTTTCAGTGACCTTTCCCCTTTTCCTAGTTTTCAAGCCTAGTACCTTTTCATTTCCCTCTTGTATTTGGTGTGGAGTTTACCACCCACACCACACCTTGACATCTCCACAGTCAGTGGATTTAAAACCCCATGCAGGCACACAGCGCGCGGAGACCCCCCTTACCCTCAAGTAGATTCATATCCCTGAAATTGGCAGATTGTTTAATAAGACACACGTCTAATACCAAGTGAGTTGAAAACATTCCTGAATGCATCTTCTAACCTAGAGGGGCAATATATCTATGAAGCTTTCCCAGCGTGCAAAAAACTGCTTCACATGGTGTGCAATGTGCAATAGTCGGGTTAATGTACTCAAAGATGGCCCATATAGGATCCAGAGGTGCCGCTGATGTCAAATGGTGGTAAATGTGTGGACTTTACAGCAGAAAGGTTGTATCACCAGGCCCATCCACAAACATTGGAAAATGTCTGCTCCTGTCTATTTATATTGGAAGCAGTTGTCAGAATCAAAGACACCCATACGGTGACCCCGAATTTGAGAGATTTATGCCCGTTGATAAATCTGTAGGGTCATATCCCTGTAGAGGCTGGATGGCAGATAACGAAGGCTGCGTTCTAGAGCCTGATATAGGGTGGACATTTTTAACTATGGGATGTCTTTGAGCCATTTAGCTTTTGCCCATTCGCCCTGCCGATAGTCCAGGGGTGTGTGTATAAATTTATAGTAGCTAGGGTTATGTCCCCTTAGGATAGGGGTATGTTTACGGGAGGCCTGTAAAGCTGGGCTCCATTCTTGGGGGGTCAAGTTGGGCAGTATTTTCTGAAGATAACTGCTAGCTTGTAGACACGAAAAAAAGTTAAAATAAATGTTGTGGTATTTGGATTTAAGATCCTGGTAGGATCCTGTGTGTGGTGCGATCCACCAAGTGACCAATCAGAATTATTCCTCCCTTATACCAATCATAGAAATCCCTATGGGGTGACCCTGCTTGGAAATGTGGGTTTGCCAGGAGAGTCATTTGTTGTGAGCTATAAGTATGCAGGTTTTTGAGAAGCCTCATCTATTGCCAAGCCTGCCGGGTCGACATCAGTAGGATGTTCTCTCTGGCCCATTCTGGACTCTCACCATATGAAACATAGAAACATAGAATGCGGTATGGAGTTAATTAGTCAGAGCCAATCTAGGTATAAAAGCTTTTTCCTGACATCTTTTTGAGAACATGGATGTATGATGTATCCAGTTTATTGCTATTTTCATCAAAGCCACAATATTATAAGCCCTGAAGTTGGGAACGTTTAGCTCCCCATTTAGTTTAGGTTGTTGTAAGATAATATAAGGTATCCCGGGACGGTGCCCGTGCTAGATATATATGCGGTATAAGCAATACATTTTCTTCTCGTCTCTGGGGTGTAGATATATTTTTATAGAATGCAAAAGATACAACAAGCTTGTTCTTGGAGGAAACTCCAACATCATAAGAAGGTATGCCCGCCCCATGTACCACAAAGGAAGATGTCGCCATCCTGCTAGCATGTCCTCCAGCGTACGCACATAGGGTGTAATATTTGCATTATCTAGCCTACCAGGTGACTTGGTAATCTGTACCCCCCAAGTATGATATAGAGTGCGAGTGCCACTGAAACGGGAAGGGAGCAGTCCTTATGCAGCAGCCAGGTACAGGGGGATAATATTCTGTATTTGTCGCAGGGTACTATCCCAAGGCCCTTCCAAGGTGTTAAAACGCACGTCCCAGGTTAGGAATGCCAGAGTGGTGTAATGTCCTATAATGTCTCTATAGTTTTGTGGTAGTTGTGTCACGGTGTCTCCTACCTGGGTACGGTCGGACTCCTGGCTCCTGACTCACTTGCAATACATTTGAGTGTGGTGATAGTAGGAGTAATCACGGAACTTTGCAGAATAAATGATCTCCAGGCCTTTAGATGAAGTTCAAACATTGCTTTACTTGAAATAACTTTTATCCAAACAGTATACATCTTCGGTCTCTTGGTCCCAGCAGGTTTTGGCAATGATTGGCAGGAATGAGTACTTCTGCTTTAAATGTGTCACAACCAGACAGCTGAGAAGCTCTGACAGAGGCCTTTCAGAACCTCCTCCTTGAGTTCCCTTTGTTGTGCTGTTCAGTTCCTCATCTCGTTAGCCTCTCTCAGCTGTCATGGAGTTGGACTGATTGCATCCCTTTAAATTCCGCCCCATAATGCATTACTGGGCGGCTTATACTACTTCCTGGAGTGTGTGTGCATGCTGATCTTGTTTTCCAGTCTGCAACAAAGTTAAGTGCTGAACATTTATCTGTTATTTTCTGTTTGCTGGATCCCAGGTGACCCTGACTCCCTCCGTGTCTGGTGTAGGGAGCCGGTGGTCGTGTCCCCTCACTATTGTAGGGTGTTCAGGGGTTATATAGTCGAGGTACGTGGATATGCAACCTTCCACCTTTTGGATCTTTGCATAGGCTGAGCAGCCAGGGAAAGTCTCAGGTCTTGTGCAGGGGTCTCCCTTTTGGTTCCTTAGCTTTGGATCCACTCAGTCATATATGCATGTTGCTTTGTCTTGTTTCCTGTACACCGTCCGTGACATTATAAGCTGCCAAAACCGTCTCAAGCATGGATCCGGTTTCACTTTTGGCTGAACGCCTTCAGGGTCTTTCATTGGAGGTAGCTGATCTCCGTAAGACTTTTTCTCAGCTTCAAGTGACCGGTTCAGCTTGCGTTCATGGAGTTTGTTCTGAGCCTAAGATCTCGCTCCCGGATACATTCTCCGGGGGTAGTGAGAATTTTGTGTGTTTTAGAGAGGCTTGCAAACTCAATTTTCGCCTTCTTCCCCATTCCTCTGGTGATGAGGAACGGAGGGTGGGGATCATTATATCGCTGCTCAGGGGTAACGCTCAGTCCTGGGCCTTTTCGCTGCCGGAGGGGGCACGGCCTCTCCGTTCAGTGGATGAATTCTTTTTAGCCCTGGGTCAGATATATGATGATCCGGATCGTATTGCTCTGGCTGAGTCTAGACTACGTCTATTATGCCAGGGTAAACAATCCGCAGAAATATACTGCTCAGAATTTCGGAGATGGGCAGTTGATACTGGTTGGAATGATGCTGCACTCCGAAGTCAATTTTGCCATGGTCTTTCAGAGGGATTGAAAGATGCATTTGCCTTTCATGAGAGGCCTATTTCTTTGGACTCTGCTATGTCTCAGGCCGTTCGTATTGACAGGCATCTTAGAGAGAGAGGAGAGATGTCCCCTTCCTGTCATACTCAGTCCCAGGACAGTGCAGTGGTCCCATTCTGTGTGCAGGGGTCTCAGTCGCTGTCAGCCCCTTCTGAGCAGGAGCCCATGCAGCTGGGGTTGATTGCTTCTGACAATAGAAGATTCAGCTCGCATGGGAGGGTTTGTTTTTGTTGTGGAGGCATAAATCATTTGGCAAATATTTGTCCCTCTAGGAGATTCAGGCAGTTTTCTGGGAGTAATAAAGAAACAAACAGGAAAAAATCTTTTAAAAATGTTCCGTCTGTTACTATTGGCAGGGTTGAGGCGGAAATTGAAGGTTTTCCGTTTGCTTGTAGTTCCTGTTTTGTCCTGCCGGCTAGGGTGGCGCTAGAGAGCAAGAACATTTTTTGTGAGATTTTTGTGGATAGTGGAGCAGCGGTCAATCTCATTGATAATCAATTTGCGATAACTCATGGTTTCCAGGTGCGCACTTTGGGAAAGGATATTCCTGTTTTCGCTATTGATTCCGCTCCACTTTCTCAGAAATCATTAAAGGGCATATTTCACAATATCCGTTTAAATGTTAGTGATGCTCATGTTGAGGATGTGTCATGTTTCGTCCTTAGCGGTTTGCCTACCCCTCTAGTGTTGGGGCTACCCTGGCTCACTAAACATAACCCCACCATTGATTGGCAAGCGAGGCAAATAAATGGTTGGAGTGACTTTTGCAGAGAGAATTGCCTCACGACATCTGTTTCTGAGGTTGCTACTAAGACTGTACCATCTTTTCTCTCTGAATTTTCGGATGTCTTCTCTGAGAGTGGAGTTCAGGATTTGCCCCCGCACAGGGAGTACGATTGCCCTATTAATCTCATCCCAGGCGCCAAACTGCCTAAATCTCGTTTATACAATCTTTCCCAACCTGAGAGGATCGCTATGCGTGCTTATATCTCTGAGAGTCTGAGAAAAGGACACATACGACCCTCGAAGTCACCTGTTGCCGCTGTTTTTTTCTTTGAAAAGAAAAAAGATGGTTCTTTAAGACCTTGTCTGGATTTCAGGGAGCTGAACAGTATCACTATTCGTGACCCTTATCTGCTTCCTCTGATCCCGGACCTGTTTAACCAGGTTGTTGGGGCTAAAGTATTTTCCAAATTAGATCTAAGAGGGGCATACAACCTGGTCAGGGTCAGAGAAGGAGACAAATGGAAGACTGCCTTCAATACCCCTGAGGGCCATTTTGAGAATTTGGTTATGCCTTTTGGTTTGATGAATGCCCCAGCCGTTTTTCAGCATTTCGTGAACAGCATTTTTTATCATTTGATGGGAAAATTTGTATTAGTGTATTTGGATGACATTTTGATTTTTTCTCCTGATTTCAAAACTCATAAGGAACATTTACGTCAAGTCTTGCTCATCCTGCGGGAGAATAAATTATATGCGAAACTGGAAAAATGTGTGTTTGCGGTTCCAGAAATTTATTTTCTGGGGTTCCTTCTCTCCGCTTCTGGTTTTCGCATGGACCCCGAGAAGGTCCGCGCTGTGCTTGAGTGGGAGCTTCCTGAGAATCAGAAGGCGCTGATGGGGTTTTTGGGCTTTGCCAATTATTACAGGAAGTTTATTTTGAATTAATCCTCTATTGTTAAACCACTCACTGATATGACCAGAAAGGGGGTAGATTTTTCTTCTTGGTCAGTAGAGGCGCGTAAGGCTTTTTCTAATATCAAGGAGAGTTTTGCTTCCGCTCCCATCTTTGTGCAACCTGATATTTCTTTACCCTTCATAGTTGAGGTTGATGCTTCTGAGGTGGGTGTGGGGGCGGTCTTGTCTCAGGGTTCCTCTCCTGCCAAATGGCGACCGTGTGCCTTTTTCTCAAAAAAACTCTCCTCCGCAGAGAGAAATTACGATGTGGGAGATAGGGAATTGTTGGCCATCAAGTTGGCTTTTGAGGAATGGCGCCATTGGCTAGAGGGAGCCAGACACCCTATTACCGTATTTACTGACCATAAAAATCTGGCCTACTTGGAGTCTGAACCCGAGACAGGCCAGATGGTCTTTGTTCTTTTCTAGGTTTAATTTTGTGGTCACGTTCCGCCCTGGAGTTAAGAATATGAAGGCATATGCCCTTTCACGTTGTTTTCCGGGAGGCGGGAATTTTGAAGACCCAGGTCCCATTTTGGCTGAAGGTGTGGTGGTCTCTGCTCTCTTTTCTGAATTGGAGGCAGAGGTGCAGGCAGCCCAGTCAGAGGCTCCTGATCTTTGTCCTCCTGGGAGGTTGTTTGTGCCTCTCGCTTTAAGACACAAGATTTTTAAGGAACACCACGATACGGTCCTTGCTGGGCACCCGGGGGCAAGAGCCACACTGGATCTCATCGCTCGGAGATTCTGGTGGCCTGCGCTTCGTAAGTCGGTTGAGGGTTTTGTGGCAGCCTGCGAGACTTGCGCTCGTGCCAAAGTCCCTCATTCACGGCCATCAGGTCCTCTACTTCCCTTACCCATTCCTTCCCGTCCTTGGACACATCTGTCCATGGACTTTATAACGGACCTGCCTCGTTCCTCGGGGAAGACTGGGATTCTGGTGGTGGTTTTAGCAAAATGGTGCATTTCATCCCTTTTCCTGGTTTGCCCAATGCTAAGACGCTGGCGCAGGCATTTATTGATTACATTGTCAAATTGCACGGTATTCCTTCAGACATAGTCTCTGATAGGGGCACGCAGTTTGTTTCCAGATTCTGGAAGGCTTTCTGTTCTCGCTTGGGGGTTCGGTTGTCATTCTCTTCTGCTTTCCACCCGCAGTCGAATGGTCAGACAGAGCGCGTCAATCAGAATCTGGAGACATATCTGCGCTGTTTTGTGGCGGAGAATCAAGAGGATTGGTGTTCTTTTTTGTCCCTTGCTGAGTTTGCTTTAAATAACCGTCGTCAGGAGTCCTCTGATAAGTCACCATTTTTTGGTGCATATGGGTTTCATCCGCAGTTTGGGACTTTCTCGGGAGAGGGGTCTTCTGGTTTACCTGATGAGGACAGATTCTCCTCGTCTTTGTCATCTATTTGGCAAAAGATTCAGGATAATCTAAAGAGCATGAGTGAGAGATATAAACGTGTGGCAGATAAGAGACGTGTGCTTGGTCCGGACCTGAATGTTGGTGATCTGGTGTGGTTGTCTACCAAGAATATCAAATTGAAGGTTCCCTCCTGGAAGTTCGGTCCTAGGTTTATTAGGCCTTACAAAATCCTGTCTGTCATCAATCCTGTTGCCTACCATCTTGATCTTCCTCAGACTTGGAAGATCCATAATGTTTTTCATAAGTCCTTATTGAAACCTTATGTTCAACCCATTGTACCCTCGCCTTTGCCTCCTCCTCCGATTATGGTTGATGGGAATCTTGAATTTCAGGTCTCTAGGATTGTGGATTCTCGTCTTGTCCGCGGTTCTCTTCAGTACCTTGTTCATTGGGAGGGTTATGGTCCTGAGGAGAGGATGTGGGTCCCAGTGACGGACATTAAGGCCTCTCGTCTCATCAGGGCTTTCCATAGGTCCCATCCTGAGAAGGTGGGCTCTGAGTGTCCGGAGTCCACTCGTAGAGGGAGGGGTACTGTCACAACCAGACAGCTGAGAAGCTCTGACAGAGGCCTTTCAGAACCTCCTCCTTGAGTTCTCTTTGTTGTGCTACTTCCTGGAGTGTGTGTGCATGCTGATCTTGTTTTCCAGTCTGCAACAAAGTTAAGTGCTGAACATTTATCTGTTATTTTCTGTTTGCTGGATCCCAGGTGACCCTGACTCCCTCCGTGTCTGGTGTAGGGAGCCGGTGGTCGTGTCCCCTCACTATTGTAGGGTGTTCAGGGGTTATATAGTCGAGGTACGTGGATATGCAACCTTCCACCTTTCGGATCTTTGCATAGGCTGAGCAGCCAGGGAAAGTCTCAGGTCTTGTGCAGGGGTCTCCCTTTTGGTTCCTTAGCTTTGGATCCACTCAGTCATATATGCATGTTGCTTTGTCTTGTTTCCTGTACACCGTCCGTGACAAAATGTGGAGCTTACAGGATAAACATCTGCTTGGTAGCTCTGTAACTGTGGCAGGATAAGCTTCTGGGGACAGACTAGCTGAGGAGGAATAGTCTTCTCCTAGGACTCTGGACTTATCTCACAGATGGATTCTCAGGGGATGTTTTTTTCCCCCCTCGCCTATGACAGCACCCATGGATAGCATCCGCCCCCTTCCTCAGGACAGGAAACAGGAAGCACAGCCTCTTCAAAAGGGAGGTACAACCCCCATCATGCCAGTTCTGTTTCCTGTCCTAAGGGACAGGGTGGATGCACAGCGGTTGAAGAGCAGAGCTGCGGGAGCCCCTTGGTTGATACCCGTGGGAGGAGGGCCTACCCGAGCGGCGTAAGTCTTCCTCGGAAGCCGCTGCTGAAGTCTGGCCCCTTTGGACTCCCTCTCGTCCGGTCACTCCCCCGTCGGGGCTGCTTCAGTGTCCCCGGCTTGGCGAACCTCTGCGGCCGTGCCGTATGTTCGGCTGCCGCTGGCGTTCGCGCGAGCGCGGCGTGCATACTTCCGGGTAGGTCAGGCCGGCGCTGACGTCATCAGTCGGCGCCGGATCTTGGCCTCCGGCTTTTGGCAGTGGGAGGAGGCGGGCCTTGGACCGGAAGGGGAGGGTGCTGGCGCGCGCCCGGCAAGTTCAAAAACCAGCCAGCTCTCACTGCAGGCTGGTGTTTTGGCCTGCAGTGAACTCCATGGATGACAGCCACTGGCAGAAAATGGAGCCCACACAGCGCGCAGAACCCACTGAAACCACCAACGAATCCTCGGTACCGGTGGGGGTAAGAGGGGCGAATGCCCTGCATTTTCCATTTATCTCAGTACCTGATGGTTGTCTTTGCTTTATGTGTTTAGACTTCTAAAGAGAGAAGGGGGTCAAGGTCCAAGGAGCGGGGCTGTGCTATTTGCAAGAGGAAGCTACCGTCCGGTTGGGGCAAACCTGCATGTCAGGCCTGCGTAGGCAAATTATTGGAGGATGAGGCCCCCTCTCTCTTATCAAGCTTAAAGAAGATTATCAAGGATGAAGTCAGAGAAACAGTTAAAGAATCCTTGAGTAATCTGCTTGAAGATCGCCCTAGTACTTCCGCCGCGGTCTCTATTCCCGCTTCGAGCGATCAGGAGCTGTTATCCGGGTTAGAGGAGGAGGGAGAACTTCCATCCTCGGATCATTCACAGGACGAGCAGCTGGCGGGGAGACCCTTGTTCCTCCCAGAGAACATTAATGCTCTAGTCGGGATTGTCAGGGCAACTATGGGGCTTGATGATCAAGCAGAACCCCAGTCTATGAGGGATTCCATGTTCGAGGGCCTAGGTCCCAGAAGATTGAAATGTTTTGATGTGCACGAGAACATAACTTCGGTTATTAAGAATGAATGGAGCAGGCCGGACAGAAAATTTTTCGTGCCTTCTGCCCTAAAAAGGAAGTAAATTGGGTGCAATACTCCTCCACGGGTTGATCGCCCTGAATTAGTGCCTTAAGAGCGGTCTCGGCTACCAGGGCCCTGTTCGGTTTATCATACAGGGTGCCCAGGGCCTGAAAAAAAACCTCTACTGATGCTAAACAACTGGCATCAGCTGATAAATAGAACGCCTACTCCTGGGGATCAGCCTGTAATCGGGAAATGACAATGCCCACGCGTTGACTCTCATAGCCAGAGGACAAGGAGAGCAAACGGAAATAAAGTTTACAATTCTCCTTAAAAGAAATAAACTTCCTTCGGTCTCTAGAGTAGGGTTCAGGAAGCTTAATCTGTGGCTCCATATGCGGACTGGAGGCCTGAGGAATAGAAGAGCCTTGTCCGAACTCAAAAGAACTGAGTTTTTCCCCTAGCTCCTGCACCATCTGCGTCGGGTTAGAAATGTGATCTGTCAGGGTCACCAGAGTATTCATGATACAGTGGTTTGGTAGGGCCTGTTATTCTGTAACGGTCGCGTACACATACACAGAGGGAGGAAAGTGACCAATACGCTCCACCGTCCCCCTTGGCCCTGCCTACTTTCCTCACAAGTCCTCATGACAGGGGACAACTGGGCAGCAATCCCTAGCTTGAAATAAGTGCTGGGAGGACAGACCAGACAAACAACGGAACGTGAACGGACCAAGTCAATACCAGGAGTGTCGTGAAGTACCAAGGGAGTCAGCAGAGGATCGTCAGAAGAAAGCCGGGGTCAGAATACCAGGAGAGCAGCAAAGTACACAAGGAGCAGGCAGAGGATCATCAGGGAATAAGTAGAAGGCAAGTAAGCCAGGAAATGCAAAATCACAGAAGGAATATGTGGCCAGCAGGCTGCCTGTTTAAATACTAACAGGGGTCATGTGACGTGGCCAACGTCACATGACTCGCCCTGCTGTAAATGGCTGAGTACCGAGTGCCCAGCTCGGTGCTCAGGCTTCATCTGGTTGTCGGAGGAACCCAGGACGCCGGCTTCGCTGAGGAGACGTGCGTGGCCGGGTCAGTCTCGTCCCCCACCACCTAGGAGAAGAGGACACTGCATGCGTCCTCACTCCTGTACAGAGGAGATCAGCACATCGGCGCTGCCCCATGACAATACCCATCCCTCTGCACTGGTCTTGGGTTAGGGTATACCACTTGTCTCAGGCGCTCTCCCACAACCTTGTGGACCACTCTCAGCCAGCAGCGGTGCTTTTGCACCCATGCAGTGGTACTTCTCAGTGGTGGTTCCATCAGGTCAGGCATGTGGAGGTCTTCCATCTCCTGTCTGGCTCTCCCAAACATGAGCATATGTTGAGCGTATCTGGTGGTACTGTGTACCCTGTTGTTATAGGCCCACATCAGTTCAGGTAGATATTCGGGCTACTGAGCCGTTTGGCTATCCTCCAGAGTCCACAGCATCTGGAGCAAATTGCTGTTGAAGCGTTCGCAGGCCCCGTTTGAAAACCCTTGAGGGTGATACGGGGTGATGTGGGAGCGTTTGATCCCATACAGCTCGTACAATTCATTCATTAGAGTACCCTGGAAACATGCCCCCTGATATGACTGTATCCTCCGTGGACACCCAAACACAGAGGATCGGTTCAGCGGCCGACTGCTGTCTGGTCTCTGGTGGGTACAGCCACTGCATACTTTGTGAAATTGTCTGTCATGACTAGACAGTACGAGTATCCAATCTGCACATAATCGATTATAAGAAGTTCTAGTGGAGCTGAAGTCCGGACGGCCTGGACAAGAGCCCGCAGTTCAGTACTCTTGTTTAGCCCGCAGGGTCGACACTTAAGACAGGCCTCGGCCACCCTGTCTGCCAGATCTGGACAGTATACCAGCCGTTGGAGCCACTTGAACGTATTGTCACTCCCAAAAAGGGCACACCTCTCATGGGCGGCCTTTGGTCCCAATGACATGGGGATGACAATCTGTTACCAGTACTGCAGCGCTGACTGTAAGTATATGGTCCAACACAGGGGTCCCTGGGTAACAGTCAACTTATCCCACTGCCTCAACAACTTTTGGCCCTCTGGAGTCAGACTGGGCTGCTCTTCTTGGCCGGTCTTGGTCCAGACCCATTCTCTAACTTCCCACAGATCCAGGCATCTATACTGGACTCTCTCCCAATCAGCTGTCTTTCCCAACACCATGGACATGACTTGAATGTGCCATGTCCTGGAACATGGATAATTGACCAAGATCAGGAGTTTTAGTGTCCTCTAGCTCCTCATCGGGTCTCTAAGTCGTCGTCCTTACAGTGACTTGGCAGAGTGCATCGGCATTGCCGTTCTCCCTACCTGACCGGAACTTGAAGCGCACCAAGCCTGGCATTCTCCAGATGGTCTAATGCGTTGTTGTCCATCATCACGGTCACCTCTGCACCTGTCAGGTACTCCGCGAACCTTTCAGTCACGGCCCACACTAGCACCAGTAGTTCCAATTCAAAGGAGCTATAGTTGTCAGGGTTGCGCTCTGACTCCTTCAGAGACCAGCTGCTATAGGCAATGACTCTCTCTCTCACGTCCATCCTGGACTTGGGATAACACGGCCCCCAGACCATGTACACTTCTGTCAGTGTACAGCAGGAATGGGGTGTCAAGCTGCACATAAGCCAGAATCAGGGCACTGGTCAGCGCCTTCTTCACTGCTTCAAAGGCCTTTTTTTGCCGGGCTCCCCAGTCAATGGGACGATTCTTCGGGCCTCCCACATTGCCTCTCAATAACTAGTTTAATGGGCCCACCAAATTAGCAAATTTAGGTATATGCCTCCTGTAGTAGCCGGCCAGTCCCACGAACGCCCGCACCTCTCGTAGTGTACTCGGCTGGGGTCACTTCTGGATGGCCTCCACCTTGTTAGGGGCCGGTTTTACACCCTCCGTGGTGACCACATGTGACCACATGTTGAAACAGTTGGCACTTCTTGGGTTTGATCTTGAGCCCATGGTCTCGTAGCTATCCTAGGACCTGTCACAGCTTCTGGAGGTGATCATCAAAGGAGGCCCGAAACACTACTTTGTCATCCAGGTATATTAATACTGACTCGAAGTTGAGATCCCCCAGACAGTGCTCCATCAACCGCCAATACCCAATCGCCAGGTGAAGAGTCAAGAAGACCTTTGCCTGGATCGGGACTGACAACGATTCCTCAATCTGCGGGAGAGGATAGGCATTCTGGACGGTCTGGGCAGTTTTCGATAGTCCACGCAGAACCGGAGACTCCCATGTTTCTTCTGCACCAAGACTACTGGAGCAGCCCAAGGACTTTGACTGGATCATCCGGTTTTCCAACATGCTGGCTACCATATCCTTCACCTCCTGGTACATTTCAGGTGGGATTTGCCGGTAACGTTCCCTAATCAGTGTAGCATCACCGGTAGGGATCTCGTGTTTAATGACGGAAGCACACCCAAAGTCCTCATCATGGCGCGAACATGCCTCTTGAAATTCCCAAAGGGTGTCTTCCAGCAACTTCTGTTGTCCGGGAGTCAGAGTCTTGCAGTTCACCCCCATCTGGAGATGGGGAGAGAGATGGGGAGAGAGATCAGGAGAGGGTCGCAGCCCTCCTGGGAACTATTCTGCAGCCATATTTCAGTGCATTATAAAGGATGTCATCATCATACAGTATCGGCAAGAATCCTTTGACTACAGAACAGACTAAATTCCTTACTGTATTTAATTGATAAAGTCGGAACCCCGTCCTGGTCTCCGTCCCCATGTGTCCTCACCTTCTTTCCTGGATTATCAAATTTGGTCCCTGTCTTTCTCGGTGCAAAGAGCATGTCACACCTGTGTTTTTGAGGCACAATTTTCCTACCCCTCAACAACATCCAGTCAGGGTAGTTTCTCGCTTTTAACCTCCTATCTACTATACTGAATTCCTCTTCTAGATACATTGATGAACTGCAATTTCTCACAGCCCGGATATATTCTCCTACCGGGATCGCTTTTATAGTATGTAAAGGATGATGACTTCTGGCGTTCAGGATTTAATTCCCCGCCACTTGTTTCCTGTATGTCCGAGTATGCACAGTCTCATTAGGGTAGCCATGGAGTGTCAAATCCAAGAAGTCAATGCTGGATTCACCCACCACGCACGTGAAGCGCAAATTATAATCATTGGTATTCAGATAAGTCTGGAGGTCTGGGACGGCAGACACATCGCCCGCCCAAATCATGAGCAGGTCATCGATGTATCTGCCGTACCAGACCAATCCAGACAAAAACGGATTGTTCGCACTGTAGACAAATTTGTCTTCCCAGTATGCCATAGTAAGATTTGCCAATGAGGGTGAGAATCTCGCCCCCATTGACACTCCACGTATTTGTAGGTAGTAGGCATTATCGAACATAAAATAATTATGGGTTAATAAAAAATTAGCAACCTCACATGCATAATCTATAAGCCCAGAACTGAGTCCCATATGTCTATGGAGATGACACTCCATGGCTAACAGAGCAACTCCATGAGGAATAGAGGGATATAAAGCTATTACATCCGCCGCAATCCATTTATAGCTGGATTCCTATTTGAGACTGAACATGGCTCTTAATACATCCCCTGTATCCTTCAAGAAGCCTGGTGTGCGTCTGACCAACGGCTGCAAAAGATTATCCAACCAGTTGCCCAGGCGCTCAGTAAGGGACCCCATTCCTGACACTATGGGGCGCAAAGGGCTGCTCATGACCTGCTCATGATTTGGGCGGGCGATGTGTCTGCCGTCTCAGACCTCCAGACTTATACAGGAAACAAGTGGCGGGGAATTCAATCCTGAATGCCAGAAGTCATCATCCTTTACATACTATAAAAGCGATCCCGGTAGGAGAATATATCCGGGCTGTGAGAAATTTCAGTTCATCAATGTATCTAGAAGAGGAATTCAGTATAGAAGATAGGAGGTTAAAAGCGAGAAACTACCCTGACTGGATGTTGTTGAGGGGTAGGAAAATTGCGTTGCAAAAAAACAGGTGTGACACGCACTTTGCACCGAGAAAGACAGGGACCAAATTTGATAATCCAGGAAAGAAGGACACATGGGGACGGAGACCAGGACGGGGTTCCGACTTTATCCATTAAATACAGTAAGGAATTTAGTAAAATCTGTTCTGTAGTCAAAGGATGCTTGCAGTTACTGTATGATGATGACATCCTTTATAATGCACTGAAATATGGCTGCAGAATAGTTCCCAGGAGGGCTGCGACCCTCTCCTGCTCTCTCTCCCCATCTCTCTTCACTTCTAATAGTCTACATATACAGACGTGGACAAAATTGTTGGTACCCTTTGGTCAATGAAAGAAAAAGTCACAATGGTCACAGAAATAACTTTAATCTGACAAAAGTAGGGATGAGCGAACTCGAACTGTATAGTTCGGGTTCGTACCGAATTTTGGGGTGTCCGTGACACGGACCCGAACCCGGACATTTTCGTAAAAGTCCGGGTTCGGGTTCGGTGTTCGTCGCTTTCTTCGCGCTTTTGTGACGCTTTCTTGGCGCTTTTTGAAAGGCTGCAAAGCAGCCAATCAACAAGCGTCATACTACTTGCCCCAAGAGGCCATCACAGCCATGCCTACTATTGGCATGGCTGTGATTGGCCAGAGCACCATGTGACCCAGCCTCTATTTAAGCTGGAGTCACATAGCGCCGCCCGTCACTCTGCTCTGATTAGCGTAGGGAGAGGTTGCGGCTGCGACAGTAGGGCGAGATTAGGCAGATTAACTCCTCCAAAGGACTTGATTAACTGATCGATCTGCAGCTGTGGATCATTGAGCTGCTGATCCTCAATTGCTCACTGTTTTTAGGCTGCACAGACCGTTTGTCAGTCTCATTTTTCTGGGGTGATCGGCGGCCATTTTGTGTCTTGTGGTGCGCCAGCACAAGCTGCGACCAAGTGCATTTAACCCTCAATGGTGTGGTTGTTTTTTGGCTAAAGCCTACATCAGGGTGAAGCTGTCACACCAAGTGCATTTAACCAGCAATAGTCTGTTCATTTTTTGGCCATATACAAAATCAGGGGCAAGCTGCGCCTGTCACCAAGTGCATTTAACCCTCAATGGTGTGGTTGTTTTTTGGCTAAAGCCTACATCAGGGTGAAGCTGTCACACCAAGTGCATTTAACCAGCAATAGTCTGTTCATTTTTTGGCCATATACAAAATCAGGGGCAAGCTGCGCCTGTCACCAAGTGCATTTAACCCTCAATGGTGTGGTTGTTTTTTGGCTAAAGCCTACATCAGGGTGAAGCTGTCACACCAAGTGCATTTAACCAGCAATAGTCTGTTCATTTTTTGGCCATATACAAAATCAGGGGCAAGCTGCGCCTGTCACCAAGTGCATTTAACCCTCAATGGTGTGGTTGTTTTTTGGCTAAAGCCTACATCAGGGTGAAGCTGTCACACCAAGTGCATTTAACCAGCAATAGTCTGTTCATTTTTTGGCCATATCCCAGTCTAATTCTGTCACTAAATCCATACCGGTCACCCAGCGCCTAAATACTAGGCCTCAAATTTATATCCAGCTAAATCTGTCCCTAGTGCTGTAGCTGGGCGAGTTATTTAGTGTCCGTTCAAGCACATTTCTTGTTCTGGGTTGAAATACAATTCCCAATTTAGCAATTTCATAATTTAGTGGTTCCTGCTATATCAGAGCTCTTTGAAATCTATCCCAAAAAGGGTATATAATATTGAAGGTGCACATAGGGTCATTCAGAGTAACTTCACACACACCCGCTACTGTGTATTTCCAAGTCTAATTCTGTCACTAAATCCATACCGGTGACCCAGCGCCTAAATACTAGGCCTCAAATTTAATTCCCTCTAAATCTCTCGTTACCCACCGCTGTACTGTTGTTGCTGGGCAAGATATTTAGTGTCCGTCAAAGCACATTTTTTGTTCTGGGTTGAAGTACAATTCCCAATTTAGCAATTTCATAATTTAGTGGTTTCTGCTATATCAGAGCTATTTGAAATCTATCCCAAAAAGGGTATATAATATTGAAGGTGCACATAGGGTCATTCAGAATAACTTCACACACACCCGCTACTGTGTATTTCCAAGTCTAATTCTGTCACTAAACCCATACCTGTCACCCAGCGCCTAAATACTAGGCCTCAAATTTAAATCCCTCTAAATCTCTCGTTACCGTTGTCCTGTTGTAGCTGGGAAAGTTATTTAGTGCCCGTCAAAGCACATTTTTTGTTCTGGGTTGAAGTACAATTCCCAATTTAGCAATTTCATAATTTAGTGGTTCCTGCTATATCAGAGCTATTTGAAATCTATCCCAAAAAGGGTATATAATATTGAAGGTGCACATAGGGTCATTCAGAATAACTTCACACACACCCGCTACTGTGTATTTCCAAGTCTAATTCTGTCACTAAATCCATACCGGTGACCCAGCGCCTAAATACTAGGCCTCAAATTTAATTCCCTCTAAATCTCTCGTTACCCACCGCTGTACTGTTGTTGCTGGGCAAGATATTTAGTGTCCGTCAAAGCACATTTTTTGTTCTGGGTTGAAGTACAATTCCCAATTTAGCAATTTCATAATTTAGTGGTTTCTGCTATATCAGAGCTATTTGAAATCTATCCCTAAAAGGGTATATAATATTGAAGGTGCACATAGGGTCATTCAGAATAACTTCACACACACCCGCTACTGTGTATTTCCAAGTCTAATTCTGTCACTAAACCCATACCTGTCACCCAGCGCCTAAATACTAGGCCTCAAATTTAAATCCCTCTAAATCTCTCGTTACCGTTGTCCTGTTGTAGCTGGGAAAGTTATTTAGTGCCCGTCAAAGCACATTTTTTGTTCTGGGTTGAAGTACAATTCCCAATTTAGCAATTTCATAATTTAGTGGTTCCTGCTATATCAGAGCTATTTGAAATCTATCCCAAAAAGGGTATATAATATTGAAGGTGCACATAGGGTCATTCAGAATAACTTCACACACACGCTTCTGTGCATTTCCAAGTCTAATTCTGTCACTAAATCCATACCGGTGACCCAGCGCCTAAATACTAGGCCTCAAATTTAATTCCCTCTAAATCTCTCGTTACCCACCGCTGTACTGTTGTTGCTGGGCAAGATATTTAGTGTCCGTCAAAGCACATTTTTTGTTCTGGGTTGAAGTACAATTCCCAATTTAGCAATTTCATAATTTAGTGGTTTCTGCTATATCAGAGCTATTTGAAATCTATCCCTAAAAGGGTATATAATATTGAAGGTGCACATAGGGTCATTCAGAATAACTTCACACACACCCGCTACTGTGTATTTCCAAGTCTAATTCTGTCACTAAATCCATACCGGTGACCCAGCGCCTAAATACTAGGCCTCAAATTTAATTCCCTCTAAATCTCTCGTTACCCACCGCTGTACTGTTGTTGCTGGGCAAGATATTTAGTGTCCGTCAAAGCACATTTTTTGTTCTGGGTTGAAGTACAATTCCCAATTTAGCAATTTCATAATTTAGTGGTTTCTGCTATATCAGAGCTATTTGAAATCTATCCCTAAAAGGGTATATAATATTGAAGGTGCACATAGGGTCATTCAGAATAACTTCACACACACCCGCTACTGTGTATTTCCAAGTCTAATTCTGTCACTAAATCCCATACCTGTCACCCAGCGCCTAAATACTAGGCCTCAAATTTAAATCCCTCTAAATCTCTCGTTACCACCGTTGTACTGTTGTAGCTGGGCAAGATATTTAGTGTCCGTCAAAGCACATTTTTTGTTCTGGGTTGAAGTACAATTCCCAATTTAGCAATTTCATAATTTAGTGGTTTCCTGCTATATCAGAGCTATTTGGAATCTATCCCTAAAGGGTATATAATATTGAAGGTGCACATAGGGTCATTCAGAATAACTTCACACACACGCTTCTGTGCATTTCCAAGTCTAATTCTGTCACTAAATCCATACCGGTGACCCAGCGCCTAAATACTAGGCCTCAAATTTAAATCCCTCTAAATCTCTCGTTACCCACCGCTGTACTGTTGTTGCTGGGCAAGATATTTAGTGTCCGTCAAAGCACATTTTTTGTTCTGGGTTGAAGTACAATTCCCAATTTAGCAATTTCATAATTTAGTGGTTTCTGCTATATCAGAGCTATTTGAAATCTATCCCTAAAAGGGTATATAATATTGAAGGTGCACATAGGGTCATTCAGAATAACTTCACACACACGCTTCTGTGCATTTCCAAGTCTAATTCTGTCACTAAATCCATACCGGTGACCCAGCGCCTAAATACTAGGCCTCAAATTTAAATCCCTCTAAATCTCTCGTTACCCACCGCTGTACTGTTGTTGCTGGGCAAGATATTTAGTGTCCGTCAAAGCACATTTTTTGTTCTGGGTTGAAGTACAATTCCCAATTTAGCAATTTCATAATTTAGTGGTTCCTGCTATATCAGAGCTATTTGAAATCTATCCCTAAAAGGGTATATAATATTGAAGGTGCACATAGGGTCATTCAGAATAACTTCACACACACCCGCTACTGTGTATTTCCAAGTCTAATTCTGTCACTAAATCCCATACCTGTCACCCAGCGCCTAAATACTAGGCCTCAAATTTAAATCCCTCTAAATCTCTCGTTACCCACCGCTGTACTGTTGTTGCTGGGCAAGATATTTAGTGTCCGTCAAAGCACATTTTTTGTTCTGGGTTGAAGTACAATTCCCAATTTAGCAATTTCATAATTTAGTGGTTTCTGCTATATCAGAGCTATTTGAAATCTATCCCTAAAAGGGTATATAATATTGAAGGTGCACATAGGGTCATTCAGAATAACTTCACACACACGCTTCTGTGCATTTCCAAGTCTAATTCTGTCACTAAATCCATACCGGTCACCCAGCGCCTAAATACTAGGCCTCAAATTTATATCCCGCTGAATTTGAATACAATACATTGGGCCAAATAATATATTTGTTGTTGTGGTGAACCATAACAATGAGAAAAACATCTAGTAAGGGACGCGGACGTGGACATGGTCGTGGTGGTGTTAGTGGACCCTCTGGTGCTGGGAGAGGACGTGGCCGTTCTGCCACATCCACACGTCCTAGTGTACCAACTACCTCAGGTCCCAGTAGCCGCCAGAATTTACAGCGATATATGGTGGGGCCCAATGCCGTTCTAAGGATGGTAAGGCCTGAGCAGGTACAGGCATTAGTCAATTGGGTGGCCGACAGTGGATCCAGCACGTTCACATTATCTCCCACCCAGTCTTCTGCAGAAAGCGCACAGATGGCGCCTGAAAACCAACCCCATCAGTCTGTCACATCACCCCCATGCATACCAGGGAAACTGTCTCAGCCTCAAGTTATGCAGCAGTCTCTTATGCTGTTTGAAGACTCCGCTGGCAGGGTTTCCCAAGGGCATCCACCTAGCCCTTCCCCAGCGGTGAAAGACATAGAATGCACTGACGCACAACCACTTATGTTTCCTGATGATGAGGACATGGGAATACCACCTCAGCATGTCTCTGATGATGACGAAACACAGGTGCCAACTGCTGCGTCTTTCTGCAGTGTGCAGACTGAACAGGAGGTCAGGGATCAAGACTGGGTGGAAGACGATGCAGGGGACGATGAGGTCCTAGACCCCACATGGAATGAAGGTCGTGCCACTGACTTTCACAGTTCGGAGGAAGAGGCAGTGGTGAGACCGAGCCAACAGCGTAGCAAAAGAGGGAGCAGTGGGCAAAAGCAGAACACCCGCCGCCAAGAGACTCCGCCTGCTACTGACCGCCGCCATCTGGGACCGAGCACCCCAAAGGCAGCTTCAAGGAGTTCCCTGGCATGGCACTTCTTCAAACAATGTGCTGACGACAAGACCCGAGTGGTTTGCACGCTGTGCCATCAGAGCCTGAAGCGAGGCATTAACGTTCTGAACCTGAGCACAACCTGCATGACCAGGCACCTGCATGCAAAGCATGAACTGCAGTGGAGTAAACACCTTAAAACCAAGGAAGTCACTCAGGCTCCCCCTGCTACCTCTTCTGCTGCTGCCGCCTCGGCCTATTCTGCTGCTGCCGCCTCGGCCTCTTCCTCCGCCTCTGGAGGAACGTTGGCACCTGCCGCCCAGCAAACAGGGGATGTACCACCAACACCACCACCACCACCTCCGTCACCAAGCGTCTCAACCATGTCACACGCCAGCGTTCAGCTCTCCATCTCACAAACATTTGATAGAAAGCGTAAATTCCCACCTAGCCACCCTCGATCCCTGGCCCTGAATGCCAGCATTTCTAAACTACTGGCCTATGAAATGCTGTCATTTAGGCTGGTGGACACAGACAGCTTCAAACAGCTCATGTCGCTTGCTGTCCCACAGTATGTTGTTCCCAGCCGGCACTACTTCTCCAAGAGAGCCGTGCCTTCCCTGCACAACCAAGTATCCGATAAAATCAAGTGTGCACTGCGCAACGCCATCTGTAGCAAGGTCCACCTAACCACAGATACGTGGACCAGTAAGCACGGCCAGGGACGCTATATCTCCCTAACTGCACACTGGGTAAATGTAGTGGCAGCTGGGCCCCAGGCGGAGAGCTGTTTGGCGCACGTCCTGCCGCCGCCAAGTATCGCAGGGCAACATTCTTTGCCTCCTGTTGCCACCTCCTCCTTCTCGGCTTCCTCCTCCTCTTCTTCCACCTGCTCATCCAGTCAGCCACACACCTTCACCACCAACTTCAGCACAGCCCGGGGTAAACGTCAGCAGGCCATTCTGAAACTCATATGTTTGGGGGACAGGCCCCACACCGCACAGGAGTTGTGGCGGGGTATTGAACAACAGACCGACGAGTGGTTGCTGCCGGTGAGCCTCAAGCCCGGCCTGGTGGTGTGTGATAATGGGCGAAATCTCGTTGCAGCTCTGGGACTAGCCAATTTGACGCACATCCCTTGCTTGGCGCATGTGCTGAATTTGGTGGTGCAGAAGTTCATTCACAACTACCCCGACATGTCAGAGCTGCTGCATAAAGTGCGGGCCGTCTGTTCGCGCTTCCGGCGTTCACATCCTGCCGCTGCTCGCCTGTCTGCGCTACAGCGTAACTTCGGCCTTCCCGCTCACCGCCTCATATGCGACGTGCCCACCAGGTGGAACTCCACCTTGCACATGCTGGACAGACTGTGCGAGCAGCAGCAGGCCATAGTGGAGTTTCAGCTGCAGCACGCACGGGTCAGTCGCACTACAGAACAGCACCACTTCACCACCAATGACTGGGCCTCCATGCGAGACCTGTGTGCCCTGTTGCGCTGTTTCGAGTACTCCACCAACATGGCCAGTGGCGATGACACCGTTATCAGCGTTACAATACCACTTCTATGTCTCCTTGAGAAAACACTTAGGGCGATGATGGAACAGGAGGTGGCCCAGGAGGAGGAGGAGGAGGATGAGGAAGAGGGGTCATTTTTAGCACTTTCAGGCCAGTCTCTTCGAAGTGACTCAGAGGGAGGTTTTTTGCAACAGCAGAGGCCAGGTACAAATGTGGCCAGCCAGGGCCCACTACTGGAGGACGAGGAGGACGAGGATGAGGAGGAGGTGGAGGAGGATGAGGATGAAGCATGGTCACAGCGGGGTGGCACCCAACGCAGCTCGGGTCCATCACTGGTGCGTGGCTGGGGGGAAAGGCAGGACGATGACGATACGCCTCCCACAGAGGACAGCTTGTCCTTACCCCTGGGCAGCCTGGCACACATGAGCGACTACATGCTGCAGTGCCTGCGCAACGACAGCAGAGTTGCCCACATTTTAACCTGTGCGGACTACTGGGTTGCCACCCTGCTGGATCCACGCTACAAAGACAATGTGCCCACCTTACTTCCTGCACTGGAGCGTGATAGGAAGATGCGCGAGTACAAGCGCACGTTGGTAGACGCGCTACTGAGAGCATTCCCAAATGTCACAGGGGAACAAGTGGAAGCCCAAGGCCAAGGCAGAGGAGGAGCAAGAGGTCGCCAAGGCAGCTGTGTCACGGCCAGCTCCTCTGAGGGCAGGGTTAGCATGGCAGAGATGTGGAAAACTTTTGTCAACACGCCACAGCTAACTGCACCACCACCTGATACGCAACGTGTTAGCAGGAGGCAACATTTCACTAACATGGTGGAACAGTACGTGTGCACACCCCTCCACGTACTGACTGATGGTTCGGCCCCATTCAACTTCTGGGTCTCTAAATTGTCCACGTGGCCAGAGCTAGCCTTTTATGCCTTGGAGGTGCTGGCCTGCCCGGCAGCCAGCGTTTTGTCTGAACGTGTATTCAGCACGGCAGGGGGCGTCATTACAGACAAACGCAGCCGCCTGTCTACAGCCAATGTGGACAAGCTGACGTTCATAAAAATGAACCAGGCATGGATCCCACAGGACCTGTCCGTCCCTTGTCCAGATTAGACATTAACTACCTCCCCATAACCATATATTATTGGACTCCAGGGCACTTCCTCATTCAATCCTATTTTTATTTTCATTTTACCATTATATTGCGATGCTACCCAAAGTTGAATGAACCTCTCCTCTGCCTGTGTGCTAGGCCTAAATATATGCCAATGGACTGTTGCAGTGGTGGCTGACATGAAGCCTGATTCTCTGCTATGACATGCAGACTAATTCTCTGCTGACATGAAGCCAGATTGTCTGTTACGGGACCTCTCTCCTCTGCCTGGGTGCTGGGCCTAAATTTATGACCATGGACTGTTGCAGTGGTGGCTGACGTGAAGCCTGATTCTCTGCTATGACATGCAGACTGATTCTCTGCTGACATGAAGCCAGATCGTCTGTTACGGGACCTCTCTGCTCTGCCTGTGTGCTAGGCCTAAATATATGCCAATGGACTGTTGCAGTGGTGGGTGACGTGAAGCCTCATTCTCTGCTATGACATGCAGACTGATTCTCTGCTGACATGAAGCCAGATTGTCTGTTACGGGACCTCTCTGCTCTGCCTGTGTGCTAGGCCTAAATATATGCCAATGGACTGTTGCAGTGGTGGGTGACGTGAAGCCTCATTCTCTGCTATGACATGCAGACTGATTCTCTGCTGTCATGAAGCCAGATTGTCTGTTACGGGACCTCTCTGCTCTGCCTGTGTGCTAGGCCTAAATATATGCCAATGGACTGTTGCAGTGGTGGGTGACGTGAAGCCTCATTCTCTGCTATGACATGCAGACTGATTCTCTGCTGACATGAAGCCAGATTGTCTGTTACGGGACCTCTCTGCTCTGCCTGTGTGCTAGGCCTAAATATATGCCAATGGACTGTTGCAGTGGTGGGTGACGTGAAGCCTCATTCTCTGCTATGACATGCAGACTGATTCTCTGCTGTCATGAAGCCAGATTGTCTGTTACGGGACCTCTCTGCTCTGCCTGTGTGCTAGGCCTAAATATATGCCAATGGACTGTTGCAGTGGTGGGTGACGTGAAGCCTCATTCTCTGCTATGACATGCAGACTGATTCTCTGCTGACATGAAGCCAGATTGTCTGTTACGGGACCTCTCTGCTCTGCCTGTGTGCTAGGCCTAAATATATGCCAATGGACTGTTGCAGTGGTGGGTGACGTGAAGCCTCATTCTCTGCTATGACATGCAGACTGATTCTCTGCTGACATGAAGCCAGATCCTCTGTTACGGGAGCTCTCTCCTCTGCCTGGGTGCTGGGCCTAAATTTATGACAATTGACTGTTGCAGTGGTGGGTGACGTGAAGCCTGATTCTCTGCTATGATATGAAGACTGATTCTCTGCTGACATGAAGCCAGATTGTCTGTTACGGGACCTTTCTCCTCTGCCTGGGTTCTGGGCCTAAATTTATGAAAATTGACTCTTACAGTGGTGGGTGACGTGAAGCCTGATTCTAGGCTATGATATGAAGACTGATTCTCTGCTGACATGAAGCCAGATTGTCTGTTACGGGACCTTTCTCCTCTGCCTGGGTTCTGGGCCTAAATTTATGAAAATTGACTCTTACAGTGGTGGGTGACGTGAAGCCTGATTCTCTGCTATGATATGAAGACTGATTCTCTGCTGACATGAAGCCAGATTCTCTGTTACGGGACCTCTCTCCTCTGCCTGGGTGCTGGGCCTAAATTTATGACAATGGACTGTTGCAGTGGTGGCTGACGTGAAGCCTGATTCTCTGCTATGACATGCAGACTGATTCTCTGCTGTCATGAAGCCAGATTGTCTGTTACGGGACCTCTCTGCTCTGCCTGTGTGCTAGGCCTAAATATATGCCAATGGACTGTTGCAGTGGTGGCTGACGTGAAGCCTCATTCTCTGCTATGACATGCAGACTAATTCTCTGCTGACATGAAGCCAGATTGTCTGTTACGGGACCTCTCTCCTCTGCCTGGGTGCTGGGCCTAAATTTATGACAATGGACTGTTGCAGTGGTGGCTGACGTGAAGCCTGATTCTCTGCTATGACATGCAGACTAATTCTCTGCTGACATGAAGCCAGATTGTCTGTTACGGGACCTCTCTCCTCTGCCTGGGTGCTGGGCCTAAATATATGCCAATGGACTGTTGCAGTGGTGGCTGACGTGAAGCCTCATTCTCTGCTATGACATGCAGACTAATTCTCTGCTGTCATGAAGCCAGATTGTCTGTTACGGGACCTCTCTGCTCTGCCTGTGTGCTAGGCCTAAATATATGCCAATGGACTGTTGCAGTGGTGGGTGACGTGAAGCCTCATTCTCTGCTATGACATGCAGACTGATTCTCTGCTGACATGAAGCCAGATTGTCTGTTACGGGACCTCTCTGCTCTGCCTGTGTGCTAGGCCTAAATATATGCCAATGGACTGTTGCAGTGGTGGGTGACGTGAAGCCTCATTCTCTGCTATGACATGCAGACTGATTCTCTGCTGACATGAAGCCAGATTCTCTGTTACGGGACCTCTCTCCTCTGCCTGTGTGTGTGCTGGGCCTAAATATATGCCAATGGACTGTTGCAGTGGTGGCTGACGTGAAGCCTCATTCTCTGCTATGACATGCAGACTAATTCTCTGCTGACATGAAGACAGATTCTCTGTTACGGGACCTCCCTCCTCTGCCTGGGTGCTGGGCCTAAATATATGCCAATGGACTGTTGCAGTGGTGGCTGACGTGAAGCCTCATTCTCTGCTATGACATGCAGACTGATTCTCTGCTGACATGAAGCCAGATTCTCTGTTACGGGACCTCTCTCCTCTGCCTGTGTGTGTGCTGGGCCTAAATATATGCCAATGGACTGTTGCAGTGGTGGCTGACGTGAAGCCTCATTCTCTGCTATGACATGCAGACTGATTCTCTGCTGACATGAAGCCAGATTCTCTGTTACGGGACCTCTCTCCTCTGCCTGTGTGTGTGCTGGGCCTAAATATATGCCAATGGACTGTTGCAGTGGTGGCTGACGTGAAGCCTCATTCTCTGCTATGACATGCAGACTAATTCTCTGCTGACATGAAGACAGATTCTCTGTTACGGGACCTCCCTCCTCTGCCTGGGTGCTGGGCCTAAATATATGCCAATGGACTGTTGCAGTGGTGGCTGACGTGAAGCCTCATTCTCTGCTATGACATGCAGACTAATTCTCTGCTGTCATGAAGCCAGATTGTCTGTTACGGGACCTCTCTGCTCTGCCTGTGTGCTAGGCCTAAATATATGCCAATGGACTGTTGCAGTGGTGGCTGACGTGAAGCCTCATTCTCTGCTATGACATGCAGACTGATTCTCTGCTGACATGAAGCCAGATTGTCTGTTACGGGACCTCTCTGCTCTGCCTGTGTGCTAGGCCTAAATATATGCCAATGGACTGTTGCAGTGGTGGGTGACGTGAAGCCTCATTCTCTGCTATGACATGCAGACTGATTCTCTGCTGACATGAAGCCAGATTCTCTGTTACGGGACCTCTCTCCTCTGCCTGTGTGTGTGCTGGGCCTAAATATATGCCAATGGACTGTTGCAGTGGTGGCTGACGTGAAGCCTCATTCTCTGCTATGACATGCAGACTAATTCTCTGCTGACATGAAGACAGATTCTCTGTTACGGGACCTCCCTCCTCTGCCTGGGTGCTGGGCCTAAATATATGCCAATGGACTGTTGCAGTGGTGGCTGACGTGAAGCCTCATTCTCTGCTATGACATGCAGACTGATTCTCTGCTGACATGAAGCCAGATTCTCTGTTACGGGACCTCTCTCCTCTGCCTGTGTGTGTGCTGGGCCTAAATATATGCCAATGGACTGTTGCAGTGGTGGCTGACGTGAAGCCTCATTCTCTGCTATGACATGCAGACTGATTCTCTGCTGACATGAAGCCAGATTCTCTGTTACGGGACCTCTCTCCTCTGCCTGTGTGTGTGCTGGGCCTAAATATATGCCAATGGACTGTTGCAGTGGTGGCTGACGTGAAGCCTCATTCTCTGCTATGACATGCAGACTAATTCTCTGCTGACATGAAGACAGATTCTCTGTTACGGGACCTCCCTCCTCTGCCTGGGTGCTGGGCCTAAATATATGCCAATGGACTGTTGCAGTGGTGGCTGACGTGAAGCCTCATTCTCTGCTATGACATGCAGACTAATTCTCTGCTGACATGAAGACAGATTCTCTGTTACGGGACCTCTCTCCTCTGCCTGGGTGCCGGGGCCTAAATATCTGAGAATGGACTGTTCCAGTGGTGGGTGACGGGAAGCCAGATTCTCTGCTATGGAACCTCTCTCCAATTGATTTTGGTTAATTTTTATTTATTTAATTTTTATTTTAATTCATTTCCCTATCCACATTTGTTTGCAGGGGATTTACCTACATGTTGCTGCCTTTTGCAGCCCTCTAGCTCTTTCCTGGGCTGTTTTACAGCCTTTTTAGTGCCGAAAAGTTCGGGTCCCCATTGACTTCAATGGGGTTCGGGTTCGGGACGAAGTTCGGATCGGGTTCGGATCCCGAACCCGAACATTTCCGGGATGTTCGGCCGAACTTCTCGAACCCGAACATCCAGGTGTTCGCTCAACTCTAGACAAAAGTAATAATAAATTAAAATTCTATAAATGTTAACCAATGAAAGTCAGACATTGTTTTTCAACCATGCTTCAACAGAATTATGTAAAAAAATAAACTCATGAAACAGGCATGGACAAAAATGATGGTACCCCTAACTTAATATTTTGTTGCGCAACCTTTTGAGGCAATCACTGCAATCAAACGCTTCCTGTAACTGTCAATGAGACATCTGCACCTCTCAGCAGGTATTTTGGCCCACTCCTCATGAGCAAACTGCTCCAGTTGTGTCCGGTTTGAAGGGTGCCTTTTCCAGACTGCATGTTTCAGCTCCTTCCAAAGATGCTCAATAGGATTGAGGTCAGGGCTCATAGAAGGCCACTTTAGAATAGTCCAATTTTTTCCTCTTAGCCATTCTTGGGTGTTTTTAGCGGTGTGTTTTGGGTCATTGTCCTGTTGCAAGACCCATGACCTGCGACTGAGACCAAGCTTTCTGACACTGGCTAGTACATTTCTCTCTAGAATTCCTTGATAGTCTTGAGATTTCATTGTACCCTGCACAGATTCAAGACACCCTGTGCCAGACGCAGCAAAGCAGCCCCAGAACATAACAGAGCCTCCTCCATGTTTCACAGTAGGGACAGTGTTCTTTTCTTGATATGCTTCATTTTTTCGTCTGTGAACATACAGCTGATGTGCCTTGGCAAAAACTTCGATTTTTGTCTCATCTGTCCACAGGACATTCTCCCAGAAGCTTTGTGGCTTGTCAACATGTAGTTTGGCATATTCCAGTCTTGCTTTTTTATGATTCGTTTTCAACAATGGTGTCCTCCTTGGTCGTCTCCCATGTAGTCCACTTTGGCTCAAACAACGACGGATGGTGCGATCTGACACTGATGTTCCTTGAGCATGAAGTTCACCTTGAATCTCTTTAGAAGTCTTTCTAGGCTCTTTTGTTACCATTCGGATTATCCGTCTCTTAGATTTGTCATCAATTTTCCTCCTGCGGCCACGTCCAGGGAGGTTGGCTACAGTCCCATGGATCTTAAACTTATGAATAATATGTGCAACTGTACTCACAGGAACATCTAGTTGCTTGGAGATGGTCTTATAGCCTTTACCTTTAACATGCTTGTCTATAATTTTCTTTCTGATCTCTTGAGACAGCTCTTTCCTTTGCTTCCTCTGGTCCATGTCGAGTGTGGTACACACCATATCACCAAACAACACAGTGATTACCTGGAGCCATATATATAGGCCCAATGGCTGATTACAAGGTTGTAGACACCTGTGATGCTAATTAGTGGACACACCTTGAATTAACATGTCCCTTTGGTCACATTATGTTCTGTGTTTTCTAGGGGTACCATCATTTTTGTCCATGCCTGTTTCATGAGTTTATTTTTTTACATAATTCTGTTGAAGCATGGTTGAAAAACAATGTCTGACTTTCATTGGTTAACATTTATAGAATTTTAATTTATTATTACTTTTGTCAGATTAAAGTTATTTCTGTGACCATTGTGACTTTTTCTTTCATTGACCAAAGGGTACCAACAATTTTGTCCACGTCTGTAAATAGAAAGCAAAACTGGCTCAACTATAAGGGGTTCACTAGGTGCGGGGGCAATCCATGCAAAACCTGCAACTATGTGACTCCTTCACAATCCTTTGAGAATTCTGATCACTCCTGTAGTTTTCCAATTAAGAGTTATATTAATTGTAACACTACAGGGGTAGTTTATATCATCTGCTGCACTGAATGTGACTTGCTGTATGTTGGGAGTACGGTGCGAAAATTTAAAAACCGGCTGTTGGAGCATCTGAATTATATCAGCAATCCAAACGCACTAAATGTCTCCAATGCAGTGAGACACTTCGTACAGATGCACTCACGCAGGGTTAAAAGCTTTAATGCATATGCAATAGAAAAGGTAATTGCACCCCCAAGAGGTGGAGACCACCGCAAAAAACTGCTTCTGCGTGAGGCATTCTGGATATTTAGACTCAATACTCCTGTCCTGGCTGGATTAAATTTAAAAAGGGAGTTAATGTACATTTATTAACAAAATTGCTGAAAGGACTTCCAGTTCCGGCGCTCATATGTGAGGCAGCAGGAGACGAGAGCTCCGCACCGGAGAGCCGAATACCAGCCACGAGCGCTTCCAGAGGGGTGCATACCCCGCTCACCTGCTTCATACCTCCTCCGGAGTGGATGAAGAAGTACCTGACCAGGAGTGGCGCAAGTGCGGGAAGCCCGGCACACCGCAGGCTCACAAAGTACGACGTGGGGGAAAACAAGATGGCGGGCGCGGCAGATCGTTCCATGCGTTCTGCCCGATCCTCATCCCAACCCCCCCCCTTTAACCTCAAAGACCACGGAACCAGTGGTAGATGCAGACGATACCGACCAGGATCCTGAGGTAATGCAAAGGCTGGGGGTTGGCTGCAAGGCACTGGCAGTGGAGGTGGCTAAACTGTTGGCTCCGGATATCAAAGCCGCACTTGAGGCCGCAGTGAAGACCACGCTGGCGCAACTACAGGCGGACGTCTCTCTGCACTCGTCCCAAATTGCAGAACTGGAAAACAAAATCAGCTCGCTGGAAAGTGACCTGGACCAGTCCCAGACACAGTTGCAGGCTGTGCTGAAGTCTACCTCGGGGCTCTGAGATAAAATAGAGGACTTGGAAAACCGGTCCAGGCGCAGCAATATAAGAATCATAGGTTTACCAGAATCTATCCCTTCCAGCCAGCTGGCTTCGATTTGCGCGGTGGACATATAAAAGCACTAGGTATCCGTAGCCCTTATCCGTAGTACAGTGGAGAGGGTGCATCGAGTTGGACCACTGCAGACTGACCATGCAGACGCGCAGAATAGAGATCTAGCTGCAAGGCCTCGTCCCACCATAGTCAAATACCTGAACTACGCAGAAAAGGCGGACATTTTGGGACAATTTAAAAGAGAGGAAAACCAGTCTACGTAAGAGGCTATAAAGTGCTTTTATTTGGGGACTATAGTGCCGAGGTTTCGAGACGGAAGAGGGCGTTCTCAGACATATGCTCAACTCTGGTGAGACAGGTGTTTGAGACACCAGAAGACGCCGCGAACAGTATGAACTTGCTAGCGCTGAATAGAGAGGCCGAGCGATCACCGGGCACGCTAACAACGCCCAGAAGACCGTCATCAGCACAGAGGGATATTCCAGCGTCCCAGAGGCCGCGTTCGCCACGTCGGCGAGGGAACCGAAACTCTGAAGACCATCGCCCCAGGAGAGACTGAAGTGCTAGACTTTTGTTCCGAGATTGCTTACATCCATGTGTAGGCAATAGTTATATATGTGAGTTTTCTCGTATGTTAGAAGTGATACACCTGATGTTTCGTTTAGAATCTGACCGACTTCCATGGCACTCAGGGGTTGGCTATTAGTAGGCTGCTAAGCTACACTGCAACCCGATGATTGTCCTGGAACGGTATTTAGAATATCTGTCTGGGGGTTAAGCCGGGTAATGACAAGATTTAAAGAAGATTTTCTTCTTCTTTATGTTGAGCAAAGGCATCTCCTGGATAGCGTATAGTGATTTTGTCATTACTGTGGAGATTGAGTAACGGAGGGCGAGAGATAGCGAAGTCTCTTTATATACGAGAAAAAGGTCAGAATTATATAAGTTCGTAGTCACCCCTGGTGATTAAGGGAGTTCTCTTGTTTAGGGTTGGGAAGGGGAGGAGTGGGTTTCTATAGCACCACAGATAATCTAAGAATTAGCTGAGGAAGGGACTAGCATATTATCAAGATGGTCAAAGTTGTAACTTGGAACGTCAAAGGTCTACGTTCTCCGCATAAAAGGTTGATGGTGTTACGTCATTTGAAAAAACTACAGGCAGACATTGCTTTATTACAGGAAACGCATCTAGGGGCAACGGACTTTGGGAGGATGCAGAAATTATGGGTGGGAGAAGTGATAGGGTCTCCATCTGATGGGAAAAAGGCAGGTGTGATTATACTTCTGCATAAAAGACTACGCTATAAAGTACTGGCGACGGACATAGATGAGAAGGGGAGACTGGTCACCTTAACCATAGAGACCCCTGCAGGGAAATTGTCAATATACAATATATATGCCCCAAATACGCAAGCTGGCCCCTTTATTGGACACTTAGAAAGGTTGATTTTGCAGGATCCCAATAGCCTAGTGTTAGTGGGGGGAGATTTTAATATGTTGCATTCGGACGCTGAGGATAGGAAATGAACCAGGACAGGTAGAATAGACAAGCCGAAGGCATCGCCCATGCTTTCTACCATGCTGGAGGCCACCAAGCTAACAGATATCTGGCGACACTACAACCCCACGGAGCGAGAATATACGCACTTCTCTCACTCTCAGTGTGCTTGGTCTCGGATAGACAATTTTTTAGGATCTAGTCTACTGACTACCAGAGTACGGGAGGTGGAGGTGAAGGAGATGGTAATCTCTGATCACTCGCCGGTAACATTGAAACTGAGAGAAGATAGCCCGAGAGGCCAGGATATCTTATGGCATCTATCGGGATATTTGGCTATGGATGAGACCTTTCAATCGAAGCTACTGGGATGGTGGTGGGAATATAAAGGCACAAATGGACAGCACCAGGACAACCCGCCCCTATTTTGGGATACGGCAAAAGCCGTACTACGAGGAAACATAATTTCCTATACTATGGCCCAAAAAAAGGATACGCACTCCAAATTCCTAGCAGCCACAAATGAGTTGAGAACACTTTATACAGCGTTTCAACAGAACCCCACAGAGGCCCAAAAAACTAAATGGGTTACGGCTAAACATAATTACGACCATTACACAGAAAAATTGGAGAGGATCTATGCAGACCACTCTTCAGCGTATTTCTTTAAATTTGGGAATAAGTCAGGAAGATTGCTGGCCAGGCTTGCACAGGGAAAGAAACCGAACTTGCCGCCCCCAGACTTCAGACAGTGAGTGGGGAGTTAAGTAGTGACCCAAGGGTTACACTAGAGATTTTTAAAAGTTACTATGAACAGCTAAATGCTCAAGACCCTTGTGACATTCAGGAGGGGAGTGCCTTCTTGGATTCAATCTCTTTGCCGTCTGTTGAGGAGCCTGACCTGTCAATGCTTAATGCTCCTATTACAGAGCAGGAAATACTATTGGTTATAAAATCCCTGCATAACGGGAGGGCCCCAGGGCCCGATGGCTCACTGGGCTCAGAGATAGTTCCTAGCCTGTTATTGCTATTTAATTCCATCATCCAGACCCAGACAGTGATGCCCTCAGGGAATTTGGCACATATTAAATTGATACCAAAACAAGATAAAGACCCCACACTCCCGGGATCCTATAGGCCAATTTCCCTGATAAACCAGGACCTAAAGATACTTGCGAAAATAATGGCCAATAGGCTAGCTAACATTATGCCCAAATTGATTGGTTCACACCAAGTTGGATTTGTGAAAGGCCATTCAGCAACAATTAACATACAAACAGTTTTGGCGGTCCAGGATTGGCTCCTCAGGAGACGGCAGATGGATGAGGTGGGAAGAGAAGCCCTGTTAGCTTTGGATGCCGAAAAGGCGTTCGATAATGTCAACTGGCAATGGTTAGGGCTAGTGCTAGACAAGATAGGGATCCAGGGCCCCTTTAGGGCATTTGTCCAGGCAATTTACACCACCCCATAGGCAAAGATCTGTCTCCCAGGTTTTTTATCCGCCTCGTTCCAACTTCGGAAGGGTACGAGACAGGGCTGCCCACTTTCCCCACTTTTGTTCAACATTGCGCTAGAGCCGTTGGCAAGGCACTTGTTCAGCTCAGAGGTTTATGAAGGAATAAAAGTGGGGACTAGGGAAGTTAAATTGACATGTTTCGCAGATGATATGCTGTTATTTTTACAGGACCCCGCTAGGGATTTGTCAGGAGTACTGGACACCTTGAATAAAGTACGTACTTTCATGGGCTATAGGATTAATGTGGCGAAATGTCAATTGTTACACATAGGGAGAGGACTGGGAACGAGGTATGAAGGTGACCAAATTACGGTGACACGCGACTATATAAAATACCTGGGGATCAAAATAGGCAAATGCCCGGCCATGATGTATAAGTTAAACTATGACCCTCTGATAACTAAAATTATTCGGGAATTACAGAGATGGCAAGAACTCCCATTGACGCTATTAGGATGGGCAAGCCTCATCAAAATGACAAGTTTTGCCAGGCTTTTGTACCCATTGCAGACGTTACCGCTTCTATTGAAACACATGGATATCAATAGACTGCAGTCTGCGTTTGGGGCATTTCTTTTGAAAAAAAAAGAGGCCCCCGTATAGCATATAAAAAACTCTGCCTCCTGAAGTGGGAGGGGGTCCTGCAATTACCTGATGTTTGGGGCTACAACCTGGCGGCGATCTGGCGGTATATTCAAGACTGGGTGGGGGGGACCTCAAACCATGCTGATAGGGCACTGGAACAGGAGTTAGTACGACCGCTCGACCTACATGCTTTACTGCATACCAAAATCTCACTACTCCCAGATATTGCCAAACATGCTTCCATACTAAGGGATACGATAGCTTCGTGGAAACATATCAGGAAGTTATATCGACTTCCAATCTACATTTCAGCCTACATGCCGTTGTGGTCCCTCCCATCTTTCCACCAGGGAAGACTTAATAAACTGTTTCAAGATTTGCGCCAAAAAGGTGTGTGGAAACTAGGGAATCTACTGGACACTAACGGACTAAAGTTACTGTCCTGGGAAGAAGTGCAGACCAAATACGCCATACCCTCAAGTCAGTACTTGCAGTATTTGCAAATAAAAACCTTTTGCACAGCCCAATCCAGCACACTGGGCACTGAGGCAGCATTGACTAGGTTTGCAAGTTTGATGAATCAGGCGAATAACACAGATTCTATCTCCACCTTATACAGGAAGTTGATGAATATTAAGTTGGAAGGGACTGCGCGAACAGTGTTTAAAGAGTGGGAGAAAGTGCTGATGACAAGATTACTTAATACGCGAAGGGATGGACAAAGTAAGATGTGCCATTAGCAGTGAGCATTGGAGGGAAACCCAGTTTAGGATAATCCATAGGGCAACCTATGCTTATAACTTATCTTATGACAATGCACCGGCGCACTACCTGAGGAATTGCCCCAAATGTGATATGTATAAGGCTGACCTTCTGCATGGGATCTGGGGCTGTCCTAAGTTGAGATCATTCTGGGATCAAGTATGCATATATGCCAAAGATGTGTGGGGAGTTGTAGTTAAAGATGTACCCCAACAATGTGTGTTTCAGTTCATCCCCAGGGATCAAGAGGACGCTGACTCATCCATAGTGAGCACCAAAGGGCCACATGTCTTGCTGCTAGCGGCAAAAAAATGTGTATTGCGGAAATGGCTACAACCCCAGGTACCTACTTTGGATGAGGTCATCGGTACTATGAATATACTTATGTATATGGATAGATTAGATGCGGAACGTAGTAAAGAAAAAGCCACACAGTCCTTTATTCACAAATGGAGACCATTTATTGAACATTCACTCACTACCTATGAGATACAGGAGGTTGTGAAACCATTTGTAGACACTACCTGGTACATGAAAGCACGAGTGGCAGGCAGGTTAGGCAACCTGTTAATATAACTTGAAGTCTTGAGATTATATGTGGTGCTATATGGAGTTGGTTGGTTAACTCTGTTTAGTTGGGATGGGGAGAACATGTCTAGAGAGACGAAAGGGAGAGCTAGGGACTACGCCAATATAAAACAAAATAATACAGTATGATTGTACCAGTATTTGTACATGGTGTCCCAGATCATGAATCACTTTTCTTAGGGAGAGGGAGTGTGGGTTGGGGGTATAAAAATAAAAATGAGATCTAGGCATAGACCTTTTTGAGAATACAATGTTATGCTTTAATCTTGCACCACGAGGTGGTACTTGATGTGACTCTTGTACTTTGACTTTCATTGTATGTATCTTCTTACTTTCTGTAAATTGTACATGATGCCAGATCTGAATAAAAATTTTGAATTAAAAAATAAATAAAAAATTGCTGAAAGGCAGTAATGTATGTATATATATCCTCCTTCTAGAGGTGATTAACAGACCCCTATGTTGAGAATCCATGGGCATGAATGTGGCCATTCTAGTAATGTCATTACATGTGTTTATATGTTTTTTATATGTAAGACACCATTCACATTGTGCGGCTTTTCTCCTTTCCTCAGTCTAGCTCAATTCAACTAGGCACAGCCCATTAGGGGTTAATGGGTTTGGGAGCTTCAGCGCAATGTGAATGATATCTACTCTGTGATTAGCAGTGTGGAAGATGGGTGTTCACCACAGTGAAACAACCAATGAAAAGGTGCTCTCGCCTCCAGATTGTTGGAGGGGTGGGCTCAATATCTAGTTAAATTCTTGTGTTTCACTGTGCTGTACTGTTCCGACTAAGGGTCTTGTACCCGAAACGCGTCAACTTGTTTTGTGTGCCAAGTGACGGTCTGCTGTAAATGGAATATAGAATAAAAAGGAAGTTTTAAAGAGGATCTCCATTTGTATCCGGAACCATTTCTTTTCAAGTTTCTGCTGATTGCAAAGAGGACACTCCTCACAGGTTCCAGGAGTCGGGTGAATACAATTGACCAGGAAGGTGAGCTGGATAAAGTGTTTTAGTATGTAAACTGAAGAGTGATATCAAACATAACCCCACATGCAAAAAGCTGATTTACATACTCAGTCGGGCCAAGACCCTTGTGCTGGACAGCAGGACGCCCCCTTACACAGTAACTCTAACTAAGTAGCTACAGACTCAAGCACAGTCTTTAATCGTCCAGATGCCAATACTAGAAAAAGCTGCGTGCACGGTCTGTCTTACCGGCCTGCGTCTGCTTTGTCTCCGCTGATGACTGCGAACTGAACAATGTCCTTTCCACACTCGTGCGGCACAATGGCGTAGCTGCTTCGCTCCTCAGTTCCCACCAGTGATATCTGCAGCAGAAATATTCCTTCAGAACAGGACCCAGGTGTTGGACAAGATCAGCTTCTCTTGACTGCAGCTCTGATAGCAAAAGAAGGCTCTCCCACTTTGATGTAGATCTATTCACTCCTCTCTGTGTCTCTCTGTGTGCTTCCAAGATTGAGACCTTCTCTTACTTCTCCTCACAAGAACGTCACTTCCTGCTTCTTCTCCAGCTTCTCAACCCCACCTAATATTGAAATTCAGCAGTATATAGCTGTGTGGGCAAACAGCGGCCTCTTGTGGCCAAACAGCAAAATAGCAGTCTTGTGAACTTAGTCCATATAAACAGTATTCAAATGTTAAGAACGTTTTCTCAATTTTGTGGGTGACTGTAACAAAATGAGGAAAGCATCAACTGGGGATGTGGCTGTGGTCCTTGTGCTGCTGGTATTGGTGATGGTGAAGCTCCTGCTGCAGGGAGAGGACATTGTCAATCTGTGCCAGCTACGTGCCCAATTGAAGCAACTCTCTCTGGTGCACACAGGTGATAATTTTGTAGGCCCAAATACCACTCTAAGAATGGTGAGCCCAGAACAAGTAGAGGCAATAGTAGATTGGATGGCTGAGAATGCCGCCAGTTCTTTCACATTGTCTTTCACCCAGTCCATTGCTGAAAAAACAGAGTTGGCTCCAGTGGACCACGAGCATCTGTCTTCCACCTCAACCCCTTGCATATCACCCAAGCAATCTGAGACCCAAGTCATGCAGCAGTCACTTATGCTTTTTGATGACTCTGCTGGCGGGGTTTATGTGGGGCATCCACCTAGCCCTGCCCCAGAAGTGGCAGTAATTGAATGCACTGATGCCCAACCACTTATGTTTCAGGATAAGGATGTGGGAGAACCACCGTAGCGCGTCTCTGATGTCGATGACGAAACACAGGTGTCAACTGCTGGGGCTTTCTGCAGTGTGCCAGGAGGGCAGGGGTCAGGAGTGGGTGGAAGATGATGTGGCGGAAGATGAGGTCCTAGACCTCACATAGCATCCAGGTCATGCCATGACGTGTGCAGTACGGAGGAATAGGTGGGGGTCACGCAGCACCAGCCACACAGCAAAAGAGTGAGCAGGGTGCAAAAGCAGATTGGCCACACCCCAGCCAATATGCCTGCTACTGCCCACCTCGCCAAGAGACATAGCACACCAAAGCCAGCGCAAAGGAGTTTCCTGGCATGGCAGTTCTTCAGGCAATGTGCCGACAACAGGACACATGTGTTTTTCACGGTGTGCAATCAGAGCCTGAAGCAAGGCATAAATGTTCTAAACCTGAGCACCACCTGCATGATTCGGCATCTAACCACAAAGCACGATCTGCAGTGGAATAGACACCTCAAGAACCACAAAAGATCAGAGGTGTGCACTGTGCAATGCCATTAGTGCCAAGTTCCACATAACCACCGATACGTGGACCAGTAAGTATGGGCAGGGACATTCTATCTCCCTAACTGCCTACTGGTTAAATGTAGTGGCAGCTGGGCTTAAGGCGGAAAGAGGTTTGGTACATGTCCTACCGCCACTGAGTATTGCTGGACATTTCTCTGTGCCTCCTGTTGCCTCCTAATCCGCTTACTCCTCTGGTTCCTCATCAACTGACTCCTCATCACATCAGCGCAACACCTACACCACCAACTTCAGCACAGCCAGGTGGAAACGACAGCAGGCTGTTCTAAAATGTATATGTTTTAGGGAAAGACCTGAGTGGTTGGTGCCGCTGAGCCTCAAGCTCAGCCTGGTGGTGTGCGACAAAGGAAAAAATCTTGTAACATCTCTGGGCCTAGCTGGTTTGAAGCACATCTCTTGCATAGCTAATGTAGTGAACTTGGTGGTGCAGAGGTTCCTGAAGAATTACCCCGATATGTCAGAGCTGCTGCAGAAAGTGAGGGCCCTCTGTGCGCAGTTTTGGTGTTCTAAACATGCTGCTGCTCGCCTATCTGCTCTGCAGCATAACTTTGGCCTTCCCACTCACCGCTTCATATGTGACATGCTCACAAGGTGGAACATGCTGGAGAGACTGTGCAAGCAGCAACAGGCGATAGTGGAGTTTCAGCTGCAGCATGCACGGGTGAGTCGCTTTGAGGAACAGCACCATTTCACCCCCGAGTGGTCCTCCATGCTGGAAATGTGTGCCATGTTGTGCTGCTTCAAGTACTCCACCAACATGGCCATTTCTATGTCTCCTTGAAAAAACACTTCAGGCACTGATGGATGAGGATGTGGCACAGGAAGAAGAGGAGGAAGAACAGTGATCATTCCTATGGCTATCAGGCCAGTCATCCACAGGTGGCTCAGATGGTGGGTTCCTGCACCAACAGTGACCTGGTACCCAACTGTGCAGCTAGGGCACAGTTTTGGAGGTTGAGGAGGAGGATTCCCATTCACAGCACGGTGGCACCTAGGTCAGCTCATGAGCATCACTGGAGCATGGCTGGGGGATACAGAGGACATAGACAATTCACCTCCCACCGAGGACAGCTTGTTGTTGCCTCTGGGCAGCCTGGCACACATGAACGACTACATGCTGCAGCGCCTGTGCTATGACTGCTGAGTTGCCCACATTCTAACCGGTGCTGATTACTGGGTGACCACCCTGCTAGATCCCTGCTACAAGGATAATGTGCAGTCCTTACTTCCGTCACTGCGGTGTGAATGGAAGATGTGCGAGTACAAGTGAAAACTGGTAGAGGCGCTACTGATGGCATTCCCACCTGACAGCGGGGCTCAGTGGAAGCAAGAGTCAGAGACGGAGGGGCACATCCCTTGCATTGTTGCCATGCAGCAGGGGCACTGTCAGCACCTCAGAAGGGAGGGCTAGCATGGTCAAAATGTGGAAAATCTTTGTCTGCACTCCACAATATACAGCACCACCATCTGATATGGACCATCTTAGCAGGAGGCAGCTGTTCATCAACATGGTGAAACAGTATGTGTCCACACATCTGCATGTACCGACTGATGGGTCTGCCCCATTTAACTTCTGGGTCTCCAAATTTACACCTTGGAAGTGCTGGCCTCCCCTGCAGTAGGTGTATTGTCGGAACGTGTGTTTAGCATGGCCGGGCGGGTGATCACGGACAGGCACATCCGCACCCACAAACAAAACAAAAAATAAATTTTAAAAAAATGCACTGCCACGTCCGCTGCCTCCTCTACTGGGACCTCCGCCTCCATGCTCAAGATTATTATGTTTTATATTGGAAGACTACCAGCCAAACCCAATCATTGTTATACTAGCCCCCCCCCCCCCCCCCCCACACACACAAAAAAATAAAAAAATAAAAATTTAGAATTGTAATAAGACGACAGACTTTGCATCCATCCAATTAATATGGCAGAGGAAATTGTTCTCTGGAGTATGTCTGTAAAAGTCATGAATAAAAAAAAATTATAATTAGGAACTGTTGTAGGAGAGAAAATTCTTCTGTGGAGTGTGTCTGTGAAATTTATGATTTTTTTTTTTTTTATTAGGAACACCCTCCTTCAGCCATCTAACTATTGTGGGAGAGGAAATTCTTCTATAGAGCATTTTAAAATTAAGAACACCCCTTTGGCATCCGTCTTACTGTAGTAGGAAAAAAATTATTTTAATGTTTAGTCCCCAGATAGGGAACGTATGAGATCTATAACTGAGGCGAAATTTTTTACCCAGGACATACAAGCACCAAACTGTCACGCCGTGGCCCTTAGCAACCTGACACAGAATTGACGGACACATGAAAAAAACAAAAACATAAACAGTGTTGGCTTCCTCCCCCGCCTCCTCCGCCTCTTCCACTTACACCTCCACGTCCGCCTCCTCCTCCACTTGGACCTCTACCTCCTGGATCAAGATTATTATGTCTTATGTTTGCAGAGTAGAGAAATATACCAGCCGGCCGCACCCCCAAAAATGGCTAAAGGTCACACACAGAATTGACAGACACATTTAAAAAAATAAAAATGAGTGTTGGCTTTTTCCTCCACCTCCTTCTCCTCTTCCATCTACACCGCCACGTCTCCTCAACTCCCTACTCCACTTGGACCTCTACCTCTTGGTTCAAGATCGTTATTTTTTATTTTTATGTAGTTTATGTTATTTTAAGTCACTTCCCTATGCACATTTGTTTGCAAGACAATTGTACTGTTCTTACACCCACCTTGGAGTCTTTTGCAGCCCTCTTGCCCTTTTCTATGACTTTTTTACAGTCATTTTAGTGCCCCAAAGTTCGGGTCCCCATTTAATTCAATGGGGTCTGTTGTTTGGGGTCAAATTTGGAACAGGTTCGGAACCCGAATCGAACTTTGAAACAAAGTTCGGCTGAACCCCTCGAACGTCCAGCGGTCCGCTGATCCCTATCAGTTACCTATTTTGCATATGTTCTGGTTCTGATCAATGGTCAGGTAGTACACACTGCCCCAAATTAGATAGATAGATACGTGCATGCACGGCTAGAGAAATAACACTGACACTAGATAAGGTCAAAGCATAACTCTAATTTATTAGGTAGGGGCTTCACATTATATACCCTCCATATAAGTGGGAGGAGTGGGCTCACATGATTGGTCTTTTAGCAAGAAGGAATGTAAACAGGAAATAAGTTTAAGGCATATGTATGATAGAGGAATTCCTGACAGTTTCAAGTTTTTGCTGCAAATAGTTTCAATCATAGAATGCATACTCAGGGTTGTCTCTCAGACAGACACCATTTTGTTAGTGACAAGCAAGTGTCCATTATATTCCATAACACATATATGGATCCATTTAACTATAATTAGCTGTTGGGCCTGCAGCTTATACTGTTCTGGACTATTGATATCTGTACACCTAACTG